>NC_090874.1:63326204-63346204 GCF_036669935.1 Montipora foliosa
CTGTTGCGATATGTTGCGTGCGTTTGGCCAGTCCATTCAACACATGTCGCAACATCATGCAACAATGTTTCACCTGGAAATTTAGGATTCTTGGACTCATATCTCTTATATAGCACAGAAACTAAAACGCTTCTTCAGATATTCAGCCATCATCGTAACAGAGCAAGAAAAGGTTTCTCAGGTCTTTGAGAGAAGGCATCTTATCGACATCGATAATCGCACCGAGGAAGGGAAGTTTGCCGTCGCGATTTTACCCATTGACCCACAGGTGTGAGGCTCAATAGCTTGTACTCTATCTAATGCCAGACGATTTTCTCGTCAATGGGGAAGAGGGGGACTGGCCGGTTCAGGAGTCAATGAATTAGCAACATCTACCTCCACTTCGAAACTATGTCCCGTTAGATTTGTACTTTGGCGGGAACTCAACCCAGGTTTCCCCGGTTAACCACGTCGCTTGCGTTTACATTTTTCAGTATGCTGTACCAGGGGATATCTTTAATCAAAAAATATGTGATTAAGATATCACTTGGTGACTTCCTCCGATCCATTAACCTCGAAAACAAAATACCCGGATGCTGATTTTAGAACAGTTTTTCTTTTTGGTTTGTCAAAAACAAAACAAAATGTGTTGCTCGTTTTTGGTGGCCTCACCATACAGCAATCAAACCCAAACCACTGGTAAGTCATTTATTTTACTAACCTCATTATACCTGAATTAAAGAATAATCCAACAACGTTTCTTTTATTCAAAGGACTTTTATAAGGTTTACGAGTGCAAAATTTAAATAATTTGATTATTCTGTATTGCCGTAAGTAAAACCAAATATGTACGTCGTGTGCTGCTTCGTGATGTACGGCTAATGGCAGTGAGGTAAACAGTTCAGAAGAGCAGGTGGTCTAATTGTAAATTAATATATTTCATACTCGTACAAAAAATACTAGACAGTATTCAGCAAGAAAAATGTTTCTACCATTTAGTGCTGTAATGAAGAAGGAATGGGCTGTTTTGAAACTGTTTCAGGACAAAACAAACGAACCACGTATCAGAAGAATAACAACCAAGTATAGAGTGAATATTTTTTAATGACATAGACTGTATAGCGTTTACTAAGATAATCTGCAAAAAAGATGATATGACAGTTAAAAGTCAGTCACTCGGTCTAGTTGTCAATTAATATATTTGATACTCGTGCAAAAAGACAATATCAGAAAGTATTCAGGAGGAAGAATAAGGGATGGACTCTTTGGATACTGATCTAAGACAAAACAAACTGACCCCGTATCATACGAAAAACAACCAAGCAAAGCATGAATATTTTTCATAAGATAGACTAAAAAGCGTTTACAAAGATAATCTACAAGAAAGATGATATGACAGTTAAAAGATTGAACCACAAACGTGAAAGCGCCTCCTTTAATTAAATGTCAAAAGGAAGAGCATTATTTGCTAAAAAGACTCAAACAATCAGCCTAACATCTTTTCTTTTTTTTTTTTGCATTATTTAATGGAGAATATAAACGGGTCACAGTTAAGTGTTATTAACAGTGATGTTGAAAAAAGGTTAAGTAAAACAACGGCATGAAATATATCGTCAGTCTGAGGTCTTTGAGTGGAGACCTTTAGCTGGTTTACGCTGGCGATGTCATGTGATCTCGGTTGCAGTTTGAACGGCAGAAAAAGCTTTCAGCGGTAAGTGATTTACGTCAAGGTTTTTTGTGCTATTAAAAAATTAACAACCTCTCATTTAAAGGCAAGGAAAAAAGTTATACTCACCTGCAATGTGCTAGTTAGATTTTTTAACTCCAATCAGTGAATGAATTATTCATATTTTCGGCGCTATCGATTTGGCGATAAATATGGCAGCCCGGTGCCCAACCGACCGAGTCACCGGTTGTTACGCCACAAAATGTAACATCTAACGCAAGAAGCAACATTAACGCAAAATGTAACATTAACCCGAATTGTAACAACTTTTGATGCAAAATGTAACAATTTCTTCAACGTCAATTGTAACAACCTTTTTAACGCAAAATGTAACCGACTTCGTCAACGCGAAATGTAACAGCGCAAAATATAACAACTCTTCGGATCAAGTATTACCAGTAAAGTATAAGTTGCATCTCTATGCGCTGTGTGCGAAAGGCTATCCCTTGTCAAAAAAAAACCTTCAGCACAGCCTCGATAGTCTAAACAATATGAAGTATGTATTTTCCGGATTCCCAAAATAAAACCATCAATACCAGCAGAGGTAAAGTGGGAAAATCAGCCAAGGGTAATAATATTCCCGCGTTTTTGGAATTGGTACAGGCCAAGTAAAGCAGAGTGGGTTGTCAGATTAGGTGGTTAAGGCGTAAATGTGGTGTCTCCTTGACAGCTTTATTGCTGGTACCTGAACAATGGTTGTTTAAACGACTTCAGGGGCGTAGCGTGAGATTGTGAAGGAGTACGCTCCCCGTGAAAATTTGTTAATTTAGGGTCTCGGAAATGCCATCTGCGCCTATTTTCGAAAAATAAATGCAAAGGAATATGCAGTAGTTAGTTGTTTATTTCACCTATGTGTCGAGTTTCCTCTGCGGCAAGCTACAACACAAACAGAAGGTTTACAATACAAGCAGAGGGCAAGACGTCGCAAACTCTGTTATAATATCATCATCATATTTCTTTAAAAAGTAACCAGGAACCGGGGGACTGGTGATAAGACTGACACTGTGTGGGGGCCTCGAAGGGTAGAATTTTTTTTTTTTTTTTTTGCGTTCGTCCACTACTACGTTTCGTGCCGTCAAGGAATGGCTAAAAGGGTTTAACGTGTTGGTGCAACATCATCCAACATTGTCGAATCTAACATGTTGCACTCGTTTGGCCACCATGTTGCATCAAACATCGTCTTCAACATCATCCAACGTTTCTTTTGTTCTAAGGAGTGAACAACAGTGTGGCATCACATTTAACATTTTTGCATGCGCGCTTGTGCTGCGGCTATCGGTATCCATGGTGATGGTTTATTCGTTACATCTGTTTTGCGCATTTCCACGTCAGTTCAAGCTTCAGAACGGTGAACGAGCCAAGTCTTGAGCATGCAATCTCTCTTCGAACAGATAGCTCTTCTTGTGTTCACAGCTCTCAGGGGCATGACGCCAATGAATCTGCAGGATCTTTTGCAAGTCAAGGCCCCGGGAAGCTACTCCCTACGCAGTGACGTCCTGGGTCTTCACAAGGTTCCTCACACCTGCATGGTGCAAGACCTCTGGAGACCGCGCATTTGCTGTTCAGTTCCCTGATTCTGTAACAGCCGTCCTCTGGCTATCAGAGAAAGTGACTCTATTGATAATTTTAAAAGGAACTTGAAAACGCCAACATGGCGAGAGTTTGTTTTCTAAGGATGTTAAGTAGATTTTGGTTCCAGACCCTTGAGTCCAACATGTTGGATCCAACACGTTGGATTCGTCTGGCCACCTCGTTGTCGTTCAACACTTTTCAACAGCGTCCAATAATGTTGGATGATGTTGGATCCGTTTGGCAAGGCCTATATGGGTTAATGAAAAGACACTGGAAATACTCACACACAGAGACACCAGTTAATTCGAAATTTAAAAACCTTGGCCCGCTTTTATAGTGCTTAATACTTTAGGCCAGTAATCTGACATTGTGAGACAATATTTACTTTTATTTAAATATGTCTTTTTGTAAAGTGTGCGACAAAAGCTGGTCCGGCAATAAAGCCTTCCCGTTTTGAAAGGGACCTTGCATGGTACTAGCCATCTTCTAACAAACTGCAAATTCCTAGAAGCTTCCCACTAGTAAAATACTTCATCCACGAATCCAATGGCGTCCTATGTTTAATATAGCTGACAGATAACAATAACAGCTGCCCAGAACTGAACAAAGATGGTTCAGTAATATCAAGAGAGGACAATTTTAGAACTTCTTCCTTTTTCTAAGAAGATTGAGAATTTACCAATTCTTCATTGAATTGTATGTTTTTAGACATGATTTGGGCTTTGAAAAGATCGCTGTGATTTCTTTCAACAACGCGGAAGACATTGGGGTATATTATATATAGAAACCCCAAAACCGAAGAAAAAATCATCCAAAACCGTCAGAAAACCGATACAATGGTGACAAGTGGGGCATACAGAGCAAACTACATTAAGTAATGGTCCGGCTAAGAAGCAGGCAGCCCAGCGGCAAAAGTACTTAGAAGCTGCTGCTCCAATCGAGGCATCTGATTGGCTAATATCGGAAAATGTCGAAAAAAGATGAGAAAAAAATGAAAAAAAAGCCTTTTTTGGATTTCTTCTTCCCCATGCCCTTGATCTCTGTCTCTCGGCCAAATTTGGGCATTGTTCTATGCGCCATTCGCCAATCGGCAAATGGCGCATAGAATCTTGACGATATTTACAAACATAGTTTTTGAAGGCATAATGATTTGTTCTACGAAACAGAATCTAATTTTTTAGACGGCAAGTCGATTACATTTTTCATTGAAATTCAAATTTCGCGCTTTTAGCTGCTTACACCAATGAGAACAGCCGAACTTAATTTGATTAAAAATGTTGGCACATTTTAATTAACCGACGCTATTGCCGCGGGCTATTGTTTTTCTGCCTGCTTCTTAGCCGGACCATTACTTAACACTTATTTCATCAAAATATTTGGGAATGTCATGGACTTGTCTAAAGCCTTCATATCTTTTAGTATCTGCTTAAATCATAGGCTTTATAACTGCCGCTCTCTCAAGCGCGGACTTTGTGGGCTCATTTTCCGAAAAGCAGCTGGTAATGGAGCCAAGTTAAATTAGGAGAATTTGCACACAAGGCCTCACTACGGAATTACAATTTTGCAATCGCAAAAAGCTATCGCTCCGGAAACTTCAATCGAAAATCTCTAATTGAACATTTTCTGTTTGATACCTAAGACCTGACAGTTTGGAGATTCGACTACAATTTTTAATCTTGGTCTAAAACATGCCGGTACAATTTGTTCCTTGTTTTACATGGTATGGCAGAAGGAACTTGCTCTAAGGTTAAATGTGGTAATAAACAGATACTTACTTGAAACAGCAGTCGAATATTGAACCTCACACCCTTCCATACCGCGACGTTGCACCAAAGAGAAAATTTGTCGATGTCCCTAATTCATCTTGCTGGCCCTGGGAATTGTTGTCATCTGCACTGACTTCGTCACTACTTTCATCAAATTCTTGCTGGCCTTCATCAGGGTCACTAACTTCCTCACTCACTTCATGCGCTTCATGCTTGTTCAGGTCTTCATGGGGTCCTTCATCTTCATCCACTCCGAAGTTCAGGGCTATGACTAACTCGGGCGTCATTCGACACGCGTGGTCCTCTACCGTGATATTTAGTTTGTCACGCATTCCTCTCCATAACTTTGGTGTCTTGCGGCTATAGAGTGTTTTCATGTGATGTCTCTGGGAATCGAGTTCTATTATAACTCAAACGTTTTCTTTTGTTTCGGAGGAAAAACAAGGTTACTGATCACGTGAGTGAAAACACTCTATTCGAGATCAATTGCCGCTCAAATCTAAGAGAAACGAACCCAAATAGGACAAAATAGGAAAACCCAAAAAGCACATCGGATAACAAAACCGAGAAACTGCTAGAATTTTCTACGAAAACCGAAAACCAGATGCTAAAAAACGAAAAATACGCAAACCGCAATGAACACCAAAATCGAAAAACTGATCTAAAAAATAGCCAAAACCGCAAAACCGAAAATCCAAATGTCCCCCTCAACAACGCCCCAAGAAACCTTCTACGTACATTGTAAAGGCTTCTCGATTTTTGTTGGCTTTCATTGTAACATCGTTTGATTTTCACTTTTTCATTGGCTTAACAAACACATTATAACCTATCAAATTCTCCATTTTAGCCCGTAAAATGCACCGTTATTTCCCACTCATAGTGCTCTCCAGTCACTTCCACTATCGTACCACCTTGTCTACATTGTGACAGGATATGTATGTCCAGACTGTCTAGACATTACCTGACGCCTGCTACATATCAGCTCCTGCAGATTTTCAAGACTAGTACAGTGATTATTTTGTGATGAAACCTTTTATGTTAGGAAGTATTCTTCTGGTAATCCTCTTCAGTTGTATGAATCCTGCTTTTGCTATAACGACCCTGGACGAGGAGACTTACGGAATCTTTGTGCAGATGATCAAAGGGCGA
This sequence comes from Montipora foliosa, assembly GCF_036669935.1. NCBI lineage: Eukaryota > Metazoa > Cnidaria > Anthozoa > Scleractinia > Acroporidae > Montipora > Montipora foliosa. The sequence goes on from NC_090874.1 coordinate 63,332,397, forward strand.
TTCAAACTTCCCGGTACGGAGCGAAGATACCGGAGCGAAGAGCAAAACAAAACTCCGCACGGGTGAGGTTTGACGTAACAAAGATAAGCTCTCCTTGGAAGGCGGTTTATTAGGCTTTGAAGGAAAGCCCATCGTAAAGAAATCGGCTATTAAAGAAGTTGTCAAAGGCCCTTGAAATCATCTAAAGGTTCTGGATCAAGAAAAATATATCACATACTAAAAGACTGTTATAGTATTATCTCAGAGGGGACTATTCACAAAGTGCTGTCTAAATCAACTCTTCACCAGAAACTCAATGCTCGCTTTGAAAATAGGGCACGGCTTCGTCCAATTCGTACACGAGATGTTCAGATACGACATGTACATCAAGTCGACTTAGTGGACATGAAAAAATTGCATACCAAGTATGAAAGAAAGGTGTTCAGGTATGTGCTATCTGTCATTGATGTTTTCAGTAGATATCACTGGCTAGTCCCAATGGAGCGAAAGCCAAGTTCCCAGGTAGCACGCGAGCTAATACGCATTTACAGGGAACATGGCGCTCAACGCATAATACAACACGACCAAGGGACGGAATTAGATGGCGCAGTGTGACGTCTTTGTAAAGCGCTCCAAATAAAAGTAATCAAAGGTCGCCCCTACCACCCTCAATCACAAGGGAAAATAGAGAGACCTCACAGGACATTCAAGAAAAAACTAAGGTTTGATTTTCTTACTGTGGGAAAGGCTGGCGTCAATTGGGTGATGGAGATGCCAAATAACGCCCAGGCGCTGAACCAAGACCCAAAGGATGAACTCTTGCTCTTGGAAATCACCCCTCGAAATATATTTTGGCCGAAAACTGAATCTTGTTCAAACAGGTAACTCCCGCACAGAAGAATGGGATGTGCCTTTAGATAAATACGAAGAGATGGTACGACCACGCCCTAGGGACTACAGAGTTCAAATGCGCAAATCGAATGGTAGAGAGGGGAGCCAAAAAACATCTTCTCTCTGTTTATAATGTTGGTGAGGTTGTTACATTTCGCGTTAAAGAAGTCGGTTGCATTTTGCGTCAAACGTTGTTACATTTTGCGTTAGTTGTTACATTTTGTGGCGTAAAACCGATGCGCGGTGAAGTTTTATATGGTAAGTGCAAATGGGTCGTGGAGCTTGAGTCCACGACATCTCCAGTACTTAGACCAATATCTAGACCATGCTGCATACACCTCAGAAGCAGTGTAGAGCTTGACTTTCTTAGTAGGAGTACAGGTAATCTGCAAATATAGATATCGTTATTCTCTTATTTACATTATTATACCGTTTCTTTGACACGAGAATAACAACGAAATGAAAGCACAACTTTGTCGCGAACTTTTTATGATAAAAACTTGTTCAGAAATCCAAAATCTAAGTTAACAGCACACACCAGGCCTACTCCTGAGTATCTGGCTAGAAATCATTTCCTCTGGCCGCGCTTCAGCCATTCGATGAGGGCCAGTCTCGTGCTTCTTAAGTTGCCTCGCTCGTGCCCAAAAAGAATTCTGGGTAATTCTGCCATTCCATGACAAGGGAAGACTCCCAATTCTCATTTCATAGTTTTTTTCATAAGTGTCGGGCCACCAAGTCCTACCAGCAAAATAACGCATCGATTGAAGGTTTTAGCTTTCAAAACTTGCCCAGATTGTGTCAGTAGGTCCTGGAATTCGTCCACAGAAAGGCCAGAGAGACAACTTCACTCGTGAACCGCCATGTTTACAACAGAGCATTTTAGGCGTCCCAGTCTGCATGAAACCAACTCTCGCCTCTGTCTGAGACAAGACCAGACACGCACGCTTCTTACGTTGCGTTTATGCCTATAAAATCAACTGAAATGTCAATTGCTGGTACCAGCATGTTAATTTTTTTTGGTAGGCTAGGTATCGAAGAGCCAGAACATTTGCGCATGCGCTGACACCAGCGCTGGAGCGTCGCACCAAACGAGTCATCCCGGGATTTCGGGCCCGTGCGATCGCTTTTGGACGCAGTTGGCCCTTCGCTGCTTTCTGCTACCGACCTTGCCTCCCGGTACGGCATTCAGGGAGAGATATGTCGGCCCCTAAACCATATGTGACAAATCCCACGCCTACTCACAGCTCCAAACCGCCCTGGTCAATATAGCGTTAGAGTTAGATGACTTATATATTCAAGAAAAAAGTTATTTTATCTGTCATATGGTAAGCACAGGAGTCGCAGATTACAAAGTGTGCACATGCGCCCTTGTAAAGGTAACATACATACAGTCATAAACTTTTTCCGAATAACTACAGGACCTAATATCTTCGAGACATTACATTTACAGCTAAAATACATAGCATATACAGATACCTACTAAATACATAATATTTAAAGATATATTCATCAAAAAGAAGAGCCGCTGTACAAAATGCGCCCCTGGATTCAATTTTAAAACCAATAAACTCGTAGGTACGGATAAAATCAGGTAGCGCATTCCGCAACTTAGCTCATACGTAGGAAAAAAGAGAACTAAGACTATAACTGGTTGTTCCAGGTTTATTGAGGAACAGAAAGTAATTTACGCGAAGATCATGCATAAAAAGGGGAGAGAAAACGTATTTTTCATATAAGCAGAAAAGCCTTTTTTTCGAAACAAAAAACAAAAAAAACATACTTTTATCAAGTAATACCAGGAAACTTTCAATGCTTTTGTTGCATAAAGATCGTGAGGAAAGATGAAAGATCCTCAAGGGACCTTTTGGTAACCCAGTTTGAGAAGGGCTCTAAAGACTGGATAAAAGCCATTTCCATAAAATGGGCCTGGAACCTAGGAGGGAGAAGAGAGAGTCCTGTATTACTTGCAGGTGCATGCTCGGAATGACGCCATTTTTCCCCCAAAACCGGGGGAAAAACCGCATTTGGAAAAAGATTTCTTACTTGGGCAAAGTTTATTCGGAGTGCTTTTCTTCTGGAAACATGGCGGATAATGTGAAAGGAAAATGTGAAGCCAAGTTTCAAAATTGCATAACGCGAGTTTTATTCAAGAAAGCACCAAAACCAAGGAGGCGTTCTGCATCACAAGGAAGTAAAACCATGTGGTGTTGTTTCACACTTTCTTGCTTTATGACACTTGCAAAGTGGTATTTTACATGGCTTTAGTTGATAGCTGTTAGAAATTCACCGAAAGATTTTTGTTTTGTTTTTTTATCTTTGTTATTTGAAAGAATTAGCAAACGAGCAGGAATAACTCAATATTAATGCTCTTTTCTTTGGCCATCTCAGTTTCATCAGAAACAATACACAAACAGCGGTGACAAACACGGGGGTAGCGTAGTGTCTCCGTTTAGGTACGCACAGGAAGGCGTAGTGAAACGAGCGCTAAAGGCTTACGCCCACCCAAAATATGACAGTTGAAGTTAATTAGGGAAAGGATGTTGTAAATTAACCATCTATTATACACGGGAATGACATGACGGATGCATTTAGGCTATAACAATAAAGAGAACAAATTTCAAATGCCCAACAAATGACTAATTTGCATAACGCGAGTTTTATTCAAGAAAGCACCAAAACAAGGAGGGGTTATGCATCACAAGGAAGTAAAACCATGTGGTGTTGTTTCGCACTTTCTTGCTTTATGACACTTGCAAAGTGGTATTTAACAGGGCTTTAGTTGATAGCCGTTAGAAATTCACCGAACGTTTTTGTTTTTGTTTTTGTATTATTGTGATTTGAAAGAATTAGCAAACGAGCAGGAATAACTCAATGTTAAGGCTCTTTTCTTTGGCCATCTCAGTTTCATCAGAAACAATACACAAACAGCGGTGACAAACACGGGGGTAGCGTAGTGTCTCCGTTTAAGTACGCACAGGAAGGCGTAGTGAAACGAGCGCTAAAGGCTTACGCCCACGCAAAATATGACAGTTGAAGTTAATTAGGGAAAGGATGTTGTAAATTAACCATCTATTATACACGGGGATGACACGACTGATGCATTTAGGCTATAACAATAAAGAGAACAAATTTCAAATGCCCAACAAATGACTAATTTGCATAACGCGAATTTTATTCAAGAAAGCACCAAACGAAGGAGGCGTTATGCATCATAAGGAAGTAAGAGCATGTGGTGTTGTTTCGCACTTCCAAAGTGGAATTTAACATGGCTTTAGTTGATAGCCGTTGGAAATTCACCGAAAGTTTTTTGTTTTTGTTTTTTTTTTTAATTTTTTCTTTTTTGAAACAGTTAGCAAACGAGAATATTAAAGAAACACCAAATCATCGTCTACTAAAACTTAAGACTTGATGATAATTTCCATTGGACTAAAATTCATCAAATAAGGAAGTCGTATAATTTTAAATTTTAGTCTGATTTTTTGAATTTATAAGATGCTTTTCAAGAGCAGTTTTATTTGCCAGGCTAAAAGGCGGTAACATGGCGATTTATCTAGCAATTCCTGGAAATTACTCTGCTCTACAACAAGCTACACGCCTCGAATAAAATTTGCTACAACTTAGAGTGGTCCTTTCTACAGTTGGCTCTCGGGCGTCAGCAATTCGATTTCAGTGCAAGCATAAGGTGAACGATACCTGCTCATTTCTGGAGAAATATCATTTAAACAAAAGAGAACTTGACGTGATGTCATCGTCTGATTTAACATTGTGGTCGGTAAGACAACCCTTCCCTGTAACAAGGTTTGAACTATTTATGATTCGGCTGTTCCTATACAAAAATAACATGTAATAATATACAACACAAAATACCACTCACTTTAAAATTAAATATGACTTTGTTGTAGCCACAAGCCACATATAATTTGTTTGAATGCCCACAAAACTCAGCCTACCGAAAAAAGTACGCATGCAAATGAAATATAAAGTATTTGCTGTATTATCCACTTTTGAGACAGTTTTGGGGATATTTTTTAGCAATTTTCGGACGATTTTTGAGGAGAATAATGTCGAAGCTTTAAGGAAGGCAGCAGCTTGTATCAAGTCTGGTAAGACTGAGTTGACGATAATTCTGGTGGCACCATTCCAAGCTTTTAAATCGCATTTTTATTAAAAAGTTAAAAGAAGGATAATTCTGTCTTTTACTGGAGAATTAGTCGACAACCAGATGTCACAATATCGAGACTTAAAGCTCATTTCCGGTTGAGGGTTCCGGAAATAGTATACTCTTTTACCATCGGAAAATTTTCGGGGAAAATTGCATCATTTCCGATCGTCATGAAACTTGGTCAGTAACAAGATGTGGCAATTAGCCAATCACTGGCCAGCTTTTATCGGAATCGGTTGAAATGACTTAAAATCCGGGTACCACCAGCTCGAGCTTCATCCGTCATGCACATACATTACCACCTTCTCCACGCACGTGGGATTGTACCAGTATAAGAGGCTCAGTTTTGGAATCATCTCCGCCGCAGAGATTTTCCAACATACCATCCAGATGCTGATGCCAATATTCCCGGAGTACGAAATGTTAGTGACGACATCGTGGCTTATGGCAGAAAACAGAACGAACACGTCGCCGCACTCGACCAAACGCTCCGCAGACTTCACGAGTCCGGCCTCACCGTCAATCTCACGAAATGCGAGTTCAACAAGCCAAGCATCTAGTTCTTCGGGTACATATTCTCTGAAGACGGTCTCGCCCCCGCCCCCGAGAAAGTTAAAGCGCCTTAAGACGCGGCTGAACCTCGAAATCCGACTGAGCTGCGTTCCTTTCTCGGCATGGCCCAGTACAGTGCCCGTTTCATCCGGAACTTTGCCACCATCACGAAACCCCTTCGCAAGCTCACACGCAGTGACGCAAACCTGGAAATAGGAGCAACCGCAGACTGAGGCGTTCAACAGCGTTAAGGCCGCGCTCTCTGCAGCCACAAAAATGCCATATTTCTCACCATACAAAGAAACCAAGAACCTTGTAGACGCAAGTCCCGTTGGCATCGCAGGAATCCTAGTTCAAGACGACCAGCCCATAGCGTATGGTAGTCGTGCGCTAAGTGACGTTGAGTCTCTATACTCACAAACGGAACGTGAAGCTCTTGCAGTCGTATGGGCCTGTGAACATTTCGATATCTATGTACGTGGTTCCTCATGCACGGTAGTTACTGATCATAAACTGCTGGTGCACATCTGGAGCAAGCCACGCCCTCCGTTGCTAATTGCTCGATGGTCGCTCAGGCTGCAGCCCTATGATCTCACAATTGTATTCCGGCCAGGCAAAGACAACCCTGCAGAATACATGTCCAGACACCCCGCAACCAAGGACGTCCGGTCAAGTCGAGAAGAGAAGATCGCAGAGGAATACGTGGAATTCATTTCACAGACCTCTGTACCTAATTCAATCACACTCGAGGAAGTACGAGCCGCCACTGCGAAAGACAAGGTAATTCAAACCGTTATCGAACTATGCAGCACCGGACTCTGGCATGAAGTCAACAAGTATGACGTTGACCAGGCCGCACTGCGTCAATTCCAGAACGTCAGAGATGAACTGACTGTGAACCGTCACGGGAACTTGCTGCTCAGGAACACGCGAATCGTAATGCCTACAAGCCAGAGCCGTACAGTTGGCCCACGAAGGTCATCAAGGCATACTGAGTAAGACTAAAGCGTTGATTAGGAGCAAAGTTTGGTTCCCAGGCCTCGACACTGCCGTTGATAACGCCGTAAGACGCTGCACACTATGTCAAGCTAACACTACCAGACAACACACAGAACCTCTCAACATGTCGAACCTTCCACGTGGTCCGTGGATCAACCTCAGCATAGACTTCTGTGGTCCTCTTCCGTCTGGTCAGTACTTGATGGTCATTACAGAGGAGTATTCTCGTTTTCCTATTGTAGAGGTTGTACGCTCTACTGCTGCTGAACATGTTATTCAAGTCGTGGACAAAGTATTCTGCACCTATGGATACCCTGACGTTGTCAAAACCGACAACGGACCGCCTTTCAACAGCCAAGTCTGGAAAGGTTTTCTTAAGACCTGCGGTATCAAACATCGCAAGATAACTTCCCTCTGGCCGAAGGCTAACGGGCAAGTTGAAAACTTCAACAAATCCTTAATGAAGGCAATCAAGTCGGCCAAGATCCAAGGGCAGAGCTGGATCTATGCTATGCATCAGTTTCTGCGAGCATACCGCTGCACTCCTCATACCACCACAGGGCTTACTCCATACCGTCTCCTGTTTGGTCACGACCTGCGAACGAAGATGCCAGATACTGAATCTTTCACTCAGCCTGACGACAGTAATGTGCGTAAGCGGGATGCCAAGGCAAAAGGCATCATGAAATGCTATGCAGACAAACGTCTACATGCTGAAGCAAACCCTATCGACGTAGGAGACACTGTTCTCGTGAAACAACCCCGGCTAAACAAACTTTCGACACCATTTAACCCAACTCCACTGGTAGTTACGGGAAAGAAACGGAACCATGGTCACCGCCCAACGAAGTGATAGGTGCAAGGTAACCAGAAATGTCTCCATGTTCCGCAGCATTCCGCAGACGCTGATCCAAGAGAACGACACTCGTGATGATAGCTGCGAGAACATTCTATCCCTCAAGAAAGAAACGTCCCCATCAACCGGAAGTGAAGAGGAAATCGGGCTACATCCGCCTCAGCTCAGTATCTCCAGACCTAAGCGAACTGTCCGCCAGCCGAGGAGATTGATTGAAGAGATCTGAACTGTTAGTCCGTGTTGTTGTGGATCATGTAGTGAATTTTTCAGAGAACCTGTATGCGGTTTTTCACGGGCAGTCATGTTTGGCAGCTTAAGATTTCGGAACATTGAAGACTTTGTTAGCTTAACGTTCAGTTTTATTTACGTGTTAGATTGTAGTGTCCAAGGAAAGGAGGGATGTAATATCGCATGCGTTGTGTGACTCATGTAACGGCCCCAGCATGCTTTGGAGTATTAGTAGTCGAACGAAAGACACGTGCGGTACTCGGTAGACAAGATTCAGTGTTGTATTTCTTGTTCACATTAAACACATTACAAACGCGAGTTGTATTCAAGAAAAGCACCAAAACCAAGGAGGCGTTCTGCATCACAAGGAATTAAAAGCAGGTGGTGTTGTTTTATACTTTCTTGTTTTAGAACACTTCCAAAGTGGAATTTAACAGGGCTTTAGTTGATAGCCGTTGGAAATTCACCGAATCATCGTCTATCCTTAAAATTTGTAATTTACAACTTTGGAAACCCAAATGCATAAGAACAATGATAATTTCCGTTAGACTAAAATTCATCAAACAAGGTGGTCATATATTTTTTAAAATTAAGTCTGAAATTTTTAATTTACTTTTCAAGAGCAGTATTAGCCACGAGAAAAGGCGGTAACACGGCGATTTCTCATAACAATTCCTGGAAATCATTCTGCTCTACAACAGGATGCACGCTTCAAATGAAAATTGCTACCTTATGCAAGCATAGGGTGAACGATACCAGCTTATCTCTGGAGAATTATCTTTTAACTAAAAACAAAAGTTGACGTGATCACATCGTCTGATTTAACATTATGGTTCGCAAGACAACCGTTCTCTATGGGAAGGTTTCAACTATTTTGGATTCGGCTGTTTCTATAAAATAACATCTGATAATATACAACACAAAATACCACATACTTAAAAATGAAATATGACTTTGTTGTAGCCTCAAGTTTGGGCTGCATATAATTTTTTTGAATGCGCACAAAAGTCAGCCTACGTACATACCGAAAAACAGTATTCATAGAAATGAAAAATAAAGTAATTACGGTATTATCAACTTTTAGGACAGTTTTGGGGACGTTTTTTTAGCAAGTTTCGGACAATTTTTGAGCAGAATCCTCTGAAGCTTTAAGGAAGGCAGCAGCTTCGATCAAGTCTTGTAAGACTGAGTTGACGATAATTCTGGTGGGATTAAAGGAACAGTGGCACCATTCCAAGCTTTTTAATTTACATTTTTATTACAAAGTTAAAAGAAGCCAGGATAATTCTGTCAACTACTGGAGAATTACTCAGCAACCAGATGTATTTAAGATAAAAAATTTAGAGCCGAAAAAAATTTGATGGTCTCGTCGCTGAAAAATATTTTAAGTCACCGCAATAGCTTGCTTTGAGAATCTCGCGGGAAAATTGCTTTCGGCTTTAGAAGAGTTAATGATTATTCTATTTGAACAATGCTTTGTCTGCGGTGATGTCTTTCCTTTTAAGTGGAAATGAATAAAAATTCAGAGGAGAAAAAAAATTAAGCGGCTCCTGCAATTGAACAGGTCTGAATGGTCAGAGGAAAAGTAAATGGGAATTTCATAGATGAGATCGAAATATGGCTGCTGAAGTTAATCGCCCACTTTTTAAGATTCAACCTCCAGATAAAGCTTTTTGCTTAGGACTGAATTTTAATACATCAAAATTGGTCTCTTAGGGAAATAATGTTGTAAATTAACCATCTGTTATACACGGGAAACTGATGCCTAAGGCTACGTAATCTAACACTGAAAACAGACCGACAACAAATAATGACTGCACAACGTTCACAACGCGCACAAGGTCGTATTCAAGAAAGCACCAAACTAAGGAGGTGCTTTCCATCACAAGGACTAAGCAAGAGCATGTAGTATTGTTTTGCACTTTCTTTGAAATTCACCTTAAGTTGTTTGTTTTTGTGTTTTCTTTAAGTTGAAGAAAGACCAAATCATCGCCTACGTATACTAAAACTTAAAACTGGTAATTTACAACTTTAGAAACCCAATTGCATAAGAACAATGATAATTTTCATTGGACTAAAATTAATCAAACAAGGGGGTCATATATCTTTTTAAATTTTAGTCTGGTTCATTGGAAATTGAGCCCTTTGGTCGTTTGTTCTATCGCACTTCGTAATACCCGTCGCACTTTGTAATAACAATATTCTCGCACTTTGTAATAACACCTGTCGCACTTTGTAATAAAATAGCTGTCGCACTTTTTAAATTAATTAATAACCCTTGTCGCACTTTGTAATAAAATAGCTGTCGCACTTGTAAAAACAAGTTGTCGCACTTTGTAATAAATTAGGCAGTCGCACCTTGTAATAACAAGTTGTCACATTTTATAATAAGCTTTCAAATCTCCTTTGAATGGCATGTTTGGTAGAAAATGTGTAGGACTTAAGGACGGTGCCTACTCATTAAAGATATTTTTGCCTCGGTGTGTGATTATGCAGGAAATGTAGATCTTAACAAGTGTTATTGAAATCCAAAAAGAAAATTGGGCGTAACCACACATTTTTCAAAGATAATTCATGAATAATATTTGTAAAAAGCTTTAGAATACAAAGCAATGTATGGCGTTCTTTCTCAAATTGAAGCTTAAGAGCCATTTTCCGAGAAAATCGAAAATCGCAAGACACTCGTAAAAAAATCGATTTTTTTTTTCTTTTGTTAAAACATCCCTTTTGACCTAATTCAAGAAAAAATAGTTTTGGGTTCAAGCGATTCATTGTACGGGAGAAATAACAAAGAGTTTAAAAAATCGATTTATTGCTAGCCTGTTCCAGGCTCTCAGATAGTCGAGAAAACGAAAAGAACTGCGTGTGAAAAGCGAGTGGGGGCTTGGGTCGAGGCGAGGCGGGAGAGCCTGTAAGCATCTCTTTAAATTCTTCATTCCGGTATACCAGCTCCTGGTATACCCTCTGATTGGTCAATTTTGACAGTTTACATCAACACTTTCGTAATCATTTTGATTCACGCGCGGAGCACGAAAGAAAGAGGTCAATTCTGTCGCTGAGTGTCTTAAAGTATTCCCAAACGTACAAGCCCTCAGATTCGAGCAAAAGTTGTGTCTGTTCAACTTTAATAAGTCGAAAAAACGATCCGTTTGCAATGCTTCCAACTGGTTTTGGTAAAAGCATAAATTTTCAGTTACTGCCGCGCGTTGCGAAAGCGCTTCAATGTTGTGATACGACATCTCTCCACACCGCTTTCAATATAGTATCACCGGATACGATATATAGTTCGCATTTGACACAAATATTATGTCCCCTGCACGCCACAATTGTTAGCATTCAACGGCGCTCTCTGAAAACTCTGACGAACGAGAAAAATACAATATTTTGTTATTCTTTCTTATGCAAATACTTGGCTGCGTATTCGAATTCACCAGCTAGCTAGGGTCAATTAAATTTCTGCCTTCATCGCCGTCGAAAAAATGAGAGCAAAAAGAAAAAACCACTTTGAAAGAGCGCAAAAATTTGCCGAAAACAGGCTTGTATTTCCGTTGTATGTCTTAAAACTTTAAAAGATCAAGCGATTTCAGGAAGCGAAGGTGATGGCTACGTGCGCGTGTCTGTATACTGCAAATGCAATTGAACCCATCCACATGAAATATCAATCTTTCACATTCATTATCGGTTGTCCTGTTGCATCAGAGCTGAAGTTTATTGATGAGACCATCTTATCATCTAGGCCAGAAACTTCAATGGTCGGGTTTCTGTTTTCCTTGAAAAAGTCATCACAGCGTCTGGAACTCGCAGCTTTCGAACTGGTCGTTTCTTTTGGTCGAATTTGCTAAATCTCCCGTCGGTGATTTCCTTGACCCTCGTTTCCCGGTTGCTTTGACAATGCCTTCGTTCGCGTAAAGTTATTTTCCTAAAAGTGCCTTAAATTCTGGCTAACGTAAATTAACGCATCACCTCTGAACAACAATAAAAGAATCGCGCTTGAACTCGCGTGGGACCACACAATGCCGCCCATTTTCAACACTTTGACATTGACATTTTGACATGCGAAAGGTTATTTGCAAAGTGGGCGGAATGAAGAATTTAAAGAGATGCTTACAGGCTCTCCCGCCTCGCCTCGACCCAAGCCCCCACTCGCTTTTCACACGCAGTTCTTTTCGTTTTCTCGACTATCTGAGAGCCTGGAACAGGCTAATTTATTGCTGGTTTTTCGCGCTTAAAAACAAGAGAATCGGACCTCAACTTCGAGAAAACGGTGAACGCATAAGAAACAATCCCTAACATCGAAACTTCAGGCGAATATTATTTCCTTCTTAATCTTTAAAGCCCTAAAAGAAAATTTGAAGAAATAAGTTTTTTACATTTACAATCGACAAGTTTAAAAAGGACATATTTGTGTCTCTTGAAATGTTAGAAAATGAAAGCGAACTTTGAACTGTTGAAAAAGCCCTCTGGTATATGCCGCTTCCTAGTAAAACCCATATAGGATAAAGCCTTGCCTATTGAAGTAAATTACGGGAAAGTTTTAACTCTGGAAATTAAATACAGCCCTGACGCTGGAGTAAGCAATTTGAGAATTTAATTTAATAAAATGTATGCAAATTAGACGGCCGCTGAAGGAATTCATACTAAACGCAAAGTTTAGAGCAAAAGGACTACTTACTGCTGCTTGTAATATGTTTTTACAGTGAAAATGTTATTTCTAGCTTTCAGCTGTGTGGGTGAGAGCCGTAAATAACTTTTTATATGACGACTGAAAAACGTTTGTTCAGCCACATTGCCGCAGCAAAATCAATGAGATCACAACTTCGAACTGAAATTGTCATCGCTTGATGAAACTCCGTTACCACAATGGTAAAATAGTTTTCTTCAGGGGGAAAAAGCAAGAATTAAAATGCATTCGAAACCGTTGACTTCGATTTTGAATTTGTTTAGTTAAGATTTAAAGCCACCACAAGGTCTTATGACTTCTACTGACCCGCGAATCGGTTACATATGCCAAGGTCACGTTAGCAAACTGTCACGAAATACTCAATAGCTTCTGTTTTCGGTCTTTGTTTTGTTGGTAAAAAAATACCTACACTTTTCACAGAACAGACCTTCTTGCTTTATTTGATTTATATATTTGTATTGGTCCAGACACATGCATATGCTGACTGGTTGTAAAGACATTCATCACAGTTTCTGATGAGAGATTTTACAATTGCAAAGTTTGCATTTATGTCACTCTATAGAGACAAATGAAATTTAGCAAAAATGTCTCTATACATATTCAGAAGCGAAGGACTTTGCAGTTAGTTAACTGCGAAATGTTCGTCTACAGACATAAACGAATCAGTGACTTCGCAATTAATTAAATGCGAAATGTACATCTTCATATTTGACGAAATCAATGACTTCGCCATTAATTAACTGCGAAATGTTCGTCTGAATATATGAGGGAATCAGTGACTTCGCGATTAATTAGCTTCGAAATGTTCGTCTGAATATATGAGAGAATCAGTGATTTCGCGATTAATTAACTGCGAAATGTTCGTCTGAACATATTTTAATAGGGAATCAGTGACTTCGCGATTAATTAACTGCGAAATGTTCGTCTGAATATATGAGGGCAACAGTGACTAAAAGATTAATAAACTGCGAAATGTTCGTCTGAATATGCGAGGGCAACAGTGACTTAGAGATTAATAAACTGCGAAATGTACATCTTCACATATATAGCCTGTTCCAGGCTCTCAGATAGTCGAGAAAACGAAAAGAACTGCGTGTGAAAAGCGAGTGGGGGCTTGGGTCGAGGCGAGGCAGGAGAGCCTGTAAGCATCTCTTTAAATTCTTCATTCCGCCCACTTTGCAAATAACCTTTCGCATGTCAAAATGTCAATGTCAAAGTGTTGAAAAAGGGCGGCATTGTGTGGTCCCACGCGAGTTCAAGCGCGATTCTTTTATTGTTGTTCAAAGGTGATGCGTTAATTCTCGCTTGTGCGAGTACTTTAACCAGAATTTAAGGCACTTTTAGGAAAATAACTTTACAAGCGAACGAAGGCATTGTCAAAGCAAACGGGAAACGAGTGTCAAGGAAATCACCGACGGGAGATTTAGCAAATTCGACCAAAAGACACGACCAGTTCGAAA
>NC_090874.1:63353704-63358704 GCF_036669935.1 Montipora foliosa
CAACAACGTACGTACGGACGTTCATGACGTCATGGCTATAAAACCAAATTTTCTCACATCGATGGGTTACCATATTTTCTTAAGTATGGTGCTCCGCGCGCGCGCGCGGAGCTACGATACGATCCATCAGTGCCTAACCTTAAAAATATTTTAATGAGCAAGTGGTATTTAATCGAAAACCAACCAATGCTGAGAGAAATATACAGAGAACCACCTCTCATCTCCTACAGGAGAGGAAAATCTCTAAAACACATACTTGTTAGAGCTAAACTCTAAGGGTCAATGACCTATTACATCACGAAATAGCGGGAGTCGTGTTTAGCCTGTCAACCCCTTTAAACCTGAAACTATGAAATGTGTGACATAATTAAATTTTCGATAGAAATGCGGAGGTAGATTTTGCACTCAACTAATTGAGAAGGAAATGATCCCCTTATACATTCAGACGAACATTTCGCAGTTAATTAATTGCGAAATCACTGATTCCCTAACATCTTCAGACGAACATTTCGCAGTTAATTAATCGCGAAGTCACTGATTCCCTCACATGTTCACACGAACATTTCGCAGTTAATTAATCGCAAAGTCACCGATTCCTTCACATATTCAGACGAACATTTCGCAGTTAATTAATCGCGAAGTCACTGATTCCTTCATATATTCAGACGAACATTTCGCAGTTAATTAATTGCGAAGTCACTGATTCCCTCACATGTTCAGACGAACATTTCGGAGTTAATTAATCGCGCCGATGATCACCGATTCCCTCATATATTCACACGAACATTTGATCACGAAGTCACCGATTCCTTCACATATGCAGACGAATTCCCGTTTTTGATTCAGAGTGAAGGTATAATATTTCCCAAAATATTTCAAACACAAATGTTTCCTTAATAACTTCGTTATTACCGAATTTACCACCTTGCAACAATCCCTACAGCAAAATAAAAAAGCATAAAATTCAACTTTATAGCTTGCTATAGTTTTGTTTCGGATTTGTTTTTTATGATTTTTCCTCTGAAACCAGGAAACCCTAGCCAGGTAACTAGAAATTCTCAGTCTCATTTAGAGCTTGTTCACAACACAACTTCAAACTTGAGTGTGCTTATCGCATCCTTGAAACCTTCGAGACCTCCTCAAAATTGTTGAAAAGCCTATTGAGGCTAATAATAATTGACCAATTCACGCCGCGAGCGCGAGAAAAACAGAACCACTCCGCAGGGCTGAATACGCGATGTGGAGTGTTACAAAATTCCACATTCTCGCGCGTAACGCTTTCTCTAGAGACCTCTAGAAGTGTTGTTTAGCGAAGATAAACAAAGTTATCATTGGTTAACTCAGAGAACTTGCAGAAATACCTCCAGCCTGCATAACAGGCGCTTTATCAGGGGCACTCAACGACGGTTTCCCACCGAATTACTTTGAAAAGACTTTTTAGGCTATCCAGAGTACTTTTAGATCCCTAGAAATGTTTTCTAAGTGGCGCTAAGAAATTTATATCTGTTCGGCCATCCTAGGGTAACTTGAGTCTTTTCGAAGTTACGAGTGCTTCAGTGTTATTTTCCCGAACATTTTAGCAGCAATTCAAAGTTTTCCGAAAGTGATAGTTTTTCGGTTCCTTTCTGCATTGCATTTTCGATTCCGTAAATTTTAGGTTTCCTTTCTCTACGAAAAATAACCTAACCTGGGGAGTGAAATGGGAAAAATGAACTTCAGAAAATCGGAGGGAATTTATTACATAAGCTTCGAAAATTGTGTACGTGAATGGAACGGTCATCTAGAAATTTTTAGCCTTCCTCAAGCTGTAGAAAATCCTAGGCAATGTTTGCTTCTCCGAACAGATATTTCACAGGGTGCCCCTGCCTTATGAGCTATTGTAGGCTAGGCGAAAGCGTCATTTTGCGCGAAGCGCGAAACGCGACGAGGGGAGGAAAAAATAAAGCTTTATCTTTCTTTATCCCTCGTCTCGCGCTTCGCACTCGTTTCGCGCTTTGAGCAAATGCCACTTTCGCCTCGCTTGGCTCATAAAGAACCTGTTTTGCAGGCTAGAATACTTCTTCACATTTATAAGATAAGGTGTCATTGATTTGTTACAGCGGGGAGAGACATTTATAACGTGCAAACAGTCACGAGCTGAAAGGTAACTGCAGACTGATTTGTAACAAGGACTCAGCCTGACAAACAAGAAATGATCTCACTCTCCGAAAAGGAACGCTCTTTTAAACATAAACAAACTTCAAAAATAAGCAAAGAAAGCAAAACAATGAACAAAATAGATTTTTTCTTGACTTAGTTATTCCGGCGAGAACAAATGGTGAATGATTCACTTCTGGAAGCAGCCTCTGAGGAGAAGTGAGAACACCGTTTAGGCAGAACTCTACACTTTGTGTACTTTACCAGCCTGTTCACAGACTCTTCATTTTTAGATGCACGTACAAAAAAAAGCGCGTTCCGCCCTCTCTCACGGGCAATTGCTTATCTTGTGCGCGCACCAAATTCCCAAAACAGAAAAAAACGTCTGTGAGCAGGGTAGCAGGGTAGCATTTCGTAATACTAGACGAGAATAATTCAATTAAAATGAAATCGTAGCCGAGGCACGTGCAATAGTAAGTTGCGAAACACTTCGTGACAATATATGAATTTTATTCCAGGAGCATTTGACCTGGAAATGTTATATTAATATTGTTCCCAGAGTCGAATATTTCTACACTGATGATCTATAAACAGACGTAGGGTTGTACATTTTTTCATTGGGACAGCTGTAATTGCTTCTTAATCTGTTTACAATGTGTACGAAGTATAGTACGTACCGTAGTATGTGACAAGCTAGCGTGACCAATCTCTGCGCGTTTGTTAAATTTATGCGTCATATGATCTTGTTATCCAGTCTAGTATCTGATTTGTTCGCTCAATAAGAGTAATACTCACCTTGTTAACTGTGTGGTTTGAGCAGTGGTTAATTTTCATCATTGTATGTATATTTTCGTACCAAAACATAATCGGGTTTCATTATTACAGAAGCGTCTGATGATGCGTAATAAGCGCTGCGTGTGAAGTGTTTAGATAGCTCAAGTGCTGAAGTTGCTGGACACATTTTGGTCAAAATCAGTTATGGATGAGTTGCCACAAACAGATTGAGAGATGTATTTAACTTCTCTCACAACAAGCAATGGTAATTTGTTCGTTCAACAAAACTTTGCGTTAAAAATATGAATTCATTCAGCGGGCCGTCTAATTTGCATACGTTTCATTTACTCAGATACTCAAATTGCTTACTTTAGTGTGAGAACTGTATTGGATTTCTAAAAGCTAAAACTTTCCAGTAACTTAGTTCAATAGCCAAGGTTTTATTCTATATGAGTTTTACAAGGAAGCGGCATATACCAGAGGGCTTTCACAACAGTTAAAGTTCGCCTTCATTTATTAACATTTCCAGAGATACAAATTTGACCTTTTTAAACTTGTCGATTGTAAAAGTTAAAAACTTCTTTCTTCAAATTTTCTTTCAGAAAATTAAAGAGTAAGTATGAAATAATACTCGGCTGAAGTTTTGATGTTAGGGATTGTTTCTTATGCGTTCAACGTTTTCTCGAAGTTGCGGTCGGATTCCGTTGTTTTGAGTACGAAAAACCAGCAAAAAATCGATTTTTCAAACTTTTTGTAATTTCTCCCGTACAATGAATCGCTTGAACCCAAAACTATTTTTTCTCGAATTAGGGTACTAAAAGGAATGTTTTGGCAAAAGAAAAAAAAAATTCGATTTTTTCACGAGTGTCTTGCGATTTCCGATTTTCTCGGAAAATGGCTCTTAAGTATCTCTCAAAAATGCAGGTTACCCCCAATTTTCTTTTTGGGAACCAAGAGTACTTACTAAGATCTACTTTCTCCGGATAGTTTTAAACCGTGCAAAAATATCCCTATATTAGTAAGCATCGGCGATAGGAAATCCGAGTATCTAGAGATGCGCAGAACGTATGCACAATAACAATAGTAGGCACCCTCCTTATAAAGGTGACTCAAACCGGGAATGTCTTATAAGAAGGATTAACTCTAAAACACTCAAGCCCCCACTCGCTTTTCACACGCAGTTCTTTTCGTTTTCTCGACTATCTGAGAGCTTGGAACAGGCTATGCCATGGTAGACATCTTTGCTAGATACCCCCTGAGAAGACATGTGGTTCAGTAAAATACTAAACCCAGGACGATTGAAGAAAATAAAAGGAAATTGAGAAACATTTATATTTGGCTTCAAGGCTGACTTGTTGATCATTTCCAACTTCTTTTTCATCACAAGCTTAAGCGTGTACGCTGAGCTTCTGACAACTTTCCAAGACCAATGCTTCTAAAGTTAACCCTTTCTGGTGGGGTTAGTATTTGGATGGGGGACGTCAAAAGATGCGACTTGCTGTCACGAACATACGACCAAAAGTTATATTTTAACGCTCAAAAATGCGAACTACGCAAGGTACAGATTTTGCTAGCCTGCTTTATGCAAAACAAATATTGACGCAAAAGTAAATAAATATGAATTTTCATTTTAACTCACTGCGTTCGCACACATGAAAATTATTTTCTAAACCGTTATAGGAACTTGCACAACACGACAACCACAGTCAAATGGGTAGGTAACTCACGGAGAGCCAATATAAGGCTTTATTACTGTATTCGAGCACTATGTGTATAATCGGTCACATTGCTTTTAGTCCACAGAAATACGATACGCGAAGCTATATCCTCATTAAGCTAGTACACTTGCACAATACATATGATACAGTTAAATTATAGTGAAAGCACTAATTATAATCATACAAAACTTGGCTGTAACTAAAAGATAGCAAAAACGTTCGCGTGTCCCATCACGCGTGGAAACTTAATGATAGCAATTAAATGAGGCCCTGATAGGGTAAATTCCGACGGGCGACATGGCGTTCAAAAAGCGACATCAGGGAAATGAAATGGCGACAAACGACAAGATGACTGCTGCAATCTACGAAAGC
>NC_090874.1:63361204-63366204 GCF_036669935.1 Montipora foliosa
TCCCTGTAGACATCTGTTTTACTACTTGGTATAACAATGGACATATGGTCATCTGCACTTAATTCTCGCCACGTAGAACTTCTACTCCTTTCGTCCTGCGTCCACATTTTGTGGCAAACAAACTCGCCGTCATTGATATAAGAAACAGCTCCGCAGGCAATATTACTAGCAACTGAAAAAGTTACTTTCTGAAGTTTACGGAAAACAAAGCAATTTTTAAAATTGCGTAGATGGATATTGTTCTTCCAGAAAACGATTTCATCCTTACAATACTCGTCTAAAATCATAGGTGTGTCCCAATGCTCAGCAATAGCAATTGTCATCTGACAGTGTCTGGTAGTAATTTTGGGTAAATTTCCAGTAACCGGACTTGTAGACATAACTTTCCCGACAAATGATGACAATTGTCTAGCCGAAATTGTGCATTTTTGAGCTTCAATAAAAGCCACACAATCAACGATACCTTGGACCCTCCTGGGTGTAATACTAATAGTACCAAGAGTGGAGTTCCAGACCAATCCTAACCAAGTAATAATTTGCGTTGGTTCCCAAATAGACTTTTCGCTATTTGTTATAAATCCGGCTAAACGTATGTCACAACGAACCCTACTAGCTATAATATTTGCTGAATTATAGTCGTCAGCTATGGACCAACCATCATCTAAAAATACCGCGATGTAAATACCGTTAGCCCTCCACCATCCAACCAAAGGGCGGAGTACCTTTGTAAAGATATAAGGAGCTACAGAAAGGCCAAAAGAAAGAACTGTGAAAACGTAAAACCGCGTCTCCCCTTGAAACTCCCATGAAAAACCTAAGGATGTTAGATGTGGTTGGAAGATCTCGACGTGATGATAGCCACTCTTAAGATCAAAAGAAAACATATAACCATTCTTGCGAAACATAAGAGAAGCAATTTTCCAATCATCGTACTTAATCCTCAGTTTCTTAATGAAATGATTAACATATCTTAAATCAAGAATTAACCTTTTCTTTCCATTAGGTTGAACGGAAACCGACAATGGATTGACGACATGGGGTTTGTAAGACAATTGCTTTATGCGTTCGAACTCCAGTAGCTCAGTGATAGAATTCTCTACGAAGTCAATATTTTTCAGGGCAGAAGCGTTGTTCTTTGAATAATATGCAGGCGGCACATCCCAGAAAGGCAAACGATAACCAAATTTAATTACGTTTAACATGAAGGATGAAGCACCTAAAAATACCCAAAATTCTAAATTTTTCTTTAAATTGCCCTTTACATTGTTATTCCGTCCTAGATCTTCGTCGATTTCAAAACGATTCAGTACCTGAAGTACACCCGTAAACTTGTCGAATTCCTCATGAATGTCCGATTCCCTTAAGTTCGGTTCCTGAAGCGTTTGTGGTGGTGGAGGCTGGGGCAAAGGCGGTTGGCTTGTACTGGCCGAAAGGGCGGGGGTAGAAGCTGGAGGCCCTGCAATCTTTGGCCCAGTGACCTGGCCTTCCACACCTGAAGCAGTCCCTATGTGCATAAGAGCTTGGACGGCCTGCGGGTGTCACGATGGGACGAAAAAATGAAAAGTTAAGTAACGACAAATAACAACCAAAGAGCAAAACTTGGTAATTAACACAAAAGAAATGAAGGGGCTGGTGGGCGGGAAAGCAGAATACAGTAAAGCTATATTGGTGACGCGAGGAGTGAAATAAGCATACGGCTACTGGACTATATAGCAGTACATGGTATGACACCTTACTCCCATGTGGTACAGTAATCATGCATACTTGACAAGTATTACGAAACAATAATGCACACGAAGGTGAGATACAAAACAAAGTGTGAGCACTGACGTTCCGTAATCAACTCCTATAGAAAATACGTATGTAGTTTTTTAAGAAGAGCAGAAGGAACTTTTTGGAAGTGTCGATCGAGAATAAAACAATTTGCCATCAGCCAAAAACATTTCGGGTGATTTTTTTACGTTTAATCAGAGTTTAATTTTTCTATCGCACTTTTGGTCGTACAAGTAAAATCGCAAAAACGAAAGTGACATCGATTTTAGCGGCCGTCTGTGATCAAGTTAACTTGCTTGTTAATACTGACAACTCACGAAACAAAGGATGCGTCTGTGACAAAATGTCGGCAATATACCGGGTTTTTGTTAGTTTGTGTTTTTTTTTCTTTCAAGTGTTATAAAGTTCGACAAGATACATCTGCAAATTTAACAGAAAGATCCGCAATCGTTGATGCTAGCACAAGTGTCAGCTAAAGTTAAGCTCCCCCGAATAAGGTTAGTACTTGGATGGGGGACCGCAGCGAAATCCCCGTGACGGCGATAGCTAATTCGTTTTTTTGAACTTGACTTCATTTTTTATCTCGTTTGGCCGTTGAAAGCTATTTTCTTATTTTCTTTCTACGACAAAATGGCGAAAAAACTGGTTCCCAAGAAATATTGGAGTATTCGTTCTATGCAAAATGGAACACACAAGTACGAAGCAAGATCTAGAAATAACGTAGAAAGTTCTCCTTACCTTTAAAGCTTGCCTTTCTCAAAGAAAAAGCATCTGTCCACTTTATCGAATAGTTTAATACTGAATCAATCATGGCGGGCGGAAAGATCCCACAATAAACGTTTGCTTTCATCTAGATAACCAAAGTGTGTCACAATGGCCGAGTGATCTAACGCGCTCGCAAGGTAATAGTGAAAGTTGGGAAAGTATATGAGTTCCCCTCGGGGCAGGGAAGTCCGGAAATACCGGAGGAAATAATAGTGATTTCATCCGATCGGATATTACTTCAATATCCGTGGAGTATGCACATTTGCGACTACCAACAAAAAAAGACACATGACCGGTATTAAGACGTGGTATGCCTTCGGCATTCCACGTAAAAAGTGATGAGCAGGCTGAGACGAAACTCCCTCCTTAAGATATTTTTAAATTTTGAAGGTGGCAATGTATCTGCTCCGGAGAGCACTAAAAAATGGGGCTCACCGAGTTCGTTTTTGAGAAATATGCGTTTAAAGACAAAATATAGGGCGTTTTTAGATGGCTATTTTGTTATCATGGTAACCTATTGCGTTACATAATGGCTGCATCTTGTTAAGCATTTATTGGTGTTTCATATGGTATCATTACCTTGCCATTAAGTGAAACAGTTCACTCCTTCCAAATAGTACAGTTTGTTGAAAGTGTTAAAACTGGTTTGAGCCTCCATCACAAATTCCCCAGGGCGCAAATACGTTCTTCCTGGATATCCTGCTCTGCATACTAAAATGGGGACGAAAAACAAAACGCGTTCTCCTCCACGCTTCTCGAAGTTGTTTTTTCTCTTGACTATAATGTGGCCCATGGCCGGGCGGGGATACGAATTTTATCTTCGAGTGCTGAAAGTATCTCTCACGAGTGAGCGAAGCGAACGAGTGAGAGATATTTTCAGCACGAGAAGATAAAATTCGTATCCCCAGGCGGCCATGTAATGTTCTGTTTATTATATAGATATTGATGAAATGTCTAGATTTAAAACAACTTGTTTTATTCATTTGCGAAATGATGAAAAAGTGTTCACCAACCACTAAAACACGCATGTTGTGTAACATGAAACAAGATATGAAACTTATGAAAAACAAATCATGATAATGTAAAATTTGCAATAAAAATGTTAATGTAGTAGAGAAGAATTATAATAAAGCACAAAAGTATCGTACAATGAAGAGGAAGCTCGCGTTTTATTGGTTAATCGTGTTCGTTACCATGACGACAGCGATATCCTCACATGTGAAAGATAAAAATGATACGTTCACTGCGCGCGGTGAAGATATGATTTTTTAGTAAAAGGAGAAATCCTGGTATTTCATCAGTATCTATATAATAAAAGAAAATACTCTGCAGCACCGAGACCACTCTTCGGGTGATATCACAAAAACGGACGTTGACTATACACAAGTTATTATTCATCCAGTATACATGGTTAGGCCACGAAAAACCTGAAGAAAATAACACCTCGGAAAGGGTTTTCTCCAAAATTTCATTCGGAAGCCTTTCTGTGGGGGCAGTTCCGTCGCTCGGGGATATCATTTCAACGGTCTTATTTCCAAAAAGGTGGATGGGTATTTGTATACGGTGTTGATCTTGTTGAAGTACCTCTCGCTCCTTTCCTATATACTGGCCGTGTGTGTAAAAAAGTGTCTGTCTTCTCTGAGAGAACGCTGTTTACTTCGCTGTTGAGTAATGATGCTCAGGATAGAATGAGAGATTTGGTGTTCTTTTAAATTTGCAAATCCCGGGCAAAATGTTTTCCTCTGCTCCCAACCGAGCGGTTAAAGACATGCTAGTCTTACTACGATGCATGGTCCACACCTCAAAATAATTTGATCAAGGTATTCCTTAGTCTCGAACTGAATACTGACCAGAACCTTCAAAGAGATCCACTGAGGTGGAATGGATGCAATATGAGAGCCTTTGCCTTGAAACATTGGTCGAAACCATTGTGTCAGACGTACAAATGCCTCTTGCCCTAGATCGATGAGGTAATTTGACGTCACCACCCTTCTAACAAAGGAACCCTACAAAGATGATCTCAAAGATGGACTCCACTGGTTGAAATCTTATTGGTTCTTCCCATCTCCTCTGCTCAGCTGTGAAAGGGTATAATCAGCGCAAAATAGAATCAAGAATGATTCACGTTCCACCCTTGGTGGATAAACCTTTGAAGATCTCATGGGAATTTCACTGGAGGGCCCATCACTTGTGGATTTTGATCCAGAGACAGCAGTGAAAAAAGTATTTTCTTGATCAGATAGGTCACGAGGACCATTTCTCCAATCTTGAAGATATAATGCATCAGAAATTCAGAATATAATAAAGGATCAGTCAGATCCAGTCTTTGTTTGCATGGCCCCACTCTTCACTGCTACTCCCATCTTCCAATACCTCAGCACGCACCAAGCAAAGAACGATACAACGACAAATTCGATTACTTACCGTGCTTGCATCTACTGCGCAGACCTGTAGACCATTTA
>NC_090874.1:63373704-63378704 GCF_036669935.1 Montipora foliosa
CATCTTGGCTGGGGGGCAAACAAGGCTAAAATTACTGCAAATGTATGGGACTTTGGTGGACTTGGAACCGCTGTAACGCCCCGAAAAAGAGGCGGATTGCCACATTGAAAGTGTCTTCTAAAAGACATTTATACTGAGATTATTTTTATGAAATATAAAGAAGAGATTCAGGCTACAACGAATATAAACGAATTTTTAAGGTTTTATACAAACCCTTCTAAAATCATGCAAATTGCCGCGAGATTAGGCCCGGCCACATTAGAAGATTTATAATTCGAATTCACGGACGTCGTAATAGCAATAATAGAACTTTATTTTCATACGATAATGTTTAAAGCGGAATAGATTGTGGGGTTGTACACAAATGAAATCAAATCAAATTACTACATATCAAATCAGACGGGCCCTTGTGGAGAGTACCGGGAGAAAAACTCCTCCGGAGCAGAGTAGAAGTAGAGAACCAACAAGCACAATCCACATATGACGCCGGGTCTGGGAATCGAACCGAGGGTTGTCCAATACACACGAACTGAGTCGGGTCGACTTTTTGGTGAAGACGACCCGTCAAGCGGAAGTCGGGTCGTGGTTTTTTGCGGAAGTAAAGTAACAGGAAGTTGCTATTTGAAAGATGGTTCGAGGAACTTTTTGAAAATGTTGACGGGTCGTAAGGAGCCGTCTAGTTCGTGACTAGCCGTCATTTGAAAAAGTCGACCCGACTATTAAAAATGTCAGGTGGTGAGGGACTTAGAAAAAAAACGTGTATTTGTGAAGATAGTGGAGGCGGTGAGGCCGGCAGAAAATGTTGACGGGTCGTGACGACCCGTCTAGTTCGTGACGAGCCGTCATTTTAAAAGTCGACCCGACTATTAGAAATGTCAGGTGGTGAGGGACTTAGAAAAAAATCGTGTATTTGTGAAGACAATGGAGGCGGTGAGGCCGGCAGAAAATGTTGACGGGTCGTGACGACCCGTCTAGTTCGTGACGAGCCGTCATTTCAAAAGTCGACCCGACTATCAGAAGTGTCAGGTGGTGAGGGACTTACAAAAAAATCGTGTATTTGTGAAGATAGTGGAGGCGGTGAGGCCGGCTGAAAATGTTGACGGGTCGTGACGACCCGTCTATTTCGTGACGAGCCGTCATTTCAAAAGTCGACCGGACTATCAGAAGTGTCAGGTGGTGAGGGACTTAGAAAAAAATCGTGTATTTGTGAAGATAGTGAAGGCGGTGAGGCCGGCTGAAAATGTTGACGGGTCGTGACGACCCGTCTAGTTCGTGACGAGCCGTCATTTCAAAAGTCGACCCGACTATCAGAAGTGTCAGGTGGTGAGGGACTTACAAAAAAATCGTGTATTTGTGAAGATAGTGAAGGCGGTGAGGCCGGCAGAAAATGTTGACGGGTCGTGACGACCCGTCTAGTTTGTGACGAGCCGTCATTTTAAAAGTCGACCCGACTATTAGAAATGTCAGGTGGTGAGGGACTTAGAAAAGAAATCGTGTATTTGTCAAATTAGAAGCTGCCACAAATGGCTTTATGTCTCAAAACTCAAATGCAAACTTCATCGAATAAGGCGCACGATTTCAGTTCGCCTACAGCGAGTTTTCATCCCTTTTCGCTGAAATTTGGGAAGAATGGGTTGCCCGATAATGTGGCAAAAAAACCGTGTCGGGGAGTATTTATTTGTTGCCTCCTTCGAAAGTAATGAGTATTTAAGAATAGGTACTGCGCGTTTTATAAAAAGTTAAAGTTTAACAGTGAATAAAAACAAACCAGACATGTAATCAAAATGCCTCGACACGGGTTTTTAGATCAAGGTGTGAAGAAAACGTAGTTTCCGGTTAAATTCTGAACGGAAACGAACTCAATTTGTGAAACTACATACTTTTGGAAAATGATGGCTATTTTAGGAAAGGTATTTTATTTCTTGCCCTAAGTCAACTAATAATCGTGATCTACAATTCCTAGGCTTCCAGAAAATATATACTTTATTGGGGTTTTTATGAAACGTGTGACCGTGAAGCAGCGACAACGCGAGGTTGTCATTTGGCATGTACTGACATTTAAATGACGCAAAAACTCATGAAACGGCTTGTTATGCAGATTAACATTCCGGTTTTTCATGAAGAATTTAAATCTGTTAAGGACTTCGACGCGTTTAGGTGATTAATATTGGGCAATAGTTTTGGAAGTTCTTTATTTCCTTGGTTAGCAATCGAGCTGGTTTACCGTTTATTTGTGGATGTTCTGCAACATGAATGCATAATTTTCTTGAGGCCGGACATGGGGTGGAAAATGCGGGCCGTTGTTTGTACATATTTTGGGCGTACGTGTTTTAATGAGTGCTGGTGTGGAAGGGCTTTTTTCAACGTAACTCGTATATGGTAGAGTAAGGTCGTAGAATTTGAAGTGTGACTTTCCAAATTAAAGATAAAACAAGTCATTAATAGGATACGGTGTTGGTGCTCGCGATGACTTTGTTAAGCTGAAAGCAACTGAAAGTGCTGCTATAATCATAGGCAGCCCAAGCTCGGTATACGATTTATAGCCTTTGTGCTTGTAAATACTAAAGTAAGCTGTTAATGTAGAAATAAACTTCACTTACCTCTACGTACAGTTGTCCTCTTATTTTCTGTGCAATCGGAGGGCAAACTTGTGTCCGTTTTAGATGGGTTTGTGGCTTTCGAAATTTTACGATGCCGTTAGTTGTCATTTCCCCTCCTTCTCTTTATGAGGGGAAATGACAACTAACGACATCGTAAAAATTCGAAAGCCACAAACCCGTCTATAATGCACAGAAATTTGTCTTCCGATTGCACAGAAAAGACGAGGGCACCTGTACCTAGAGGTAAGTTAAGTTTACTCCTACATTTACAGCTTATTTTAGCATTTATAAGCTCAAAGTTAATTTTCCCATACAAAGGCTATAAATAGTATACCACGTTTGGGCTGCCTGTGCTATAATTTGCAAATATCGTTGCTTCTAAGTGAAGGATGGGGTAGTTGGGAAAGAATTTGCACAGCATTTTCGTTTCAGTGTTAGCAGCCACTTTCTCGTTGCAATATCACAGGAGTTGTCACTATTCCAAACTATCAATGGAGACACTTTTTATCCATTGTCAGTTTGGCCTCAAGAAATGAAGATGGCATTTTGGAGAAAGCCAATTGGCGATAGCGCGGCATTTAAATTGAGCTTGTTTTTCCTCGGGAACGGCTGTTCTCCGTATCTCTTCAGGCAGTGGATAATGCTGTCCCAGTTTTGGAGTGACAAACAGTTGGCGGAGAAACGGGCAAGACAACTAGATTTTATATTCAATAACGCAGATACAAAGAGACACGTCTGGTTCTACTACGACCTCGATTACCTGAAGTATCTGTACCTGGATGGTCTTCCACGCGACCCGCCAGGACAGGCAAGACACTGATCGCCGAATCCCCCCCAAAAAAACGGTTCCTTTAGGAGCCACCACACGTTCTAAAGTCGTGACCAAGTAGTTATCCCCCACTCGTTATAGGTATGCTCTCCCTTTGTACAAGGCCTTTCCGTGTATCGTTATGACACTTCAGAAAAAAAGAGAACCATTTTTTGAAAAATTTGGCACGAACGCTTTCAAAACGTCAAAACGACGCTTTCAACGACAGTGAGTTCTATTGTAATCGGTCTTCCACACATCCTCTATAGCCCACGGCATACAATTGTAGGGAGGGTATTATTTCCTCTAAGAACTAACGAAAAATTATACGCAACTGCGATCCTCTCCTTTCTTTTCTCTTCTTTTCTTTTATTTATAGTGACATTTATTATTGTCCATGCACGTATCGGTATTTAGTCACTACTCTTTGGGAACGATGAATACAAAAGTTAATGCTGAGCAGCATGTTGTCGAAATATATATGTCACTACGAACACGAACGAACGAATTATTCGCCCATTTGTAAGTGCTACGAAGTTTATAGTTGTTCATGCACATATCGGTATTTAGGCCGCCACTCTTTGAGAACGAGGCATACAACATTCCTGACCAGCATATTGTGAGGGTATTAATTTCGCTACTACGAATGAAACATTCACAACATTTGTGAGTGCTATTGTGGACGACGATTATAGTTGTTCATGCATGTATCGGTATTTTAGCCGCCACTCTTTGAGATTGAAGCATACAACATTTCTAAGCAGCGTATTGTCAGGGTGCTGATTTCGCTACGAACGAATCATTGACCATTTTGGATGCTTTTAGGAAGCTTGCAATTGCGGCGATTTTCGGTGCGCTTGAATGTTTTGAGGAAGCGTACGACGATTTCACCACGCTTTAAGAACGAAGCATTCAATATTTCGGAGCGCTATTACAGGGCTATTTAATACAGTCAATCATTATTTCTGCTTCTGAACAGCATGTTGTCTGGGTATTAATTTCGCTACGCAGTGAACGAACGAACCATTCACCATTTTTGGTTGCTTTTAGGAAGCTTGCGGCCATTTATTTAGGCCGCCACTCTTTGAGAACGAGGCATACAACATTCCTGACCAGCATATTGTGAGGGTAAAAATTTCGCTACTACGAATGAAACATTCACAACATTTGTTATGAGTGCTATTGTGGACGACGATTATGGTTGTTCATGCATGTATCAGTATTTTAGCCGCCACTCTATGAGAATGAAGCATACAACATTTCTAAGCAGCGTATTGTCAGGGTACTAAATTCGCTACGAACGAACCATTGACCATTTTGGATGCTCTTATTGCGGCGATTTTCGGTGCGCTTGAATGTTTTGAGGAAGCGTACGACGATTTCACCACGCTTTAAAACGAAGCATTCAATATTTCGGAGCGCTATTAGCCTGCTCTCCCTCGCTCCCCTTCCCCTTCCCCGATTACGCCGGCCACGCAGGCTAGAGCGCTATTACAGAGCTATTCTGTTTCTGAACGGCATGTTGTCTGGGTATTAATTTCGCTACGCCGTGAACGAACGAACCATTCACCATTTTTGGTTGCTTTTAGGAA
>NC_090874.1:63391204-63406204 GCF_036669935.1 Montipora foliosa
CCATTTGGAACCAAAGGAAGGCTTACGACACGCAAGCTAAAGGTAATATGAGCAGATATGAAGAGCGACTAGGCATGTCTCAATTGTGTTCTGGGTACTTTTTAGAATTTGGGGCACTATTTTACGTTTCAAGTACTGTTGGAAACTTTCTTGATACACTTTTTTCAACTTTCCACGTGTCAGAGCAATATTTTGGGTGTGTACCTTTCGGTGAATCCAAAAACGCATTTTCGATCTTAAAACAGACTACGTGCTCCTTTCGGCAAATCCAAATCCGGATTTCTGATCTGGTGAATCCTTTTTGAATAAAGATTCACTAGATTTGAAATCCAAAGAATCCAAATCCAGATTTACGGATTTGCGATCTACGCGTTTCCATTCACAAAGGATCCTAAATTCATCAGTTGAATCAGCAGTATTTTCACCTTAAGCAAACTTTTCGACTCTTTGCTTTTCGGCGAAAGAAAAAAGAGTAAACATGTGGATAAACGTTCCAGATACTGTGAATTACTTCTTTATTTATCATTTGTAGTTAAACATTGCAAAAAAGTTCCAATAACAATGTTTAAAGTGTAATTTGCTGTAAACAAAACCCCTAAAATAAGCAGCTTATTCAATTCGAGTTCACATTTATCCACTACTTCGGGCAGCTTTGTCCGTCAAACTGGTTTGTTTAATATTGTTAACTTATAAGCTACAACGTTTGAGCAATTTCTTACAGTCATTTTAAAAGGCAGGTCGTGCAGATTGCAGATTATGCAGACTGCGCAGATTGAGTACTTTTTCATTCGGTAACCAGAAAGAGGTGCTCTACATCGACATGTGACGTCCCTTTATTTGTAAATATAAACCCAAACAATGCACTTTGCAACACACACAGGAGACGCTTGATGTTTCGTTTTGTAATTCCCTAAAGTAAAGAACTCTGGCTACCTTTGGATTGAAGTACGAATTTTCTGTGCTGTCGAATTTTGGGATGCTTGTTGGAGTAACCATTGATCTGTGTATTCGAAGGAGACTTACCTCTCAGGATACCTCGCGTTAGAAGCTAAAACATTGACAAAGGGTGCATGCATTAACAGTGTTTGTCCACCTTAGAGGCGTTCTTGTTTGAAAAAGAAGCAAGTAATAAAGTACTTCATCCGCATAACCTGCACAATCTGCAATCTGTACGATCTGCGTTCTTAGGTAATTACAAAACGAAACATCAAGGGTCTCCTGTGCGTGTTGCAAAGTGCATCGTTTGGGTATATTTTTACAAATAAAGGGACATCGCATGTCGATGTAGAACACCTCTTTCTGGTTACCGAATGAAAAAGTACTCAATCTGCACAATTTGCAATCCTCACGATCTGAGTTTTAACATGACCGAATTTCTTAAGATTCCGCGATAATTGACGTATTCACGAAAGGACTCCATGGGTACTGATCGAATCTCGGATTTCGCGTTTCTTTCGGCCGCGAATTCTGGCAAATATCGGATCAAAAATTCATTTTTGGATTGGCTGAAAGGAAAAGACCCAAACTTGTCTTCGAAACGTTTTCAGTAAGCCCAGTTATTCTATTATCATAAACTTGAATAATTGCACTCAGGACATGCCTAAGAGCGACTTTACGTAATACTAGGTAAGAGAGCGAATCCCTGAGCCACATGATAATTATTTGAAATCTATTTTTACATCGCGCAAGCGCTGCGAAGGTTATGTTGTTACCATGACTGCGCGGTCCACTTTCACACGAAGAGACCGATAAGGTGTCTTATGAGAGGACTAGTTCCGTGAGCGGGCAAGATGAACCAAATCCCGCTCTGTGATTAGCTACCCGAGCGGGCAAGATGGAGCTATCTTGCCCGCTCGGGATTTCTCGCTTGGTCCCGCAAGATCAAAGATCAAGTTTTTGGTGTTTTATCCCATATAATAAATCCTTTATTGACCAAACTTGTTCGGTCAAGATATATGGGTTATTGACCAAGTGTGAGGTCAAGATGGCTGGATACTGGCCAAGTTCTTTTTTGCGTGTTTATGGACCGAGACGAAGTCGAGGTCCATAAACGCTCAAAAAAGAACGAGGCCAATATCCAGCCATTTTGATCGAACAAGCTTGGTCAATAAAGGATTTATTATATGGGATAAAGTAGCAAAAAATGTGATCTATGATCTTGCGGGACCAAGCGAGAAATCCCGAGCGGGCAAGATAGCTCCATCTTGCCCGCTCGGGTAGCCAATCACAGCGCGGGATTTGGTTCATCTTCCCCGCTCACGGAGCTAGTCATATAATAAGACTGTTATTGGCCTCGTTCTTTTTTTGCGTGTTTATGGACCTCGGCTTCGTCTCGGTCCATAAACACGCAAAATTGGAACTTGGCCAATATCCAGCCATCTTGACCTCACGCTTGGACAATAACCCATATGTCTTTAAAATAAACACGCAGAAGGATAATGAACTATTATTATGTAATCAGCTC
The DNA here is from genome assembly GCF_036669935.1 of Montipora foliosa. Taxonomy (NCBI): domain Eukaryota; kingdom Metazoa; phylum Cnidaria; class Anthozoa; order Scleractinia; family Acroporidae; genus Montipora; species Montipora foliosa. The sequence continues at coordinate 63,393,669 of NC_090874.1, forward strand.
AATAATGTACGCATTTTGATTGGTTCTCACCCATGAACTATAGGACAGGACAAACGCATAGATGACGTCATCATCAAATTTTATTTATTTTCTTTTAATATATTCAAGCAATAGAGGACTTTTTCCGTATTTACATGGCCTCATCTAAACACTCGAGGGAGTTGGGAGAATTTGAGAAAGAACTGTCTCTAACTCTCCCAACTCCCCCGAGTGTTTAGATGATGCTGTGCATGTAAACACGGAAAAAGTCCTCTTTTGCTTTTATAAATAATTTTCAAGGAAAATGCTGTTTTTTTGCTTCTTGATTGAAACAGACTTTCTTTATACACGCTCATATTTCCTACCACAATCAAAACGAGCGTCTGACAATACAAAACCAATCAAAATTCGTGTGACGTTACAGCTGTGTTTACATACTCTCATCTAAACACAGCTATTGACCAATGAGAGTGCGCGTACTAATTATTTTATAAAACTCGATAGTACACGCTGAACCGTTTACTATTTGTTTCATAACATAACCAAATCATCTTGTGACAATTTTTGACATCCTTTGTCCTCATTGAATGCCTCTCGTTCATTAACTGGTCGAGCTAAGTTTTTACTTAGGCTTTCAAATCGCTTTGCCCGTGGTTCGACTAAAATACCCGCTGTTGAAAACTGGAAACTAGTGTTACAGGAGCTTTAGTTTGATTGACATGTGAGAGGAATTAGATCTTATCGAGTTTTTGGCGGTATTATATTTTGTGTATTGGCGGAATTATATCTCGGAAATCTTAAGAAATCGTCTCTACCAGGAATTGTATTCTAAAAGGAAGTCATCTATCATTAAAGAGTTTGGATCATTAAAACATTTGGTGCCGACACCCGGGATTGAAGGATTGAAAGAGTGAAAAAATGAATTAACCTCGTGTAAACATGTCGTCGGAACCCAAGAAACGACTGAAGAAGAAATCCATGGTCCGCGAAAGTCATCGCGCATTTTTTAGGAAAACAATCCTCGCGGCACAGGAACAAATTGATAAACGGGGAGATCCTACCGTTTTGAAGAAGCTCAAATCCTTGCGATGTACCCTGCTGGATAAATTGTCGGAGCTCAAAATATTGGACAGTAAAATTATCGATTTGGTAGACGAAACGAAAATAGAAGAAGACGTGAGCAATAGCTGTGACTTCGCCAGCGCTATTCAAGCCTGCATAGTCGACCTAGAAACAGCAATAGAGGCTGAGGAAAATACTGGAAAGGGTCAGGATATACAAGGAACGACATTGGGCTCGCAAAACTCTAACTGGAGTATTCAGGCGGGAACACAATCAAACGCGTCAACAATTCCGACCGACGCAAAGTTGCCCAAACTGGAATTGAGAAAATTTTCAGGAATCGTTTGAATCGGCCATTCACAAAAACACCACCTTAAGCGACGTGGAAAGATTCCAGTATCTCAAGTCGCTCCTTGAAGGTTCTGCAGCCCAGACAATTTCTGGTTTAGCATTGACAAGCTCGAATTACGACCACGCGGTCCAACTTCTAGACAAGCGCTTCGGAAATAAACAAGTCATTATTTCGAAACACATCGAATTGCTCATGCAGCTTCCAAAAGTAAGCGACGGGAGCGACTTAAAGCAATTGTGCCAGCTTTTGGATGGAACGGAGGCGGCAGTTAGAAGTCTAAAAGGAATCGGTATTTCGACTGAGACATACGGAATATTTTTGACACCTGTAATTATGGGAAAGATCCCACAAGAGTTACGCCTCATGCTGAGTCGCGGCACATCAGAAGATTGGGACCTTGATACAATCATCAAGTCTTTCACAGAAGAATTGCAAATTCGAGAAAGATGTGCTTTGGGAACGGTAACAGAGCAAACAAACTTAAAGAAAAACGAGAGTTTGGTTTTGGAATTCGCACAGGTCAAAACAAAAGACCCCCCACATCGTCAACCCTGGTTGCAAACAATGAGAGACTGCCGCTATCTAAGGATAAATGGTGCACTTTCTGCAATGGACCTCATCCAACTATCAAATGTTCTGTCGTTACCGATCCAGAATCTAGAAAGAAAATTCTACGTCAAAAGGAAAAAGGTTTTGGTTGTCTGAGGAGCGGTCATGTGAGTCGAGATTGTCAAGCAAGGTGTCATCGTTGTAGTGGGAAACATCACGTGGCTTTGTGCAGCGTTCAACACTATCCAGATTATCCAATCACGACCAGAAGGGCTAGAGACAGCAATCAAGAACAAACTGTGAGTACAAACTTGTGTTGTACTCCAGACGTTAATAACAAGTGCATCTTGTTACAAACGGCCATAGCTAACGTCAGAAGTCCTCATGGAGGAAACTCTTGCAATGTGAGAACCCTTTTTGATTCATGTTCCCAAAAGTCTTATATAAGCTCACGGTTAAGGAGCAAATTGAGCTTACCACCAATTGGAAGCGATACAGTTCTAATACAAACTTTTGGAAACAATGAACCCTCATTGAAACAATGTAGACAAGACAAGACAATTTGACAGTGTTCATTAATGCTTATGAAGTTGAGTTGATATGTGGTCCCATCACAAACCAGACCATTGAAATTGCACAACAGTGTTACCCACATCTGCAAGGCTTACCTCTGGCTGATCACTCACGAGGTGATGAGGATCTAGAAATTGATGTTATGATTGGAGCAAATCATTACTGGTCTGTTCAGAATCACGTGGTAAGGGGGGAGCTACATGGACCAGTGGTAATTCGTACAAGATTAGGATATGTATTGAGTGGTCCTGTGAATGCGGCAAGTGCGAATACACAGTTATCAATTGTTAACGTGTCCCATGAAAACTGAATGTCAAGTCATTGAAGAGAACTTAGTTTCAGATGATTTCTTACTGAAAGAGGAGCTAAGTAAGTTTTGGGACTATGACACTCTTGGAGTAAAGGATAGAGAGGGAGATTTTCTTGAAGACTATCTTACCAAAGTGAAGTTCAATGGAATCCGTTATGAAGTGTCTCTTCCCCTCAAGACTGAACACCCGATTATTGCAGACAATTACTTGTTGGCACAGAATCGCCTTGTTTCTTCATTGCAAAGATTAAGGTCCAAGCCAGAATTGCTCCAACAATATGACAGTGTCATCAAGGAACAATTAAATGCTGGTGTTGTTGAATTGATTGATAAGAGTCATGATTTAGATACCCTTCCTGGAACTGTACATTACATTCCTCATAAAGAAGTATTGAAAGAAGACAGAATCACTACTAAACTACGTGTGGTTTATGACGCCAGTGCTAAATCCCGTAATGAACCAAGTTTGAATGACTGTCTCCTACCAGGTCCAGCCTTAACTCCATTGATCTTTGATGTCTTGCTGAGATTTCGCCTCCATAAAGTGGTTTTGATTGGTGATTTAGAAAAAGCATTCTTGAACATTGAAGTCAATCCAGCAGAGAGAAACTTGATAAGGTTCCTATGGGTAGATGACATCAACTCCCCGAATCCAGAAGTGATCACACTGAGATTCACTCGTCTTGTTTTTGGTTTAGTTTGCTCTCCATTTATTTTGAATGTAACATTGAGGAACCACTTAACAAGGTATGAGAACATTGACCCTGAATTTGTGGCTGCTGTTGTGAGAGCTTTGTATGTTGATGACTTTGCATCTGGAGAGAACTCGGTAACGAAGTGTTTTGAACTTTACCACAAGTTGAAGTTGCGGTTTAGAGAAGGAGGTTTTAATATGAGAAAGTGGGCATCGAACAGTGAAGAGTTAACTGAAATGATCAAAAGAGCAGAAGAATCTTTGTCTTGGGAACCGGAGCTGTCTTGTAAGGCTACTCCTACATTGACCGAGCGGAACATTGAGGAAGAAGATTGGACAGTGTCAAATTCAAACAACAATGTGAGCGAAGAAACCGTTGTCAAAGTAATGGGAGTTCAATGGGATCGGATGGAAGATAATTTCGAGTTTGATCTTGCTACCTTTTCTAGACAAGCCTTAGAGGGAACTTTCACTAAACGGACATTATTGAGCAGTACTGCTCGATTCTATGATCCATCAGGCTTGCTGTCACCAGTTATCATACCCTTAAAGTGCATGTTCCAAGAAATTTGTCATTTAAAACTTGGTTGGGATGAAGCTTTGCCGGAAGGTCTCCCGTCGCGCTGGAAGGAGTTACTACAAAACATGTGGTAGTGCCTCGTTGCATCCTGGGTGATGTTCAAGTCGAAGACGTCACGTCTATTCAACTGCATGGGTTCGCAGATGCTAGCAAGTCTGCGTATGGAGCAAATGTCTACAACAGGTTGACAACCTCTGGAACCAGTTCTGTTTGCCTTCTAGCGGAGTTGCTCCCTTGATCGGTGAATCAATCCCTCGACTGGAGTTAATGGCCGCCTTGACACTTGCGAATTTGATAACAGCCGTGCATGAGGCATTGACCTGCACTATGAAGATAGACGCTGTTTTCAATTGGACTGACTCACAGATCGTGTGCTGGTGGATCAATAGAGAGTTTAAACAATTCAAGCTGTTTGTTCAGAATCGAGTTCAGAAGATTCGAAGTCTGTGGAGTAAGGATCACTGGAGATATTGCCCGTCTGAGTCTAATCCTGCTGACATAGCGTCGCGAGTGTCAAAGCGTTCTGTTCTCGCACAGTGATCTATGGTGGAAGGGAGCTCCATTTCTGAAAGAAGGAGAAGTTCAGTGGCCAAACCTACCTGATAATCCAATCGGTGAGAGTACATTCCCAGAACCTGAAATTTCAAATGTTATGACAGTATCCGTGCAGTGCTTTCAGAACATTTCAGATGTCATCTGTCCAGAAAGATTTAGTAGTCTCAGTAATCTTGTCAGAGTAACCGCTCTTGTGCTGAAATTCATCCAGAAGCTCAAGAGGAAGATAGAAATAACTGACATCAGTATGGAGGATCAGAATATTGCTACTAATCTCTGGTACAAAGACGTTCAAGCCAAACTTGAAGAAAAGGAGAAATCAAGTTAGACTTGGGAACAGTTAGGAGTCTTTAAGGATGCCAACGGACTTCTGCGATGTAAGGGACGAATCCAGAAGTCTTCACTTCCATACTCAACAAAACATCCCATTCTGTTATCTAGAAAGCAGCATTTCACTAAGCTCGTGATCATGCAGTCCCACGAAAACGTGAATCACAATGGAGTTGGAGAAACTCTTACTGAAATCCGATCACAATTCTGGATAATCAAAGGAAGGCAAGCTGTTAAGGATGTACTTTCCTAGTGTGTTACGTGCAAAAAATTACAAGGAAGAGCCTACAGCTCTCCACCTACTCCACCACTACCTGCATTCCGAGTTTCAGAGGAATTGGCTTTCTCTAAAGTAGGTGTGGACTTTGCCGGACCCTTGTACGTGAAGAATATATACTTATCCTAGGGAGAAATGCACAAGTGTTACATTGCTCTGTTTATATGTGCTAGTACAAGAGCTTTGCACCTTGAACTTACGCCAGACCTCTCCGCCAATTCGTTTTTAAGAGTGCTGAAGCGATTCTTCGGTAGAAGAGGACTTCCGACCCTGTTCATTTCAGACAACGGAAAAAACTTTCCGAGATGCAAAGGTTAAGAAGTTTGCTCTTGATCGGAACATTGACTGGAAATTCAATGTACCCACAGCCAGCTGGTGGGGCGGATTCTTCGAAATCTGTGTGAAACTTGTGAAAAGGTGTTTCAAGAAAGTGCTCGGAAATGCGAAGTTGAGTTATGAAGAGTTAGAGTCGGTGTTGATCGAAACTGAAGGCGTTTTGAATTCTAGGCCATTGACCTATGTCTACGATGAGCTAACAGAAACTCCACTCTCGCCTTCTCATCTTGTAATTGGTCGTCGACTTCTAGATCAATCTCCTGCCATCACAGTAGCTGTAAACACTTTGCCTAGACGAGAGAGATATTTAGACGGTCCTCTCACCCATTTCAGAAATCGATGGAAGAAAGAATATCTTACAGGTATCCGCGAGTACCAAAAACTCAAGGGAGGTGAACCAAGAAGAACAATTCAAGTAGGAGACGTTGTGCACATCTATGCTGACAAGACATCCAGACAACAGTGGAGAATGGGGAAAGTAGAGAAACTGTTACAGGGACAAGACAACGTTGTGCGCGCAACAGAAGTGGTAACAGTAGATAATTCTCTCCGCAAGACTCGCTTAAAACGTCCAATTCAAAAACTCTATCCTCTTGAAATCAACGTGTGTGACGAACACGTAACTAATGCGAGAACAGGACAGTTTGACAGTGGAATGAACATTTAGATAGTTAAAGATGAAGACATCCCTACAGTGATCACTGCTCCATGAACTGTCTGACCGTATCTTGAGCGTTTGACACTGAAGCTAAAGAGCTAAATTCGGTTTTGCGTTAAATCAGTCTGATTTGTTTAAACTTTCTTGATTGACTTCGACGTCAATCAGGGGGGAGTGTGTTGAAAACTGGAAACTAGTGTTACACGAGCTTTAGTTTGATTGACATGTGAGAGGAATTAGATCTTATCGAGTTTTTGGCGGTATTATATTTTGTGTATTGGCGGAATTATATCTCGAAAATCTTAGGAAATCGTCTCTAACAGGAATTGTATTCTAAAAGGAAGTCATCTATCATTAAAGAGTTTGGATCATTAAAACACCGGCTAACAGGCTTAAACAGGCTTAAATATAATATTTTTAACTCTTTTTTTTTTTTTCGTCATAACCATTTACCATATGGACAAATAGTAAATGGGTAATTGACCAATCACAACGCAAGCTTTACTTTTGTAAGTAGTAGTAGTAGTAGCAGCAGCAGCAGCAGCAGTAGTAATAGTAGTAGTAGTAGTAGTAGTAGTAGTAGTAGTAGTAGTAGTAGTAGTAGTAGTAGTAGTAGTAGTAGTAGTAGTAGTAGTAGTAGTAGCAGTAGTAGTAGTAGTAGTGGTAGTAGTAGTAGTTTATTAAAAATTGTTTGCAGCCGACTGGCTGAATTACGTAATTTCTCTTTAAAATATATATAAATAACTATCTATTATTACAATAAATACAATTAAAAAAGAAAACATAAGGTATTCAAAATGTTCACTAACACCAATCGGTATTCTTCAAGCCAAGTTAACAAACAATGGCCAATAGCGTGGTTAGAGACAAACGAGGGTACGCAGAGAAGAGACAAATTAGGGTACGCATACTTAATTAGCTCGGTCTCAGTTTTCATCACTACGTTAACTCATTGCGTTATCGTGAGGCCGTCTTGAGGCGTACCTGATGCTTGACACGCTCCACTTTACCGACCACCCTGCATCTGGTCAGCTCTCCTCGTTTTCCACACCCTGACCAGTGTAGTCGCCGTTAATGTGAATGGTCTTTCTATTATAGGTTCATGCCTCAAGAGAGCCGGATTATGGGAGAGAACACACCTTATTTTCAATCTAAATTTAGCCAGTGCGCGACTATTTTAAGGAAGACACCTGATTGGTTATCATTGGCTGCGCGACCAAGGGCACGAGGCCAAAATAACTTTCACAGCATGGCTCGGAGCTTAAAATAGATTCAAAAAACTTTCATGGGGCATGGGGATGTGATGTCTCTCTTCTTGTGCATGCACGCATTGGTTCACTCACACAATGAGCAGGCAGCTCATCATTCATCATCCTCTCTGAGAGTGGAATAATCTCTGCTCTCCCTTCTGTTATTTCAGGTGCTTATTCCATGTTCCTGGATTTTTGGAGTGGTGATGTGTTTGCCAGGTTTTATAGTCAAGAATTTTGATCCAAAAGCAACTTTCTGTATCAGAGGATACCCCGAAAAATGGATGGGCAAAACCTATACTATGCTTTGGTGTCTGCTATTGGCGTTTTTTCCGGTTGTGATAATGGCCGTTCTTTACTTTAGAGTCGTTTACACTTTGTGGTTTCACCGCCCAGAGCACAGAGCCTTCGACAATCGGCAGCAGGTAAGGTTAGATTAGGAAGAGAAGTGTCACACTTCCAGCAGAGTCAGTCAAGCAATGCGCCGTTTGAGTCCAATGCGTTTCGTCAAGCAGTCGAGAGAAACTACCGAAGGAGTCAATTGGCCGTTTCTCCCGACTGCGTGACAAAAAAGTGATTGATTCAAAAACGCACAGAATTCGAACCTGTTACTTCTTACTCGTCATTATTTTAGAAAACTTGGCCGTAGAGATTTTGTTCCTGCTTGTTCATCTTTTAAACACCACAGGTCAGGTTAGGATTAATTTTGGTTATTATATATTTATGAAAGTCAAGTAAACTATTGCCGCACGACTGATAATACAACGCGGAAATGTATTTTTTAACGATATTGCGGCTGGCCAATACCAGTCTTCATCAGCTTTATTTGGAGTTCTAACGAATTCACAGAATATATATACACATGTTATGAAGTAATTAAAGAAGATTTCAAATGATAACTTAACGTGATATAGCTACTCGATAAACGAACCAAAATGCAAAAGAATAAAATGCCGTTGAAACACAATATGCTAACGAGATCGTTAAATTCACTGTAATTATCCCTCAAGTTTGTAGGTACCGTAATGATGAAAAGCTAAGCGTCACGGGCATACTGAGCAGTGGCGAAACATCGCGCCAGTAAAGAGGTCAATCCGACTTGCTAAAGGTTGACGTAAACTGAAAAAACAACGGAGGCTAAGACGTCAACGTAAATTTACATTTAACACATAAATATCGTAAGAGGAGTAGAAAATAAGTGTCTTAAGCAACTATAGGTTTCAAGTATAATGCGCCCGTGGGGAAAGATGATGGGCTACAATTTGCTGGGCTCTAATTTTATTCCATTGAATTTGTATGTCCAGCAGACCAGCGAGCCATACAATGTAATAGCTCAATGAGTAGGTCCAAAGCCTGCCTAGGGAATGAAGAGAAGAAAGGAAAATAGTCCTCGAGTCTCCATTTATGATCGGATAGATTTAAATATGTTTTCAAAAACCTATTTTGATCAGCAGGGAGTGTTGAAAGTACGGAAGCGAGTCACCCTCATGGTCGTCACAGTTAGTGTCATATTCGCGGTGTGTTGGATATCTGGAGCTATTACCTATTTGGTGGCTATCTTTTCGCCCGCGTTCGGCCCTGGTGATGTTGCATATGTCACGCAATCTACAGTGGTCATGTTTAATTCTGCTGTCAACCCAATTGTGTATGCCTTGATCAATCAACAGTTCATCCAAAAGATCAAGTACATGATGTGCTGTAGATGTCGCCCTAAGATACACCCCATTAGGGAAGAGCGGAAAATTGAAGATATCGATCTCAGCAAGAGCGTACAGCCAATTCCGGAAAAAGAGGAAACCCCCTTGTAACAGAATTGGTAAAATTGACACCATCGCCAGAAATTTGACAAAAATGTGACCAGAGCAATTTACAACCTCGCTCCCAAAAGGCCCCATCCTAAACGAACGGAAACGAAACAATTTTGTGCTGGAATGAGCATGGGTATATTGGGTGGAACTTTAGAAGTTTCGAGGATACCTAGAGAAAAGTCCAGACTGGTCGTTTTGTTTCGTCATCTATCATAGCAGGTGTCATGGACCAACGACCACGGCAACGGATTTATTAAAATTTCCTGTTTGCCCTGTTTATGAATACGTTAACTTAGTAATATCACAACACTGTGACGATTGTTTATCCTTGCTGGACAAGCGTATCAGGACAGATGTACTCGTAATTGACTTTTCACAAGCCTTTGACTCAGTTTCCCACCAGAGACTCCTACTCAAAGTGCACATACATGACTCGAAATTTCACCACCAGCTTTTATTTCATATCCTTAAAACTCAGGCTTTGCTTGATGGGATTTCGTTATTAGAAACTTTCTACAAATGTCCGAAGTGAGTTTTTTCACAGCACGAACTTCGGCATTTTGGCCAAAAAATTGCGACATTTCCCACAGGACCAAAAAGGTCTTCATGACGTCATCAGTTGTGTTAGATTGCAGCGGGAACTAACAACAAGATTGGAGAGTCTGCGGAAAATATTGCGTGCGTAGCGGCCCTGGGCTAGTCAGCTGCAACAATCCCAGCTTGACCCCAGGTATATCAATTCATCTTCTTCCTACAAAGGAGGCTTGAAGAAAGAAATGGACGAAATTTGTCCAAAAACACCGGCCCGGTTTCAAACCCACCCGGCAAACCTACGAAGACTTCGATCCGGTGCTGTGTTTTGCAAAAACGGTCGAACTAGCTGATATGTCAGGGGTTTGAAGATTTAAGAAACGAACTTTCTCAACCATAGACCTAGTAAGAAGAAAGAAAGATCAGGCAGTGATTGCAACAGATCGAGTGGGAAAGCAAGGTGCAGTGTGAATTGATATGCTCGCACGGGTGAGCCGATGCTCTCGATCGACCACTTCGTTCTATGCCATATCGTTCCAAATCACATGGTTCCACTTCTACAATGACTACAATGACAATGAATAACGACTTCCTCAATGTTTTTCGGATATCAATTGAAATGCACTGAGCGCGTTTAGTGAATTTAAATCGACTGACAATCCAAGTCCCAAGCCTGCCTACAGATCCTTTTCACTGTCACGCCATAAAAATAAACTCGAAGCCCTACAAACGTTAAATGTTGTAGAAGACGAATGCATAAACAACCTAAGCAAGTGTGCTTACTTTCACTTGCGAGACAGTACACATGAGTTTGAAACACCTAATATACTTGAAACGTTCAAACTGCGGAGAATCATAAAGAAAGACATATTATATTTCCAATCAAAACATATTTTATTGTTTTGTGTCACGCAAGTGACAATAAGGAAATTCAGAATGCTGCATTTTCAAAACCAAGAACGTTAAAGGAACTGATAACTTGTTAAAAGAGTTATTTCTAGGTTATCTTCAACCTTGTAAAAATCCGGAAGACCTCACGGTTTTGATTTTAGAACATGCGAAAAGCATCTGGTCATCGAACGTTCGAATTCCGATAAAACGCGCCCTTCCAAATAAAATTCACCTAGCGTCTTTTAATAATGAAATGTACGCAAATGGATAATTAACTCAGGTCCTCAGAGAGATCCTTAAGCCCACAGAAGAGGAGAGCTGTAATCTGGATACTGAGATCTGAAAATACAAGTGAAGGGAAAATGCAATTGACGGGCTCAAGCTTAAGTGTGAACACACCGCAAGATTTCGCCCGATGTGGATTTCATACCAAATTGTTACTCTTCGTTAAATAACTTAACTACAACTGCCAGTAGAGAAAATCAGGGAATACTCTATATTGCTGTGTGCGCTTTTGCCGCTTTAAATCGTAAATTTAGGTGTAAAATACATTCACAACCGCACTGAATCCTCGCACAAGTCACACAACCGATGACGTCAAAATCCACAACTCGATCCCAGGCCCTTGTCTCATATTTTTCTCAAAAATACGCGAGGTTTCTTCGCATTTTAGATATGTTCTCCGAACAGAAATTAAATTGTTTTTGTACAGAAATGTTTCTTAGACCATTACATTTTAGATTTTAAAATTAAAAAATGCTGGTGAAAATTTCTAGTCATGTGCACTTTAAGCTTAATTACTATGGCATCACTGGTAATAGTCTTTTTTGGATTGAGAACTTCCTTTTGGACCGCAATCAGTGTGTCAGTGCACAGTCCTAGGTCCCCTCTTGTTCCTAGTCTACATCAATGATATTGTCCATAACCTTAACTCTAAAATTAAGTTATTTGCTGATGATTCTGTTCTCTATTCCGAAATCTCAAGTGTTATGATCCCAGTTTATTGCAACAAGACCTTGACACTCTATCCTGCTGGGCCACTACTTGGCAAATGAATTTTAATTTAACTATATCTAATATAATGTCAATTACTAGGTCTCCTCTTAAGTCTCCAGATAGTTAATTACAGGTCTTGTAATAGCCCACTTTAATGAATTTCATGTCATAAATACCTTGATGTTTTTATACAAGATAACCTAGAATGGGACTCCAATGTAAAATCTGTTAAACACAAAGTCGTGAAGATACTGGGACTACTACGTAGCAATTTTTCTGAAAGCAGCCAATATGTTAAGACCCAAGCTTACAATTGTCTCGTATGACTCCATGTAGGATACGCACCAGCCGCCTGGAATTCATTTGAAAAACAACACAAAAAAGCATTGGCGGCTGTCCAACGTTGCGCTATCACATTTGTCTGCTACGATTATTCACAGTTTTCCAGTGTAACTTCTAAGCAGCATTTCCTTAGGTGGGACACTCGCGAAGTCCGTCGATGTCTAAGTGCCGCTACCATGATGTATAACGCCGTGCAAAATCAAACTCATTTTACATTTCCAGCATCTGTCACCTTAGCTCATAGAAGCAATCGCTCCAACCAACCTCATAAGTTCAGACATATCTTTGTCCACACTAATGCATATATGTTCTCTTTTTTCCCTGTTGTCATCCCCTTCTGGAACGGTCTTTCAGTGGCTGCTGTTAATGCGGAGTCTGTTACTGCCTTCCAAGCGAATGCTTTGTCAACCATAAGACAATATTGCAACACAATCTAGATATTTATATGTTGTAAATAATTTAA
>NC_090874.1:63413704-63428704 GCF_036669935.1 Montipora foliosa
GTTCTGACCCAGAGAACCCAAAAAGTGACCGACAATGGAGGGTATCACATTTGAAGTGTGTGATGTAACCTCAGGAGTTACATGGAGTACCATACTTGGACTACTGTTACTCCTTTTAAATATTGCCTCTACACCATTTATTCGCAATATCCATATTCTCAATAGAGTGCATCGTTCATTCCTGGGTAGTATAATATATCTGGATTTCAAATGGTCAATTCACAATGCACAAACCTCCTCAGGTGCCAAACAGATCCCTTGTGAACTAGATGAAATTTCCGACATACTTTCACAACAATAAAAGCAAGGTGACACACGCTAACACCAACCCGTGTAGCCAACACATAGCGCATGCGCACAACCATTTCACCCGTCAATTAGCCGCCATGGACAGCTGTTTCGGCCTTTTGGGCCTCATCAGCATGACGTAGCTAGAAGCACCCGCCTGGTATGTTAACCACGCCGTGCTGATGAGGCCCAAAAGGCCGAAACAGCTGTCCATGGCTGCTAATTGACCGGATGAAATGGTTGTGTGCATGCGTGATGTGTTGGCCACATCGGATTGGTGTTAGCGTGTGTCATCTTGCTTTTATTGTTGATACTTTTTTGTAAATCCAAATCCGTATTGTAGCACATTCAAGTTTAAACTAGAATACGCCAACTCTGCATGATACCCTTATCTCCAAAAGGACAAATAACAATTTGCTATGGTAAATCCTAGGCAACCCAGGAAATGAATTTAATTTTCCAAATGAAAGAATTGTATTTATGTTAAATGTGGCATGTTTTATAATTTCCTGTGTTTCAGTTGAGGCACTCCTGCCTTTCCGGAAGTTTTATAATATTTCTTGCACTGCACTCCAACGTGGCCAAAATATCCCAAATGGATGGAATATTGTTTGCATCCCAACAAACAGAGCTCACCCAAAACAACGCCTTGCCAGTAATGACAGCGTTCACTCATGAAGCAGGAAGCATAACGTAGCTTTAATGTTAGAGAAACTGAAGTGGCCATCCCTTGAAGATACATGGAGACACATTTGATAAGCAGTATTTCAAAAAATAATATATCTAAACTCCTATCTCGGGAAAGGAGTAGTAATTCGTGAAAAATGCGAGGCAATGAACGCCAGTTACTTCGCATCTTTTATTGAAAAAAATTTAATACAATTTTTTTTGCATTCTGGCAAAGAATTGAATCGGATGATATGGCTTCAGGACGGCGATTCATCTCAAAACAGTAGAGCAGCCCGGGCGCTATGTTTCTTTGTCAGTCAGAACTTTTAAGAAAAAATACCGCCCCGAAGTCCGGACTTGGAACCCGATAGAGAACATTTTTCATATTGTTTCCAGGAAGTTGGAGAAAGGTGCGCTTCAGCGAGAGTATACTCATGAATGGTATCGTTATATTCTGACAAACATATTTAGCAAGTTACAACGGTTATCAGTCACACACGCCCCTCAACGACTTCTTTTTCATTTTTCGAAACTAAATTTGGGTGGGCGTCAATCAAACGTTTCCATGACAATAGTCCTGTCGAATTCGACATAGAAACATTTGATTGAAACCCACCCAAATTTAGTTTCGAAAAATGGGCGGTGACTGGTAACCGCTGTGATGAACGCAGTTTCTATTAGTAGTTCTCAGTATAATGTTTGAGAAAAGTTGGAAATTTATTAAAGGTGTGTTTATTGATCGAACCTATCATTTACCCAAAGACTGATTGTACTGTTGGTGGAGCAAGACCAAAAACCTCCGATGCTTTATTTTCATACAAGCTAGTTATTGCATTTTTGAGCTAGGCCGCAAACAATGTACATTTTGCCAACACTACTCAGTCCCATTTTGAGATTCTTCTTGAAATCTACGAATTCAAAATCTTTTAAGACATTTCCAAATATCCATTCCATAGAAACTCTCACAGAACACATGTATTTACTGAATTGCTGCATTTGATACCTGCAGGTGCACGCGTGATGGCTAGTTTGGGTCACCATACACATTAATAAGTTGACCTTCTGTTTCCAATTCTTGAATGAGGTTAACGTTGGAGCCTGCTTCTGCCCTCTTGGTAAAAGACAAAATATAATTAGATATAGTGTATAAAATACTTTAAAACTAACAAAGTGGCTCAAAGAAAGGAAGTAACAAAAATATGAATTAGTAGTATCTGCTAAATCTTTTTGATTACAAATTTAGCAAGAAATAGAGGATATTGCATAGCCGCTTGGGGAGACAAATTTCATCTTTGAGTGCTGATAGTATCTCTCTTGAGTGAGCATAGCGAACGAGTTACCCTGCGAGGAGAGTCTTTTCGATCTTCCTAGGTAAGTCGGGAAGAGGAAGAAGCACAGGCAGACCACCCTCTGGTTGTGGGGGCCGTTGTTCATTGAAATCTGAGCATCGATCTTTTGTTATTTATAAAAGAAGTACAGATGAACAATAAGGTGGCTATAATTCGCTCCAATATGCGGGGATTTAAACTTTTATTGAAACATTTGTTTTAAATTCTGCTTATTGGAGCAAATTATAACCACCTTATTGTTCATCTGTATTTCTTCTATAAATAACAAAAGATCGATGCTCAGATTCAATGAACAACGGCCCCCACTAACAGAGGGTGGTCTGCCTGTGGAAGAAGACTCTGCCAGCCGATTCGACATTTCGTATTGAGCATGTGACCAGTAACCACAAAACAAACAGTCGGGATATTTCCGAACAAAAACACACGACAATCAAAAGATCATTTCATTGGAAAATCATTTTTTACTGAAATTTTTACAGGTTTCTGGAAGACTGTAACCGACATAACGGAGGAAATACTCATGGGAAATTGCTACGCTGTTGCATATTTCAAAAAATATTGATGACGCATGGGGATTGATCATGCGCAGAAATAAAAAAAAAGGTTTGACAAGTCGAAACTGGACTGACTCACTATTTCTTCGGAAGAACGACAAATCAAGAATTTCGAGGCGGCTGGCAGTCTTCTTCCTCTTCCCGACTTATCTAGGAAGATCGAAGAGACTGCTCACAGGGTACGAACGAGTTAGCGATACTATCAGCACTCGAAGATAAAATTCGTATCCCCAAGCGGCCATGTAATGTTCTGTTCATTATATAGACATTGATGAAATGTCGAAACTAAAAACAACTTGTTTTATTCATTTTCGATATGGTGAAAAAGTGGTCACCGACCGCTACAAAGCGCATGTTGTGTAACATAAAACAAGATATGAAAGTCACGAAAAACAAATCATGTTAATGTCAAGTTGTGCAATCAAAATGTTTATGTAGTAGAGAAGAATTATATTACAGTACGAATGTATCTTACAATGAAGGGGAAGCTTGTGTTATTGGCTAATTGTGTTAGTCACCATGACGACACCTAAATCCTCACATGCGAAAGATAAAAATATGTTCACTGCGCGCGGTGAAGATATGATAATTTCGTAAGAAGGAAAATCCTAGTATTTCGTCAGTATCTACATCTATTTTTACAATGACTGCAAAATTCTCGCGCGCTCAGTGGCTAATTTTTATTGTCAATAAGCGGACAGACACATAGCTTTATAATTTATGCGATATTGACTCGATATTGCTCTCGTCAGATTGAAGATTCTCGCATTCTTTTCTCACGCTCTTCTCGTGTTTTGCCTTAATTTTGACCCCTCTGCCTTTTTGTTCTTGTAAAAAACAAATTGATGTCAGTTTTTCATGCGTCGTCTGTCCTGTTATTGACAATGATTTTCGTCGTAACATTGTCAAAGTAGTCTGCGGATCCACTCGGCTATCGCCAGGTGAATCCACAGCTACTTTGACAATGTTATGACGAAATTCATCATCAATAACAGGACAGACGCATGAAAAAATAACATCAATTTGTTAAATCGATATAATAAATAGCGTATGAAATACTTTAAAAACTAGCAAAGTGACACGCAAAAAGAGGGTAACAAAAATATGAATGAGTAGTATCTGCTAAATCCTCTGGATTAAAAATTTATCACAAATATAAATTGTTATGTATGTTGTAGATAAAATGTGTCCTTGATCAAAAAGTTTTCAGACTAGTTTGTTTTTTACATTCTTTTGTCTTAGAAACATTATGATAATATGAAACAAAGGAAAGTAAAAATAAACTACTTTGAGAATTTTTTAACCAAGAAAAGCTTTTAACTAAAACATACACATTGATACAATTATATATTTGTTATAATCTACACTTATCAACAGGGCCATACATAATTCCAATTAAACCATTCGGAAGTGCAGTAGGTTCAAACTTGAGAGTATAAACACGATTGTTGCCATTATTGCATACGGAACAAAGTTACTGAATGCTGATTGGCTGAGATGGAGGGCATTTTTTTCTTAATCACAAGGGCACTTCTCGTTATCAAGAGGGAATTATTACTTGATCCTGATTGGTTAACAATTGCTTATCCAGAGCAAGCGAATCTCAGGCTTCCAGATTCTGACTCTGATTAAACTGTTTTTTGTCCACGTAAAATACTGTTTAATTAAATTAAGCGCTATTTCTGTTGACAGCATCGATTTATTGAATTGAACTTTAACCGAATGAAAGCATGATAAGTTGATTGTTATTTGTCGCGGTATTGAACGGGCTTCGCTCATGCAATAATTTTTCCCTTTATGTGATAAAGATGTAATCGCAATGTGCCCTTGTGCAATTAAGGACATATTTCACTTGTATTTTCATAATCTTCCAAATTGATCTCGTGGCAATGGGGCAATTTTGTAAAACTTTGAAAATACGCGTGAAATTAATCTTTTTAAGGATTAATTTCACGCGTATTTGCAATTGCATGGGCTCCAAATCTATTAAAATAGATTTCGAGCCCATGCGATTACAGATACTAAACGACCCTTCGATGTTGGTGAGGTCGAGATATTGGCCTAGTTAACGTTCCGTCGATAAAACCAAGGCATGTAGAGAATGGTGCGCCTTTAGAATGTATGGCGTCTGCGTACTCTTGTAAACATTATGGATCAGAATGTCAAGGTTACACTATAAAAATTCTATGAACATGAGCACTGAATACATAATCCATAGTCGTGTTAGTTATCATAGAAAGTTCTGGAACTGATCCACAAAAGCGATATATCATTTCAGAATAACGATATTGGTAAGAAAAACGCCTCAACCGGCATAAAGATCCCTTCTATTTCATTGCATTTGGTTGTTTGTTCACACACAATATTATGTGATAGCTGAATTCTATTAAGCATTCAGACTCTTCCATATTCTCAAGATCAAAAGGATCATAAGGCCTGGCCAAACGCTCGCAACATTTCAACGCAACATCTTGCAACATTGTTAGGCACAACATGTTGCGTACGTTTGGCCACCCTGTTGCGATATTTTGCGAGCGTTTGGCCAGTCCATTCAACACATGTCGCAACATCATGCAACAATGTTGCGTTGAAATGTTGCGAGCGTTTGGCCAGGCCTTATAAATTAAGTTTCACCTGGAAATTCAGGATTCTTGGACTCATATCTCTTATATAGCACAGAAACTAAAACGCTTCTTCAGATATTCAGCCATCATCGTAACAGAGCAAGAAAAGGTTTCTCAGGTCTTTGAGAGAAGGCATCTTATCGACATCGATAATCGCACCGAGGAAGGGAAGTTTGCCGTCGCGATTTTACCCATTGACCCACGGGTGTGAGGCTCAATAGATTGTACTCTATCTAATGCCAGACGATTTACTCGTCAATGGGGAAGAGGGGGACTGGCCGGTTCAGGAGTCAATGAATTAGCAACATCGATCTACCTCCACTTCGAAACTATGTCCCGTTAGATTTGTACTTTGGCGGGAACTCAACCCACGGTTCCCCGGTTAACCACGTCGCTTGCGTTTACATTTTTCAGTATGCTGTACCAGGGGATATCTTTAATCAAAAATATGTGATTAAGATATCACTTGGTGACTTCCTCCGATCCATTAACCTCGAAAACAAAATACCCGGATGCTGATTTTACAACAGTTTTTCTTTTTGGTTGGTCGAAAACAAAACAAAATGTGTTGCTCATTTTTGGTGGCCTTACCATACAGCAATCAAACCCAAACCACTGGTAAGTCATTTATTTTACTAACTTCATTATACATGAATTAAAGAATAATCCAACAACGTTTCTGTTATTCAAAGGACTTTTATAAGGTTTACGAGTGCAAAATTTAAATAATTTGATTATTCTGTATTGCCGTAAGTAAAACCAAATATGTACGTCGTGTGCTGCTTCGTGATGTACGGCTAATGGCAGTGAGGTAAACAGTTCAGAAGAGCAGATGGTCTAATTGTAAATTAATATATTTGATACTCGTACAAAAAATACTAGACAGTATTCAGCAAGAAAAATGTTTCTACCATTTAGTGCTATAATGAAGAAGGAATGGGCTGTTTTGAAACTGTTTCAGGACAAAACAAACGAACCACGTATCAGAAGAATAACAACCAAGTATAGAGTGAATATTTTTTAATGAGATAGACTGTATAGCGTTTACTAAGATAATCTGCAAAAAAGATGATATGACAGTTAAAAGTCAGTCAGTCGGTCTAGTTGTCAATTAATATATTTGATACTCGTGCAAAAAGACAATATCAGAAAGTATTCAGAAGGAAGAATAAGGGATGGACGGTTTGGATACTGATCTAAGACAAAACAAACTGACCCCGTATCATACGAAAAAAAATCAAACAAAGCGTGAATATTTTTCATAAGATAGACTAAAAAGCGTTTACAAAGATAATCTACAAGAAAGATGATATGACAGTTAAAAGATTGAACCACAAACGCGCTGTAGAAAAAGGTAGCGTGAAAGCGCCTCCTTTAATTAAATGTTAAAAGGAAGAGCATTATTTGCTAAAAAGACTCAAACAATCAGCCTAACATCTTTTCTTTTCTTTTTTTTTTTTTTTCCATTACTTAATGGAGAATATAAACGGGTCACAGTTACGTGTTATTAACAGTGATGTTGAAGAAAGGTTAAGTAAAACAACGGCATGAAATATATCGTCAGTCTGAGGTCTCTGAGTGGAGACCTTTAGCTGGTTTACGCTGGAGATGTCATGTGATTTCGGTTGCAGTTTGAACGGCAGAAAAAGCTTTCAGCGGTAAGTGATTTACGTCAAGGTTTTTTGTGCTATTAAAATTAACAACCTCTCATTTAAAGGTAAGGAAAAAAGTTATACTCACCTGCAATGTGCTAGTTAAAGTAAAAGTAAAGTAAAGTAAAGCAACCATATTTAACGTCGATAACTCGTAACAGTAATTCAACTGACAAACCTGAGGTCGACGGTGCGCTCATTTTACTCCCCCCTCTCCATCAGTGCTCCGTTTTACGGGTATTTAAAGCTACTTAGCTACACGGAAAGGAAAGTAGTCGAAACAAGGATGCGAGATCCGGGAATCGAACTCAGGACATATTGCACCAAGGCCGCGCACTAACCGACTGTGCCATCCTTGCTCCTGTTAGATTTTTTAACTCCAATCAGTGAATGTTGGATAATGTTGGATCCGTTTGGCAAGGCCCATATGGATCAATGAAAAGATACTGGAAATACTCACACACAGAGACACCAGTTAATCCGAAATTTAAAAACCTTGGCCCGATTTTATAATGACATAAAAAATTTAAAGGCCTCCATGGAATAAGGATTCCCGGATTTGAGCTGTACGCACGGGCGTACGTGCGTATATGGACGCTACGCCCCTGGACTTCTACTACTTACTTATATTTGCATTTACTTACCATACACTGTTCATTTCTTCATCATTAATCAATGAATACAATCGAAGTCGTTGTTACAGCAAAGACAAGCTAAAACTTCTAAGTATAAAAACGAATTCTCGCTCTGACTAGAAACAAAATTACGTAGTTTATTAAACACGCAAATAAACATCACCCTACAATCAAATTTACGGATGAAATCTCCGAAACGGAAGCAACATTCCTGGATACCAGCATCTCTGAAGGCAAACGATTTCAAAAAGACACTGTCCTTGACGTGCACGCTCATTTTAAGCCTACTCGGAGACATTTCAGTTCGTTTCACCCACGGGGAGTTAAAAAGGCCCCATTAAAGGAGAGGCTCTAAGACTTCTTAGAACAAACTTTTCCAAAAAATGTTTGAAGCTAACATTAAAAACTTCAAATTGTATTTGCTAAAGAGAGGCCACCCAGGAAATCTTACAAAAGCATCTCTCTCAAATGTAGATAATGAACATAGGGAACAAGCCCTGCTACAAAAACGATAGGAAAACAAATGAATCTTGCCTTTGGTTGCGCAATATCAACCAGAAGTGCCTTGCTTAAAACAAACCCTTACAGAAATCTGGCATTCAGATAAAACAACAACCATTGCTGAGCGAAATCTACAAGGTTCCGTCCCTCATTTTGTACAGAAGAGGGCGATCATTCCAAGATATATTCGTAAGAACCAAAAAAACTCGCTTGGCAGCTGTTCAGGCCCGTCTACCCCATTTTTCACGTGCACAATTATGGTAATACTTTAACCAAGAAATCTGCCGCTCTCTCAAGTCCGGACTTTGTGGGCTCATTTTCCGAAAAGTAGCTGGTAATGGAGCTAAGTTAACTTAGGAGAGAAGTCCTCTCTAGAATTTGCAATTTTGCAATCGCAATTATCCATGGCTCTGGAAACTTCAATCGAAAATCTCTAATTGAAAATTTGTATTTGATAACTAAGACCTGACAGTTTAAAGATTCGATTGGAATGTTTAATCTTGGTCTAAAACATGCGATTGCACTGAGGAAGCTAGCCGGTACAATTTGTTCCTTGTTTTACATGGCAGAAGGAACTTGCTCTAAGATTAAATGTGGTAATAAACAGATACCTGCTTAAAACAACAGTCGAATATTGAACCTCACCGCCCTTCCATACCGCGACGTTGCACCAAAGAGAAAATTTGTCGATGTCCCTAATTCATCTTGCTGGCCCTGGGATTGTTGTCATCTGCACTGACTTCGTCACTACTTTCATCAAATTCTTGCTGGCCTTCATCAGAGTCACTAGCTTCCTCACTCACTTCATGCGCGTTCAGGTCTTCATGGGGTCCTTCATCTTCATCCACTCCGAAGTTCAGGGCTATCACCAACTCGGGCGTCATGCGACACGCGTGATCTCCTACCGTGATATTTAGTTTGTCACGCATTCCTCTCCATCACTTTGGCGTTTTGCGGCTATAGAGTGTTTTCATTTGACGTCTCTGGGAATTGAGCTCTATTATCATTCAATCGTTTTCTTTTTTTTCGGAGGAAAAACAAGGGTTACTGATCACGTGAGTGAAAACACTCTATTCGAGATCAATTGCCGCTCAAATCTAAGAGAAACCGGAACCCAAATAGGACAAAATAGGAAAACCCAAAAAGCACATCGGATAAAAAAACCGAAAAACCGCTAGTATTTTCTACGAAACCCGAAAACCAGATGCAAAAAAACGAAAAATCCGCAAACCGCAATGAACACCAAAATCGAAAAAACGATCTAGAAAATAGCCAAAACCGAAAATCCCAATTCCCCCCTCAACAACGCCCCAAGAAACCTGCTACGTACATTGTAAAGGCTTTCATTGAAACATCGTTTGATTTTCACTTTTTCATTGGCTTAACAAACACATTATAACCCATCAAATTCTCCGTTTTAGCCCGCAAAATGCACCGCTATTTCCCACTTGCTTTCCAGTCACTTCTACTATCGTACCACCTTGTCTACATTATGACAGGAAATGTATGTCCAGACTGTCTAGACATTGACTGACGCCTGCTACATATCAGATTCTGCAGATTTTCGTGATGAAAGCTTTTATGTTAGGAAGTCTTCTTCTGGTAGTCCTCTTCAGTTGTATGAATCCTGGTTTTGCTATAACGGCCCTGGACGAAGGGACTTACGGAATCTTTGTGCAGATGATCAAAGGGCGATTCAAAGTTCCCTGTACGGAGCGAAGAGCAAAACAAAACTCCGCACTGGTGAGGTTGACGTAACAAAGATAAGCTCTCCTTGGAAGGCGGTTTATTAGGCTTTGAAGAAAACTTTAAGCCCATCGTAAAGAAATCGGCTATATATCACTGGCTAGTCCCAATGGAGCGAAAGCTAAGTTCCCATGTATGTAGCACGCGAGCTAATACGCATTTACAGGGAACATGGCGCTCTACGCGTAATACAACACGACCAAGGGACGGAATTAGATGGCGCAGTGTGACGTCGTTGTAAAGCGCTCCAAATAAAAGTAATCAAAGGTCGCCCTACCACCCTCAATCACAAAGGAAAATAGGAAGAGCTCACAGGACATTCAAGAAAAAACTAAGGTTTGATTTTCTTACTATGGGCAAGGCTGGCGTCAATTGGGTGTTGGAGCTGCCACATTACGCCCAGGCGCTGAACTAAGACCCAAAGGAAGAACTCTCGCTCTTGGAAATCACCCCTCGAAATATATTTTGGCTAAAAACCGAATCTTGTTCAAACAGGTAACTCCCGCGCAGAAAAATGGGATGCGCCTTTAGATAAGTACGAAGAGATGGCACGACCACACCCTAGGGACTACAGAGGACATTTCAAAATATAAAAGCTAAAGGAACCCAAGCTTGTCTACTAGTGATAAATGCGCAAATCGAATGGTAGAGAGAGGAGCCAAAAAAATCTTCTTTCTGTTTATAATGTTGGTGAGGCTATTCTTATTCGATACCCATGGAGCTATGCAAGTAAACTCACTCACTCATGCCCTTTACGCCTAAGTGACATGTAGGGTAGCAACATGCTCCCTCAACATGTGCCGGTCCCTTGTCATAAGCTGGATGCCTCCCCAGGTCTTCCCCTTCTCCTTGATTTCTTTCTCCACTGCCCGTCGCCACGTGATCTTGAGGCGGCCCCTCTTGCGTTTCCCTTCTGGCATCCAATGTAAAGCAGTTTTCGCAATGGAAGCTTCTTGACGGGTGACATAGCCAATCCACCTCCAGCGTCTCCTCATCAGGATGGTAGCCATTGGTTCAGTTCCACATCGTTCAAAGCAATCTTTATTTGAGATGATATTAGGCCAAAAGATGCGTAGGATATGCCGAAGGCTCTTGGTGAAAAATGTTGGGAGTTTTGATAAATTCTTTAAGCGCCAACATTCTGAACCATACCGGAGAGTTGAAAGGACGCAGCTGTGATAGAGTTTCAGCTTGGTAAGACTACTGTAAGCGGAGGAGCGCCATACTTTATTCATCAGTCATCTTGAGCCAGATTCTGGCCTTGTTGAGACCGCTCTGAATGTCCAGGTCAGTTCATCTATCTCTACTGATGATGCTGCCAAGATAGGTAAATCTGTCTGTGTAAGGAAGTTCTTAATTATCAATCTGGACTGCTCGTGCGTCGGTAGTATTCAGTGCCATAATTTCGGTCTTCTTGCTGCTGATGTTGAGGCCAACTTGCTTCGCAAAGGTGTTAAGGCGTTGCGTCTTCTCTTGAATGTAGATTTGGGTGTGTGATAGTAAGGCTAGAGCATCAGCGTAATCTAAGTCTTCCAAACAGGAAAAGGGGTCCATCTGATGCCCCTGATCTGATCCTCAGAGGTGCGCCGCATGATTCAGTCCACAACAAGTTTGAAAATGTAGACATGACACACCCTTGTCTGACACCAGTGTGGACTTTACATAAGATGTCACCATCACCAACACAGCAGGTAAAGTTGTCATAGAAGTTTTTGATAGCCTCAGCAAGGTGGGAGGGGATTCCATGCGCTCGTAATATCTTTCAGAGGCTGTGTCGGTGTACATTGTCGAAGACCTTGGAAAAATCTACCAAGTTCACATAGAGAGTTTCCTGCCATTCGGTACTCTGTTAAATAATATTTCTCAGCGTGAAAATATGATCGATACAACCCCTTCCTCTTCTGAACCCTGCCTTATCCTCGCGAAGTTTATGGTCCACAGAAAGTGATAGGCGCTTTATGATGACTTTCGTTACAATCTTACTAGTAGTGGATAGATAGCAATGTAATACCACGCCAGTTGGTACATTCAGACAGAGCTCTTTCTTTGGTATCTTGATAATTATACCCTGATTACAGGCATAAGGAATTTTCTTTCTGTCCCATATGTTGTTGAAAAGTGGTTGCAAGATGTTTGCGATGGTCACAGCGTCTGCCTTGAACAGCTCAGAATTGAGGCGGTCTTTGCCAGGTGCCTTGTGGTTTCTTAGAGAATCATCTTTCCTTTCTTTGGTGGTCCAGTGTCAACACTCAGGTCCTCCCCAGCTTCTGGTATATCAGGCTCCTCTTCTGGTGCTGGTCTGTTAAGGGCTTCCTTGAAATACTCTTCCCAACGTGCTTCTTGTTCTTTTTCAGAGGTGAGGAGCTGTTCTTGTTTGTCTCGTATGGGGGCATTTCTGCTGCCAATATATTTTCCACAGATCAATTATATACATTTTCTCTGCTTTCTCTTTTGCGCGGCTTCCTCTGCTTCCTTTGCCAGCTCTTCCATATATACCTTTTTGTCAGTTCGGATCTTTCTCTTAACACGCCTGTTGGTTTCTTCAGATGACGCCCTATACCTCACTCGAGGTCTGGCTGATCTGCTGTCAATTATCTCCTTCTTCAGCTGGCGCCCCTCCTCGATAGCCTGCCACGTCTCTGGTGTAATCCATTCTTTCTTTTTTCTAGTCTTCTGCATCTCCAGACAGGTTTTACTTGCTTTATCAGAGATGTTCCTCACTTGCTTCCACTGTTGATTTACAGTGTCTTCATCTTCACTGTCTTTCTCGTCTATGTTACTCAAGGCTTGAAACCTGTTCCTCAGCTTTAGGACAAAGGCATTTTTTGTCCTAGGGTCTTGTAGTCTGCTGATGTAATATCTAGGGGGTGTGTCTTATTTTGGCCCAGCTCCTCTAGGTTTCAGCCTCACCTTTGCAGTCACAAGATGGCGATCTCTGCTTGCATCAGCACCTCTTCTTACTTACGTCAAGCAGGGAGCGGCGCCACATGCTGTTAACCATGAGATGGTCTGTTTGGTTTTGATCCCGCCCATTTGGAAATGTCCAAGTGAGTTTGTGAATGCTGCGATGCGGGAATAAAGTTCCACCGATGATCCTGTTATTGAATGTACACCACTCTACCAGCCTCTATCCGTTGCACTCCGCAGCCCTCTCTTCGCATTACCCTTTCAAAATTCAGGTTTCCCGAGCCAACCTTGGCGTTGAGGTCACCTATCACCAGCAGGAGGTCCCTACGATAGACATTCTCAAGTGTCGATTGGAGCTGCTCATCTTCTTTATCTCTGTCGTTGCTGTCATTAGTAGGTGCATAGCATTGTATGTTGGACAATTTAGTCGGCCCACCCTTTAATCGTGCTTGAATAATGCTGCTGTTTACTGTCTTCCATTCCATTAAGGAAGAGGCTCGTTCTGCACAGATGATTCATGTATATTACACTTTGCTGTTTCCGTAACGAAGAGTTTTTACATGACAGGGTTGTTAGCCCTGTGCAAAACCCCCAAGCCTGGAGGACCGACGGATTGCTCTTTGTCTGGCCAATAACCTTTGATCTGTCTGGCATACCAACACAGCTCTAAGGCTCATTGAAGCACGCAAACTCCCCTCTCCCCCCCCCCCCCCCCTTCCCCACCGCGTCCTAGTTCGGGGAAGTAGGCAGTAAAGATACGTCTTACAGGCACAAGTCTTGAATAGAAATCTTGACAAATACTTGTACAAAGTTGTGTTTTCATCGCCAATAACGGCAAAGCGATTGAACAGGGGGTTTTCAGTTAGTGACATAACTACAGTAGTACAACCATGGACAAGAAGAGGGAGAAAAAAAAGAAGGCAAAGAGGATGGTGTTAAAGTGGCTCACGGCAAAAAGTATAAACTAGCAATGTGATAGTGAGGAAGATCGTCCAGACACCGCCCATTTCTACAGTTTATATGATCCTCCGGAAGATAGAAAATGCCAATTTTCATTAGTGTGCGAGTCACTTAGAAGCTTGACTGTACCGATCAGAGGAAACTTTACGGGAACAAGTCGAGTAATATTTGAAAAATCACCCCCATGTGCAAAACTTTACCATGGTTGCATGGCCTACATATCTAGAAAACATCGTGCGAGATGGTACCTACGATAATCTCCTTACTCTGCAACCTGCCGAAGAACTCTTTATTTTCGAGTTTATTGTCATTTTTTCCCTGGGAGCTGCCAAAACAGTTATATTGCCAGTGGATTCACTCCCTCTTTACAGCTTTCATATTGGTCAGTTCGTAGAAGGCGATGGTGAGCCCTACGTAGGGTTGCAAAATGATCCCATTTGGCACGACATTTGTAGCCAGAAGACACGGACAGAATCAAACATACTGCGAGCATTCAACAAAAACAAGGCTCAAGAGCAATCATGCTCATTGTCTGAAACAAGCAACATGACCATCTTGGTCACTGCTGAGCACAGCCACGCCCAAGAAGTAATCAGCGATCTGCCTGAGTCAGATCAAGAAAGTGCAAGTCAACCTCCGTTGAAACCTCCAACTTCTCACCTGCCTTAGAGTAAACCTCTAGATACCAGCACTGCAGCAATGTCACACCCGTCATCACTCTTAGGTTCAGGTGACCAAGTAAGTGTATTAAACCTAGACGTTAATTGACAGCACATCATAATACAGACGTTCGCAATTTTCCTGCAAATGCACCAACCCTTACGGACTGTTTCTAAGTTCTTTAGGGAGATCGTTGACAAAGAACCACCGCGTAAGATGTACATACCAGAAATGAATGATACTCGCCACGTTATAATTAGCGTGCGAAAAATTATGCTCGTGAAAGAAAAGGCAAGCGAGGTAGTTATTAGACTCGTGAAATAATCAATGGCGTTAAGTGGGCGTCGTCATGGCTAAGCTTATTGCAGCAGGACGTGGATGGTATAGCATCTTGCGAATTTATTTGAAGAACCAAAAGAAATGAATGTAATAACAGTCATGAGGCTTACCCTTCA
>NC_090874.1:63433704-63436204 GCF_036669935.1 Montipora foliosa
GGAAGACACTGCGCTTCCACTTGGCCCTTAAGATAAGGTGTATCAACATCAATCTTTGCGATGGGAACTTTCCTTGCCGTATTGTCAATGAGCAGCATAACATTAAATTCACCAGTAAACTGATCCTCAGACACAAGGTCCCTCTTTACTACAATTCCACTACAACCAGTATCTCTCAGGACATCAACAGGCTTCTCTCCAACTCTACCTTTCACGACAGGCATTTTACTTCTCACTCCAGTCAACGGTTCAACACAAGCACTACTCAACAATGGAATCTTCTTACCACAGGCTAACAGCAGCTTATCATCTTTAATACAGGCCTTAACTTCTTCATCAGTAGGTTTATCCTCAGGTGGTTGAACTAAACAACTGGCACTCACTTGACCACGCTGCACAGGGTTACCATCCTTACTTTGTCCTCCGGATCTGCGTCCACCTGATCGACAGTTTCTAGCTTCATGTCCCAGCTTACCACATAGGAAACACTTTCTTGTTAGGGTTGGGCAGTTGACAGCTTTATGACCTCGGGTGTTGCACTTAAAGCAATGCAGAGCTGGTGGATTAATCTGCATGTTCTTGGCTTCGTCCCTCTCCGGCTGCACTGTTGGCTTTCTGCTCGCTGAGCTGAACAAATGTTTACCATGAGCCTCCAAGTACTGGTCAGCGATCTTCGCAATCTTTGCTAGAGTTTCAGGTGCCCTTTCTCGCAGGTGAATTGCCAAATCCTTAGGACAAGAGTCAATAAATTGTTCTTTCACGATCAAGTCCTTAAGACCATCAAAGGTTCGCGCAGTATCCGAAAGCTCTAGCCAACGTAACAGGTATCTGTCCAGTCGCACAATAAACTGCTCCGGACTTTCGTCGACTTCTGGTTTGGATGCTCTAAATTTTCGACGATAGCCGTCTTCGGTAAGGTCATATCTCTTCATTAACGCAATCTTTACCCTGTCATAATCTTTAGCTGCGTCCTCCGATAAACGTGAATACACTTCTAGTGCCCGTCCAGACAACAGAGCACTGAGCTTCGATGCCCATCCATCTTTTTTCCACTTAGCTGTCTCGGCAAATCTCTCGAATCTCTGCAAATACGCGTCCAAATCGTCTTTACCATCAACAAACGAGGGGAGTTTAGGTGCCTTAGCCCGATCCTCTCTCACTTCAGGACGTCCGTCAGCATTCTCCACAGCCAAACGTGCAATCTCCAGCTCATGTTCTCTTTTTGCGGCTTCAATAGCCTCTTTCTGTTTCAACAGCTCGGCTTCCATCTCCAATTTTCTTAGTTCGCGTTCTTGTCGCCTGGTTTCTCTCTCTTCGTCTTCTCTTCTTTTATCTTCTTCAAGTAATCGACGTTTCTCTTCTTTTTCTTCTTCAAACCGCCTACGTTTTTCTTCTCTTTCTTCCTCCAATTGTCTTCGTTTTTCTTGTTTTTCTTCCTCCAATTGTCTGCGTTTTTCTTCACGTTCTTCCTCTCTACGTTTGTCTTCTTTCTCTTCTTGTTCACGCACAAATTCAAGCAGCTTTTCTCCTTCCAGACCAAACTTCTCGCCAAGCTGAATAAATTTCTCCATTTTCACAGCACTAAAATTCCACGGCTCTTTCACTCGCTACAACCTTTTCCACAGCGTCGCTACTTCCTTCCAAGTTGTGATCCTTTCCTGGTTTCTGTAGTCGGCAAACAAATGAATTCCTCTCCCGGACAGGCCCCCAATGTTACGAGTTCGAACGTTTTGAGGAAAGTTAGCTTGCAGACTAAACTGAACGCAGGGTTGTCGGAACAACAACAAGAAGATTTATTCCAAAAATGAACGTAGTTTCCACGAAGTAAAACTCTTAACAGCACGTACTCCACAAACTTACACGGCCTCCGCCAACTTGAATGCACACAGCTTCTGTCACACTTGAATAAACACGGCCAACGCCAACTCTCTTCGCTTGTGAAAAACTAGTTAGAAAAACACTCCGCTTGGACTCGTCTACTTATATACTCGGACAATAAACTTCTAGAACTTTCTAAAATAGTAATGAATCTAATTATAGAAAGATTACAAAACACACCGATTTAGAAACGCTTACGTACAAACCTAAATATAAACAAACTACGAACTCTCGCGAAGCTTCTAGAAAGTAACGCTTGTCACGCAATACTATTTTTCGTAACAGTAAGAGTTAGATGGCTTATATATTCAAGAAAAAAGTTATTTTATCTGTCATATGGTAAGCACTGGAGTCGCAGATTACAAAGTGTGCGCATGCGCCCTTGTAAAGGTAACATACATACAGTCATAAACTTTTTCCGAATAACTACAGGACCTAATATCTTCGAGACATTACATTTACAGCTAAAATACATAGCATATACAGATACCTACTAAATACATAATATTTAAAGATATATTCATTAAAAAGAAGAGCCGCTGTAGAAAATGCGGCCCTGGATTCAATTTTAAAACCAGTAAACTCGTAGGTACGGATAAAATCAGGTAGCGCATTCCGCAAC
>NC_090874.1:63471204-63516204 GCF_036669935.1 Montipora foliosa
TTTATGAAAGCTAAATCATACTCATTCACTACAGCCATTGACTTCCATAAAGGTTTATCTGTTGCCGTAATACCAGGGCTTTTTCCCTTTACTTTACAAAACAATGTTCTCCTATTGTCACATTTACTATGTCATCACCAGGAAATACAAGCGCTCGTTTCAGTGGCTTGATTTGATATTTTCGCTAAATTTGTTATTTTCGTTATTTTCGTTATATTTCTGAGACCTCCTTTCCTTGTCTGCTTTGAAGAAGTGTTATTCTTGCTGGTATCGCTTGCTCGATTTGTTATTTTCACTAAATTTGAAATT
Source organism: Montipora foliosa (assembly GCF_036669935.1). Lineage (NCBI taxonomy): Eukaryota > Metazoa > Cnidaria > Anthozoa > Scleractinia > Acroporidae > Montipora > Montipora foliosa. The sequence continues at coordinate 63,471,514 of NC_090874.1, forward strand.
TCCGTTATTTTTGTTATATTTGTGGAGCCCCCTTCCCTTGTCCGTCTTACACAATTGCTATTTTTGTCTCTCTCGCTTGCTTGATTTGAAATTTTCGCTAAATTTGTTATTTTCGTTATATTTGTGGGGCCCCTTCCCTTGTCTGCCTTAAAGAATTGTTATTCTAGCTGCTGTCGTTTGCTTTATTTGATATTTTTGCAATTTTACTCATTTTCGTTCAGTATATTTGTTGGGCCTCCTTCCCTTGTCTGCCTAGAAGAATTGTTATTCTTGCTGGTATCGCTTGCTTGATTTGTTATTTTTCCTTTTTTTTTTGGGGGGGGGGGGGGAGCTATTTTTGTTATATTTGTGGGGGCCCCTTCCCTTGTCTGCCTTGAAGAACTGTTATTCTTGCTGCTGTCGTTCGCTTCATTTGTTATTTTTGCTATATTTGTTATTTTCGTTAATACTTTTGTTAATACTTTTGTTATATTTGTTATTCTTGCGATTCCGTGCATTTCTGGACATATCTCATCGTCGTAGACAGACTGATGACATCGAGGGTCATATCACAATACTGATAATTTTAGGAAGCCTAATACCTCTTTCTAACCGATTTCCAGGCCCGTACTAAGTGATTACTTCTATCTTTCGTCGATAGCCTGTACTTCAAATAACTACATTTACTCTTTTCTCAATGCTCGAGCGGGCGGAATTCTGCGAAGCCTGCAATCTGATTGGCTCTCGGAGCGGCGGAATTTTTCTATCTTGCCCGCCAACTCGGGCGAAATCCTAGCCCTGGTTGCGTGAGCTTGTGTAATGGCTTTAAATTTCCATTTTTTGATACCAAATCCGTTTGCATACAGAAGTAAGTGTTTCGAAAAAACAGATTTTAATTAGACAACAGGCGTTGAAATAAAATTCAAATAAAAATATTTATCTTTGAAACGTTCAGTTTGTAAGTCACTTACCGTATTCGTTGTCAAGCGCGGTGCGAGTCATGATTTCAGAGAGAGAGAGAGAGAGAGAGGAAAAACATAATTAAATTATTTAACAGCTAAGGGTCGGTCTGTATAGCGAAAAGCTGTGACCTCGGTCTTAAAAATGCTGCCCTCGGCCTGCGGCCTCGGGTAGCATTTTCAAGACCTCGGTCACAGTTTTTCGCTATACGGACCTCCCAGCTGGCAAATAACATATATTTCTTTCAGTAAGCTCTATATCTGACAGATAAGTAAAACAATTATTATTAATATTGATTTTTCTTTCACAGAACCTCCATCAACTACCTTCTCATGAACCTAGCTGTTGCGGACATGCTTGTGGGACTATTTTTCACACCGCAATACATCTTCATACATATGTTTACTCATCCGGACGGTGTGGCTGGCAACATCCTTTGCAAACTGGTGACAGGCAGCAACGTGGCCTGGGTCGGAGGTGCCACATCCGTGTTCACACTGGTTACCATAGCAATTGAACGCTACAGTGCTGTCATGGACCCATTTGGAACCAAAGGAAGGCTTACGACACGCAAGCTAAAGGTAATATGAGCAGATATGAAGAGCGACTAGGCATGTCTCAGTTGTGTTCTGGGTACTTTTTCGAATTTGGGGCACTATTTTACGTTTCAAGTACTGTTGGGAACTTTCTTGATACACTTTTTTCAACTTTCCACGTGTGAGAGCAATATTTTGGGTGTGTACCTTTCGGTGAATCCAAAAACGCATTTTCGATCTTAAAACAGACTACGTGCTCCTTTCGGCAAATCCAAATCCGGATTTCTGATCTGGTGAATCCTTTTTTGAATAAGAGCAATATTTTGGGTGTGTACCTTTCGGTGAACCCAAAAACGCATTTTCGATCTTAAAACAGACTACGTACTCCTTTCGGCAAATCCAAATCCGGATTTCTGATCTGGTGAATCCTTTTTGAATAAATATTCACTAGATTTGAAATCCAAAGAATCCAAATCCAGATTTACGGATTTGCGATCTACGCGTTTCCATTCACAAAGGATCCGAAATTCATCAGTTGAATCAGCGGTATTTTCACCTTAAGCAAACTTTTCGACTCTTTGCTTTTCGGCGAAAGAAAAAAGAGTAAACATGTGGATAAACGTTCCAGATACTGTGAATTACTTCTTTATTTATCATTTGTAGTTAAACATTGCAAAAAAGTTCCAATAACAATGTTTAAAGTGTAATTTGCTGTGAACAAAAGCCCTAAAATAAGCAGCTTCTTCAATTCGAGTTCACATTTATCCACTACTTCGGGCAGCTTTGTCCGTCAATCTGGTTTGTTTAATATTATTAACTTATAAGCTACAACGTTTGCGCAATTTCTTACGGTCATTTTAAAAGGCAGGTCGTGCAGATTGCAGATTATGCAGACTGCGCAGATTGAGTACTTTTTCATTCGGTAACCAGAAAGAGGTGCTCTACATCGACATGTGACGTCCCTTTATTTGTAAATATAAACCCAAACAATGCACTTTGCAACACACACAGGAGACGCTTGATGTTTTGTTTTGTAATTCCCTTAAGTAAAGAACTCTGACTACCTTTGGATTGAAGTACGAATTTTCTGTGCTGTCGAATTTTGGGATGCTTGTTGGAGTAACCACTGATCTGTGTATTCGAAGGAGACTTACCTCTCAGGATACCTCGCGTTAGAAGCTAAAACATTGACAAAGCTTGCATGCAGTATTAACAGTGTTTGACCACCTTAGAGGCGTTCTTGTTTGAAAAAGAGGAAAGTAATAAAGTACTTCATCCGCATAACCTGCACAATCTGCAATCTGCACGATCTGCGTTCTTAGGTAATTACAAAACGAAACATCAAGGGTCTCCTGTGCGTGTTGCAAAGTGCATTGTTTGGGTTTATTTTTACAAATAAAGGGACATCGCATGTCGATGTAGAACACCTCTTTCTGGTTACCGAATGAAAAAGTACTCAATCTGCACAATTTGCAATCTTCACGATCTGAGTTTTAACATGACCGAATTTCTTAAGATGCCGCGATAATTGACGTATTCACGAAAGGACTCCATGGGTACTGATCGAATCTCGGATTTCGCGTTTCTTTCGGCCGCGAATTCTGGCAAATGTCGGATCAAAAATTCATTTTTGGATTGGCTGAAAGGAAAAGACCCAAACTTGTCTTCGAAACGTTTTCAGTAAGCCCAGTTATTCTATTATCATAAACTTGAATAATTGCACTCAGGACATGCCTAAGAGCGACTTTACGTAATACTAGGTAAGAGAGCGAATCCCTGAGCCACATGATAATTATTTGAAATCTATTTTTAGATCGCGCAAGCGCTGCGAAGGTTATGTTGTTACCATGACTGCGCGGTCCACTTTCACACGAAGAGACCGATAAGGTGTCTTATGATAGGACTAGTTCCGTGAGCGGGCAAGATGAACCAAATCCCGCTCTGTGATTAGCTACCCGAGCGGGCAAGATGGAGCTATCTTGCCCGCTCGGGATTTCTCGCCTGGTCCCGCAAGATCGAAGATCAATTTTTTGGTGTTTTATCCCATATAATAAATCCTTTATTGACCAAATTTGTTCGGTCAAGATATATGGGTTATTGACCAGGTGTGAGGTCAAGATGGATGGATATTGGCCAAGTTCTTTTTTGCGTGTTTATGGACCGAGACGAAGTCGAGGTCCATAAACGCGCAAAAAAGAACGAGGCCAATATCCAGCCATTTTGATCGAACAAGCTTGGTCAATAAAGGATTTATTATATGGGATAAAACAGCAAAAAATATGATCTATGATCTTGCGGGACCAAGCGAGAAATCGCGAGCGCGAAAGATAGCTCCATCTTGCCCGCTCGGGTAGCCAATCACAGCGCGGGTTTTGGTTCATCTTCCCCGCTCACGGAGCTAGTCATATAATAAGACTGTTATTGGCCTCGTTCTTTTTTTGCGTGTTTATGGACCTCGGCTTCGTCTCGGTCCATAAACACGCAAAATTGGAACTTGGCCAATATCCAGCCATCTTGACCTCACGCTTGGACAATAACCCATATGTCTTTAAAATAAACACGCAGAAGGATAATGAACTATTATTATGTAATCAGCTCAATAATGTACGCATTTTGATTGGTTCTCACCCATGAACTATAGGACAGGACAAACGCATAGCTGACGTCATCATCAAATTTTATTTATTATCTTTTAATATATTCAAGCAATAGAGGACTTTTCCGTGTTTACATGGCCTCATCTAAACACTCGAGGGAGTTGGGAGAATTCGAGAAAGAACTGTCTCTAACTCTCCCAACTCCCCCGAGTGTTTAGATGATGCTGTGCATGTAAACACGGAAAAAGTCCTCTATTGCTTTTATAAATAATTTTCAAGGAAAATGCTGTTTTTTTGCTTCTTGATTGAAACAGACTTACTTTATACACGCCCATATTTCCTACCACAATCAAAACGAGCGTTTGACAATACAAAACCAATCAAAATTCGTGTGACGTTACAGCCGTGTTTACATACTCTCATCTAAACACAGCTATTGACCAATGAGAGTGCGCGTACTAATTTTTTTATAAAACTCGATAGTACACGCTGAACCGTTTACTATTTGTTTTATAACATAACCAAATCATCTTGTGACAATTTTTGACATCCTTTGTCCTCATTGAATGCCTCTCGTTCAGTAACTGGTCGATCTGGGTTTTTACTTAGGCTTTCAAATCGCTTTGCCCGTGGTTCGACTAAAATACCCGCTGTTGCAAACTGGAAACTAGTGTTACACGAGCTTTAGTTTGATTGACATGTGAGAGGAATTAGATCTTATCGAGTTTTTGGCGGCATTATATTTTGTGTATTGGCGGAATTATATATCGGAAATCTTAGGAAATCGTCTCTACCAGGAATTGTATTCTAAAAGGAAGTCATCTATCATAAAAGAGTTTGGATCATTAAAACATTTGGTGCCGAGACCCGGGATTGAAGCATTGAAAGAGTGAAAAAATGAATTAACCTCGTGTAAACATGTCGTCGGAACCCAAGAAACGATTGAAGAAGAAATCCATTGTCCGCAAAAGTCATCGCGCATTTGTTAGGAAAACAATCCTCGCGGCACAGGAACAAATTGATAAACGGGGAGATCCTACCGTTTTGAAGAAGCTCAAATCCTTGCGATGTACCCTGCTGGATAAATTGTCGGAGCTCAAAATATTGGACAGTGAAAATATCGATTTGGTAGACGAAACGAAAATAGAAGAAGACGTGAGCAATAACTGTGACTTCGCCAGCACTATTCAAGCCTGCATAGTCGACCTAGAAACAGCAATAGAGGCTGAGGAAAATACTGGAAAGGGTCAGGATATACAAGGAACGACATTGGGCTCGCAAAACTCTAACTCGAGTATTCAGGTGGGAACACAATCAAACGCGTCAACAATTCCGACCCACGCAAAGTTGCCCAAACTGGAATTGAGAAAATTTTCAGGCGACCCAATCAACTGGCATCCCTTCTGGGAATCGTTTGAATCGGCCATTCACAAAAACACCACCTTAAGCGACGTGGAAAGATTCCAGTATCTCAAGTCGCTCCTTGAAGGTTTTGCAGCCCAGACAATTTCTGGTTTAGCATTGACAAGCTCGAATTACGACCACGCGGTCCAACTTCTAGACAAGCGCTTCGGAAATAAACAAGTCATTATTTCGAAACACATCGAATTGCTCATGCAGCTTCCAAAAGTAAGCGACTGGAGCGACTTAAAGCAATTGCGCCAGCTTTTGGATCGAACGGAGGCGGCAGTTAGAAGTCTAAAAGGAATCGACATACGGAATATTTGTGACACCTGTAATTATGGGAAAGATCCCACAAGAGTTACGCCTCATCCTGAGTCGCGGCACATCAGAAGATTGGGACCTTGATACAATCATCAAGTCTTTTACAGAAGAATTGCAAATTCGAGAAATTCAAAACAAAAGACCCCCCACATCGTCAACCCTGGTTGCAAAAAACGAGAGACTGCCGCTATCTAAGGATAAATGGTGCACTTTCTGCAATGGACCTCATCCAACTATCAAATGTTCTGTCGTTACCGATCCAGAATCTAGAAAGAAAATTCTACGTCAAAAGGGAAAATGTTTTGGTTGTCTGAGAAGCGGTCATGTGAGTCGAGATTGTCAAGCAAGGTGTCATCGTTGTAGTGGGAAACATCACGTGGCTTTGTGCAGCGTTCAACACTATCCAGATTATCCAATCACGACCAGAAGGGCTAGAGACAGCAATCAAGAACAAACTGTGAGTACAAACTTGTATTTTACTCAAGACGTTAATAACAAGTGCATCTTGTTACAAACGGCCATAGCTAACGTCAGAAGTCCTCATGGAGGAAACTCTTGCAATGTGAGAACCCTTTTTGATTCATGTTCCCAAAAGTCTTATATAAGCTCACGGTTAAGGAGCAAATTGAGCTTACCACCAATTGGAAGCGATACAGTTCTAATACAAACTTTTGGAAACAATGAACCCTCATTGAAACAATGTAGCATCGTTCAGTTTGCATTGGAATGTCAAGACAATTTGACAGTGTTCATTAATGCTTATGAAGTTGAGTTGATCTGTGGTCCCATCACAAACTAGACCATTGAAATTGCACAACAGTGTTACCCACATCTGCAAGGCTTACCTCTGGCTGATCACTCACGAGGTGATGAGGATCTAGAAATTGATGTCATAATTGGAGCAGATCATTACTGGTCTGTGGTTCAGAATCACGTGGTAAGGGGGGAGCTTCACGGACCAGTGGCAATTCGTACAAGATTAGGATATGTATTGAGTGGTCCTGTGAATACGGCAAGTGCGAATACACAGTTATCAATTGTTAACGTGTCCCATGTTATGAAAACTGAATGTCAAGTCATTGAAGAGAATTTAGTTTCAGATGATTTCTTACTGAAAGAGGAGCTAAGTAAGTTTTGGGACTATGACACTCTTGGAGTAAAGGATAGAGAGGGAGATTTTCTTGAAGACTATGTTACCAAAGTGAAGTTCAATGTAATCCGTTATGAACTGTCTCTTCCCTTCAAGACTGAACACCCGATTATTGCAGACAATTACTTGTTGGCACAGAATCGCCTTGTTTGTTCATTGCAAAGATTAAGGTCCAAGCCAGAATTGCTCCAACAATATGACAGTGTCATCAAGAAACAATTAAATGCTGGTGTTCTTGAATTGATTGATAAGAGTCATGATTTAGATACCCTTCCTGGAACTGTACATTACATTCCTCATAAAGAAGTATTGAAAGAAGACAGAATCACTACTAAACTACGTGTGGTTTATGATGCCAGTGCTAAATCCCGCAATGAACCAAGTTTGAATGACTGTCTCCTACCAGGTCCAGCCTTAACTCCATTAATCTTTGATGTCTTGCTGAGATTTCGCCTCCATAAAGTGATTTTGATTGGTGATTTAGAAAAAGCATTCTTGAACATTGAAGTCAATCCAGCAGAGAGAAACTTGTTAAGGTTCCTATGGGTAGATGACATCAACTCCCCGAATCCAGAAGTGATCACGTTGAGATTCACTCGTCTTGTTTTTGGTTTAGTTTGCTCTCCATTTATTTTGAATGTAACATTGAGGAACCACTTAGCAAGGTATGAGAACATTGACCCTGAGTTTGTGGCTGCTGTTGTGAGAGCTTTGTATGTTGATGACTTTGCATCTGGAGAGAACTCGGTAACGAAGTGTTTTGAACTTTACCACAAGTTGAAGTTGCGGTTCAGAGAAGGAGGTTTTAATATGAGAAAGTGGGCATCGAACAGTGAAGAGTTAACTGAAATGATCAAAAGAGCAGAAGAATCTTTGTCTTGGGAACCGGAGCTGTCTTTTAAGGCTACTCCTACATTGACCGAGCCGAACATCGAGGAAGAAGATTGGACAGTGTCAAATTCAAACAACAATGTGAGCGAAGAAACCGTTGTCAAAGTAATGGGAGTTTAATGGGATCGGATGGAAGATAATTTCGAGTTTGATCTTGCTACCTTTTCTAGACAAGCCTTAGAGGGAACTTTCACTAAACGGACATTATTGAGCAGTACTGCTCGATTCTATGATCCATTAGGCTTGCTGTCACCAGTTATCTTACCCTTAAAGTGCATGTTCCAAGAAATTTGTCATTTAAAACTTGGTTGGGATGAAGCTTTGCCGGAAGGTCTCGCGTCGCGCTGGAAGGAGTTACTACAAGACATGTGGGAGGTCTCAAGCATTGTAGTGCCTCGTTTCATCCTGGGTGATGTTCAAGTCGAAGACGTCACGTCTATTCAACTGCATGGGTTCGCAGATGCTAGCAAGTCTGCGTATGGAGCAAATGTCTACATCAGGTTGACAACCTCTGGAACCAGTTCTGTTTGCCTTCTAGCGTCCAAAACAAGAGTTGCTCCCTTGATCGGTGAATCAATCCCTCGACTGGAGTTAATGGCCGCCTTGACACTTGCGAATTTGATAACAGCCGTGCATGAGGCATTGACCTGCACTATGAAGATAGACGCTGTTTTCAATTGGACTGACTCTCAGATCGTGTGGTGGTGGATCAATAGAGACTTTAAACAATTCAAGCTGTTTGTTCAGAATCGAGTTCAGAAGATTCGAAGTCTGTGGAGTAAGGATCACTGGAGATATTGCCCGCCTGAGTCTAATCCTGCTGACATAGCGTCGCGAAGGTCAAAGAGTTCTGTTCTCGCTCACAGTGATCTATGGTGGAAGGGAGCCCCATTTCTGAAAGAAGGAGAAGTTCAGTGGCCAAACCTACCTGATAATCCAATCGGTGAGAGTACATTCCCAGAAGAAGTAACAAAGGAATTGAGAAGGAAACCTGAAATTTCAAATGTTATGACAGTATCCGTGCAGTGCTTTCAGAACATTTCAGAAGTCATCTGTCCAGAAAGATTTAGTAGTCTCAGTAAACTTGTTAGAGTAACCGCTCTTGTGCTGAAATTCATCCAGAAGCTCAAGAGGAAGATAGAAATAACTGACATCAGTATGGAGGATCAGAATATTGCTACGAATCTCTGGTACAAAGACGTTCAAGCCAAACTTGAAGAAAAGGAGAAATCAAGTTCGACTTGGGAACAGTTAGGAGTCTTTAAGGATGCCAACGGACTTCTGCGATGTAAGGGACGAATCCAGAAGTCTTCACTTCCATACTCAACAAAACATCCCATTCTGTTATCTAGAAAGCAGCATTTCACTAAGCTCGTGATCATGCAGTCCCACGAAAACGTGAATCACAATGGAGTTGGAGAAACTCTTACTGAAATTCGATCACAATTCTGGATAATCAAAGGAAGGCAAGCTGTTAAGGATGTACTTTCCAAGTGTGTTACGTGCAAGAAATTACAAGGAAGAGCCTACAGCTCTCCACCTACTCCACCACTAACTGCATTCCGAGTTTCAGAGGAAATGGCTTTCTCTAAAGTAGGTGTGGACTTTGCCGGACCCTTGTAGGTGAAGAATGTATACTTATCCAAGGGAGAAATTCACAAGTGTTACATTGCTCTGTTTATATGTGCTAGTACAAGAGCTTTGCACCTTGAACTTACGCCAGACCTCTCCACCAATTCGTTCTTAAGAGTGCTGAAGCGATTCTTCGGTAGAAGAGGACTACCGACCCTGTTCATTTCAAACAACGGGAAAACTTTCCGAGATGCAAAGGTTAAGAAGTTTGCTCTTGATCGGAACATTGACTGGAAATTCAATGTACCCACAGCCAGCTGGTGGGGCGGATTCTTCGAAAACTGTGTGAAACTTGTGAAAAGGTGTCTCAAGAAAGTGCTCGGAAATGCGAAGTTGAGTTATGAAGAGTTAGAGTCAGTGTTGATCGAAACTGAAGGCGTTTTGAATTCTAGGCCATTGACCTATGTCTACGATGAGCTAACAGAAACTCCACTCTCGCCTTCTCATCTTGTAATTGGTCGTCGACTTCTAGATCAATCTCCTGCCATCACAGTAGCTGTAAACACTTTGCCTAGACGAGAGAGATATTTAGACGGTCTTCTCACCCATTTCAGAAATCGATGGAAGAAAGAATATCTTACAGGTATCCGCGAGTACCAGAAACTCAAGGGAGGTGAACCAAGAAGAACAATTCAAGTAGGAGACGTTGTGCACATCTATGCTGACAAAACACCAGACTACATTGGAGAATGGGGAAAGTAGAGAAACTGTTACAGGGACAAGACAACGTTGTGCGCGCAGCAGAAGCGGTAACAGTAGATAATTCTCTCCGCAAGACTCGCTGAAAACGTCCAATTCAAAAGCTCTATCCTCTTGAAATCAACGTGTGTGACGAACACGTAACTAATGCGAGAACAGGACAGATTGACAGTGGAATGAACATTCAGATAGTTAGAGATGAAGACATCCCTACAGTGATCACTGCTCCATGAACTGTCTGACCGTATCTTGAGCGTTTGACACTGAAGCTAAAGCGCTAAATTCTGTTTTGCGTTAAATCAGGCTGATTTGTTTAAACTTTCTTGATTGACTTCGACGTCAATCAGGGGGGAGTGTGTTGAAAACTGGAAACTAGTGTTACACGAGCTTTAGTTTGATTGACATGTGAGAGGAATTAGATCTTATCGAGTTTTTGGTGGTATTATATTTTGTGCATTGGCGGAATTATATCTCGGAAATCTTAGGAAATCGTCTCTAACAGGAATTGTATTCTAAAAGGAAGTCATCTATCATTAAAGAGTTTGGATCATTAAAACACCCGCTAACAGGCTTAAACAGGCTTAAATATAATATTTTTAACTCTTTTTTTTTTCATAAAGCTGCGACGAAATCTCAACATTTTCGGCGGTAGACTGGTCGGTCATTATTGTAGTTTGAGGAAAATGCATCTTTCTTCTAGGCGCTCGCGTCAGTGTTTTCGTCATAACTATTTACCATATGGACAAATAGTAAATGGGTAATTGACCAATCACAACGCAAGCTTTACTTTTGTTAGTAGTAGTAGTAATAGCAGCAGCAGCAGCAGCAGCAGTAGTAGTAGTAGTAGTAGTAGTAGTAGTAGTAGTAGTAGTAGTAGTAGTAGTAGTAGTAGTAGTGGTAGTAGTAGTTAGTAGTAGTAGTAGTAGTAGTAGTAGTAGTAGTAGTAGTAGTAGTAGTAGTAGTAGTAGTAGTAGTAGTAGTAGTAGTAGTAGTAGTAGTAGTAGTAGTAGTAGTTTATTAAAAATTGTTTGCAGCCGACTGGCTGAATTACATAATTTCTCTTTAAAATATATATAAATAACTATCTATTATTACAATAAATACAATTAAAAAAGAAAACATAAGGTATTTAAAATGTTCACTAACACCAATCGGGACAAAGAAGACGTCCCCACTAGGTTAGCCCGAATAGTAGTCGGGCCAGGAAGATGAACTTTCCATGTGTCGATTTAAAATGATAAATGAAGAATAACTAGGTTTTTGTCAACCATATATTGAGTAGTGTGATCTGCGTAAGGGCGAAGGGAAGAAACAGTTACAGTTTCCTTCATGTCGTTCATAAATGTACAATGTAGAGGTTTAAGGAGGCTTTCCTGGGGCACAACGCAACGCAGCTAAATTATCTAAAACGTGTTTGAGGAAGCAAAATGACTCTCGTGCATATGGTAGTCATTTTGAGTGCTCAAGGTTAGAGCGAATGCATTTCATAATTTTCTTGCGGCAGTCGTCATGAAACTGAAAATAAGCTATCCTGCAATTGCCAGGGATTTAGCATAAAGTACTTATCCTGAGGTTAAAATAAGTAGACAGTGAGGCAGCTTTGACGGATTTGTACTGGCTTTGTTATCATCATCATCGTCGTCGTCATCATCATCATCATTTGTCGCTTGGCAATCGCCTAGCCGAATGATGCACGCAATCCCAAGAATTATAGCAAAAATACCTAATATAACAAATCAACGTGTCCAGAAATGCACGCAATCGCAAAATAACAAATATAACAACTGTGCTAACAAAAATACCGAAGATAAAAATTATAGCAAAAAAAACTAAAATAACAAATCAACGGTGCGACACTGGCAAACATAACAAATCACTGAAAGCGAGAAGGGAAAGGGGCTTCACAAATGTAACAAAAATACCGAAAATAACAATTATAGCAAAACTAACGAGAATAACAAAACAAGGGAGCGACACTGGCAAATACAACAAGAGAGTCTCGCCCGAACGAACACAACGTAAAACACCACAGTTAGTTTTAATAAGCGTTTATTACTTGTCATTTCCAAGAGATGATTTCTAAAATACGTAAAATTGGACAAGTCGTAGAATCGGAGAATCCTTGTGAATGAATTTTAAGAATAGGACAGCCATAATCCGTCCCCGTTTGCATGTCCACATGAGTACTTTCAATATATTAGGCTAGGAAAATGACAATAAATCAAGGATGGTACTCGGATTTAAGTATCAGATGACTCAACACCGCTCTCTTCGTCTTCGCAAGCTTTTCTGACATTCTTCGTGCGCAGATGACCAGAGCAATTCTTCTGATTTCAAGTGAACAATGTCAAGTTGAACGGGTTTTATGAAAGCTAAATCATACTCATTCACTACAGCCATTGACTTCCATAAAGGTTTATCTGTTGCCGTAATACCAGGGCTTTTTCCCTTTACTTTACAAAACAATGTTCTCCTATTGTCACATTTACTATGTCATCACCAGGAAATACAAGCGCTCGTTTCAGTGGCTTGATTTGATATTTTCGCTAAATTTGTTATTTTCGTTATTTTCGTTATATTTCTGAGACCTCCTTTCCTTGTCTGCTTTGAAGAAGTGTTATTCTTGCTGGTATCGCTTGCTCGATTTGTTATTTTCACTAAATTTGAAATTTCCGTTATTTTTGTTATATTTGTGGAGCCCCCTTCCCTTGTCCGTCTTACACAATTGCTATTTTTGTCTCTCTCGCTTGCTTGATTTGAAATTTTCGCTAAATTTGTTATTTTCGTTATATTTGTGGGGCCCCTTCCCTTGTCTGCCTTAAAGAATTGTTATTCTAGCTGCTGTCGTTTGCTTTATTTGATATTTTTGCAATTTTACTCATTTTCGTTCAGTATATTTGTTGGGCCTCCTTCCCTTGTCTGCCTAGAAGAATTGTTATTCTTGCTGGTATCGCTTGCTTGATTTGTTATTTTTCCTTTTTTTTTTGGGGGGGGGGGGGAGCTATTTTTGTTATATTTGTGGGGGCCCCTTCCCTTGTCTGCCTTGAAGAACTGTTATTCTTGCTGCTGTCGTTCGCTTCATTTGTTATTTTTGCTATATTTGTTATTTTCGTTAATACTTTTGTTAATACTTTTGTTATATTTGTTATTCTTGCGATTCCGTGCATTTCTGGACATATCTCATCGTCGTAGACAGACTGATGACATCGAGGGTCATATCACAATACTGATAATTTTAGGAAGCCTAATACCTCTTTCTAACCGATTTCCAGGCCCGTACTAAGTGATTACTTCTATCTTTCGTCGATAGCCTGTACTTCAAATAACTACATTTACTCTTTTCTCAATGCTCGAGCGGGCGGAATTCTGCGAAGCCTGCAATCTGATTGGCTCTCGGAGCGGCGGAATTTTTCTATCTTGCCCGCCAACTCGGGCGAAATCCTAGCCCTGGTTGCGTGAGCTTGTGTAATGGCTTTAAATTTCCATTTTTTGATACCAAATCCGTTTGCATACAGAAGTAAGTGTTTCGAAAAAACAGATTTTAATTAGACAACAGGCGTTGAAATAAAATTCAAATAAAAATATTTATCTTTGAAACGTTCAGTTTGTAAGTCACTTACCGTATTCGTTGTCAAGCGCGGTGCGAGTCATGATTTCAGAGAGAGAGAGAGAGAGAGAGGAAAAACATAATTAAATTATTTAACAGCTAAGGGTCGGTCTGTATAGCGAAAAGCTGTGACCTCGGTCTTAAAAATGCTGCCCTCGGCCTGCGGCCTCGGGTAGCATTTTCAAGACCTCGGTCACAGTTTTTCGCTATACGGACCTCCCAGCTGGCAAATAACATATATTTCTTTCAGTAAGCTCTATATCTGACAGATAAGTAAAACAATTATTATTAATATTGATTTTTCTTTCACAGAACCTCCATCAACTACCTTCTCATGAACCTAGCTGTTGCGGACATGCTTGTGGGACTATTTTTCACACCGCAATACATCTTCATACATATGTTTACTCATCCGGACGGTGTGGCTGGCAACATCCTTTGCAAACTGGTGACAGGCAGCAACGTGGCCTGGGTCGGAGGTGCCACATCCGTGTTCACACTGGTTACCATAGCAATTGAACGCTACAGTGCTGTCATGGACCCATTTGGAACCAAAGGAAGGCTTACGACACGCAAGCTAAAGGTAATATGAGCAGATATGAAGAGCGACTAGGCATGTCTCAGTTGTGTTCTGGGTACTTTTTCGAATTTGGGGCACTATTTTACGTTTCAAGTACTGTTGGGAACTTTCTTGATACACTTTTTTCAACTTTCCACGTGTGAGAGCAATATTTTGGGTGTGTACCTTTCGGTGAATCCAAAAACGCATTTTCGATCTTAAAACAGACTACGTGCTCCTTTCGGCAAATCCAAATCCGGATTTCTGATCTGGTGAATCCTTTTTTGAATAAGAGCAATATTTTGGGTGTGTACCTTTCGGTGAACCCAAAAACGCATTTTCGATCTTAAAACAGACTACGTACTCCTTTCGGCAAATCCAAATCCGGATTTCTGATCTGGTGAATCCTTTTTGAATAAATATTCACTAGATTTGAAATCCAAAGAATCCAAATCCAGATTTACGGATTTGCGATCTACGCGTTTCCATTCACAAAGGATCCGAAATTCATCAGTTGAATCAGCGGTATTTTCACCTTAAGCAAACTTTTCGACTCTTTGCTTTTCGGCGAAAGAAAAAAGAGTAAACATGTGGATAAACGTTCCAGATACTGTGAATTACTTCTTTATTTATCATTTGTAGTTAAACATTGCAAAAAAGTTCCAATAACAATGTTTAAAGTGTAATTTGCTGTGAACAAAAGCCCTAAAATAAGCAGCTTCTTCAATTCGAGTTCACATTTATCCACTACTTCGGGCAGCTTTGTCCGTCAATCTGGTTTGTTTAATATTATTAACTTATAAGCTACAACGTTTGCGCAATTTCTTACGGTCATTTTAAAAGGCAGGTCGTGCAGATTGCAGATTATGCAGACTGCGCAGATTGAGTACTTTTTCATTCGGTAACCAGAAAGAGGTGCTCTACATCGACATGTGACGTCCCTTTATTTGTAAATATAAACCCAAACAATGCACTTTGCAACACACACAGGAGACGCTTGATGTTTTGTTTTGTAATTCCCTTAAGTAAAGAACTCTGACTACCTTTGGATTGAAGTACGAATTTTCTGTGCTGTCGAATTTTGGGATGCTTGTTGGAGTAACCACTGATCTGTGTATTCGAAGGAGACTTACCTCTCAGGATACCTCGCGTTAGAAGCTAAAACATTGACAAAGCTTGCATGCAGTATTAACAGTGTTTGACCACCTTAGAGGCGTTCTTGTTTGAAAAAGAGGAAAGTAATAAAGTACTTCATCCGCATAACCTGCACAATCTGCAATCTGCACGATCTGCGTTCTTAGGTAATTACAAAACGAAACATCAAGGGTCTCCTGTGCGTGTTGCAAAGTGCATTGTTTGGGTTTATTTTTACAAATAAAGGGACATCGCATGTCGATGTAGAACACCTCTTTCTGGTTACCGAATGAAAAAGTACTCAATCTGCACAATTTGCAATCTTCACGATCTGAGTTTTAACATGACCGAATTTCTTAAGATGCCGCGATAATTGACGTATTCACGAAAGGACTCCATGGGTACTGATCGAATCTCGGATTTCGCGTTTCTTTCGGCCGCGAATTCTGGCAAATGTCGGATCAAAAATTCATTTTTGGATTGGCTGAAAGGAAAAGACCCAAACTTGTCTTCGAAACGTTTTCAGTAAGCCCAGTTATTCTATTATCATAAACTTGAATAATTGCACTCAGGACATGCCTAAGAGCGACTTTACGTAATACTAGGTAAGAGAGCGAATCCCTGAGCCACATGATAATTATTTGAAATCTATTTTTAGATCGCGCAAGCGCTGCGAAGGTTATGTTGTTACCATGACTGCGCGGTCCACTTTCACACGAAGAGACCGATAAGGTGTCTTATGATAGGACTAGTTCCGTGAGCGGGCAAGATGAACCAAATCCCGCTCTGTGATTAGCTACCCGAGCGGGCAAGATGGAGCTATCTTGCCCGCTCGGGATTTCTCGCCTGGTCCCGCAAGATCGAAGATCAATTTTTTGGTGTTTTATCCCATATAATAAATCCTTTATTGACCAAATTTGTTCGGTCAAGATATATGGGTTATTGACCAGGTGTGAGGTCAAGATGGATGGATATTGGCCAAGTTCTTTTTTGCGTGTTTATGGACCGAGACGAAGTCGAGGTCCATAAACGCGCAAAAAAGAACGAGGCCAATATCCAGCCATTTTGATCGAACAAGCTTGGTCAATAAAGGATTTATTATATGGGATAAAACAGCAAAAAATATGATCTATGATCTTGCGGGACCAAGCGAGAAATCGCGAGCGCGAAAGATAGCTCCATCTTGCCCGCTCGGGTAGCCAATCACAGCGCGGGTTTTGGTTCATCTTCCCCGCTCACGGAGCTAGTCATATAATAAGACTGTTATTGGCCTCGTTCTTTTTTTGCGTGTTTATGGACCTCGGCTTCGTCTCGGTCCATAAACACGCAAAATTGGAACTTGGCCAATATCCAGCCATCTTGACCTCACGCTTGGACAATAACCCATATGTCTTTAAAATAAACACGCAGAAGGATAATGAACTATTATTATGTAATCAGCTCAATAATGTACGCATTTTGATTGGTTCTCACCCATGAACTATAGGACAGGACAAACGCATAGCTGACGTCATCATCAAATTTTATTTATTATCTTTTAATATATTCAAGCAATAGAGGACTTTTCCGTGTTTACATGGCCTCATCTAAACACTCGAGGGAGTTGGGAGAATTCGAGAAAGAACTGTCTCTAACTCTCCCAACTCCCCCGAGTGTTTAGATGATGCTGTGCATGTAAACACGGAAAAAGTCCTCTATTGCTTTTATAAATAATTTTCAAGGAAAATGCTGTTTTTTTGCTTCTTGATTGAAACAGACTTACTTTATACACGCCCATATTTCCTACCACAATCAAAACGAGCGTTTGACAATACAAAACCAATCAAAATTCGTGTGACGTTACAGCCGTGTTTACATACTCTCATCTAAACACAGCTATTGACCAATGAGAGTGCGCGTACTAATTTTTTTATAAAACTCGATAGTACACGCTGAACCGTTTACTATTTGTTTTATAACATAACCAAATCATCTTGTGACAATTTTTGACATCCTTTGTCCTCATTGAATGCCTCTCGTTCAGTAACTGGTCGATCTGGGTTTTTACTTAGGCTTTCAAATCGCTTTGCCCGTGGTTCGACTAAAATACCCGCTGTTGCAAACTGGAAACTAGTGTTACACGAGCTTTAGTTTGATTGACATGTGAGAGGAATTAGATCTTATCGAGTTTTTGGCGGCATTATATTTTGTGTATTGGCGGAATTATATATCGGAAATCTTAGGAAATCGTCTCTACCAGGAATTGTATTCTAAAAGGAAGTCATCTATCATAAAAGAGTTTGGATCATTAAAACATTTGGTGCCGAGACCCGGGATTGAAGCATTGAAAGAGTGAAAAAATGAATTAACCTCGTGTAAACATGTCGTCGGAACCCAAGAAACGATTGAAGAAGAAATCCATTGTCCGCAAAAGTCATCGCGCATTTGTTAGGAAAACAATCCTCGCGGCACAGGAACAAATTGATAAACGGGGAGATCCTACCGTTTTGAAGAAGCTCAAATCCTTGCGATGTACCCTGCTGGATAAATTGTCGGAGCTCAAAATATTGGACAGTGAAAATATCGATTTGGTAGACGAAACGAAAATAGAAGAAGACGTGAGCAATAACTGTGACTTCGCCAGCACTATTCAAGCCTGCATAGTCGACCTAGAAACAGCAATAGAGGCTGAGGAAAATACTGGAAAGGGTCAGGATATACAAGGAACGACATTGGGCTCGCAAAACTCTAACTCGAGTATTCAGGTGGGAACACAATCAAACGCGTCAACAATTCCGACCCACGCAAAGTTGCCCAAACTGGAATTGAGAAAATTTTCAGGCGACCCAATCAACTGGCATCCCTTCTGGGAATCGTTTGAATCGGCCATTCACAAAAACACCACCTTAAGCGACGTGGAAAGATTCCAGTATCTCAAGTCGCTCCTTGAAGGTTTTGCAGCCCAGACAATTTCTGGTTTAGCATTGACAAGCTCGAATTACGACCACGCGGTCCAACTTCTAGACAAGCGCTTCGGAAATAAACAAGTCATTATTTCGAAACACATCGAATTGCTCATGCAGCTTCCAAAAGTAAGCGACTGGAGCGACTTAAAGCAATTGCGCCAGCTTTTGGATCGAACGGAGGCGGCAGTTAGAAGTCTAAAAGGAATCGACATACGGAATATTTGTGACACCTGTAATTATGGGAAAGATCCCACAAGAGTTACGCCTCATCCTGAGTCGCGGCACATCAGAAGATTGGGACCTTGATACAATCATCAAGTCTTTTACAGAAGAATTGCAAATTCGAGAAATTCAAAACAAAAGACCCCCCACATCGTCAACCCTGGTTGCAAAAAACGAGAGACTGCCGCTATCTAAGGATAAATGGTGCACTTTCTGCAATGGACCTCATCCAACTATCAAATGTTCTGTCGTTACCGATCCAGAATCTAGAAAGAAAATTCTACGTCAAAAGGGAAAATGTTTTGGTTGTCTGAGAAGCGGTCATGTGAGTCGAGATTGTCAAGCAAGGTGTCATCGTTGTAGTGGGAAACATCACGTGGCTTTGTGCAGCGTTCAACACTATCCAGATTATCCAATCACGACCAGAAGGGCTAGAGACAGCAATCAAGAACAAACTGTGAGTACAAACTTGTATTTTACTCAAGACGTTAATAACAAGTGCATCTTGTTACAAACGGCCATAGCTAACGTCAGAAGTCCTCATGGAGGAAACTCTTGCAATGTGAGAACCCTTTTTGATTCATGTTCCCAAAAGTCTTATATAAGCTCACGGTTAAGGAGCAAATTGAGCTTACCACCAATTGGAAGCGATACAGTTCTAATACAAACTTTTGGAAACAATGAACCCTCATTGAAACAATGTAGCATCGTTCAGTTTGCATTGGAATGTCAAGACAATTTGACAGTGTTCATTAATGCTTATGAAGTTGAGTTGATCTGTGGTCCCATCACAAACTAGACCATTGAAATTGCACAACAGTGTTACCCACATCTGCAAGGCTTACCTCTGGCTGATCACTCACGAGGTGATGAGGATCTAGAAATTGATGTCATAATTGGAGCAGATCATTACTGGTCTGTGGTTCAGAATCACGTGGTAAGGGGGGAGCTTCATGGACCAGTGGCAATTCGTACAAGATTAGGATATGTATTGAGTGGTCCTGTGAATACGGCAAGTGCGAATACACAGTTATCAATTGTTAACGTGTCCCATGTTATGAAAACTGAATGTCAAGTCATTGAAGAGAATTTAGTTTCAGATGATTTCTTACTGAAAGAGGAGCTAAGTAAGTTTTGGGACTATGACACTCTTGGAGTAAAGGATAGAGAGGGAGATTTTCTTGAAGACTATGTTACCAAAGTGAAGTTCAATGTAATCCGTTATGAACTGTCTCTTCCCTTCAAGACTGAACACCCGATTATTGCAGACAATTACTTGTTGGCACAGAATCGCCTTGTTTGTTCATTGCAAAGATTAAGGTCCAAGCCAGAATTGCTCCAACAATATGACAGTGTCATCAAGAAACAATTAAATGCTGGTGTTCTTGAATTGATTGATAAGAGTCATGATTTAGATACCCTTCCTGGAACTGTACATTACATTCCTCATAAAGAAGTATTGAAAGAAGACAGAATCACTACTAAACTACGTGTGGTTTATGATGCCAGTGCTAAATCCCGCAATGAACCAAGTTTGAATGACTGTCTCCTACCAGGTCCAGCCTTAACTCCATTAATCTTTGATGTCTTGCTGAGATTTCGCCTCCATAAAGTGATTTTGATTGGTGATTTAGAAAAAGCATTCTTGAACATTGAAGTCAATCCAGCAGAGAGAAACTTGTTAAGGTTCCTATGGGTAGATGACATCAACTCCCCGAATCCAGAAGTGATCACGTTGAGATTCACTCGTCTTGTTTTTGGTTTAGTTTGCTCTCCATTTATTTTGAATGTAACATTGAGGAACCACTTAGCAAGGTATGAGAACATTGACCCTGAGTTTGTGGCTGCTGTTGTGAGAGCTTTGTATGTTGATGACTTTGCATCTGGAGAGAACTCGGTAACGAAGTGTTTTGAACTTTACCACAAGTTGAAGTTGCGGTTCAGAGAAGGAGGTTTTAATATGAGAAAGTGGGCATCGAACAGTGAAGAGTTAACTGAAATGATCAAAAGAGCAGAAGAATCTTTGTCTTGGGAACCGGAGCTGTCTTTTAAGGCTACTCCTACATTGACCGAGCCGAACATCGAGGAAGAAGATTGGACAGTGTCAAATTCAAACAACAATGTGAGCGAAGAAACCGTTGTCAAAGTAATGGGAGTTTAATGGGATCGGATGGAAGATAATTTCGAGTTTGATCTTGCTACCTTTTCTAGACAAGCCTTAGAGGGAACTTTCACTAAACGGACATTATTGAGCAGTACTGCTCGATTCTATGATCCATTAGGCTTGCTGTCACCAGTTATCTTACCCTTAAAGTGCATGTTCCAAGAAATTTGTCATTTAAAACTTGGTTGGGATGAAGCTTTGCCGGAAGGTCTCGCGTCGCGCTGGAAGGAGTTACTACAAGACATGTGGGAGGTCTCAAGCATTGTAGTGCCTCGTTTCATCCTGGGTGATGTTCAAGTCGAAGACGTCACGTCTATTCAACTGCATGGGTTCGCAGATGCTAGCAAGTCTGCGTATGGAGCAAATGTCTACATCAGGTTGACAACCTCTGGAACCAGTTCTGTTTGCCTTCTAGCGTCCAAAACAAGAGTTGCTCCCTTGATCGGTGAATCAATCCCTCGACTGGAGTTAATGGCCGCCTTGACACTTGCGAATTTGATAACAGCCGTGCATGAGGCATTGACCTGCACTATGAAGATAGACGCTGTTTTCAATTGGACTGACTCTCAGATCGTGTGGTGGTGGATCAATAGAGACTTTAAACAATTCAAGCTGTTTGTTCAGAATCGAGTTCAGAAGATTCGAAGTCTGTGGAGTAAGGATCACTGGAGATATTGCCCGCCTGAGTCTAATCCTGCTGACATAGCGTCGCGAAGGTCAAAGAGTTCTGTTCTCGCTCACAGTGATCTATGGTGGAAGGGAGCCCCATTTCTGAAAGAAGGAGAAGTTCAGTGGCCAAACCTACCTGATAATCCAATCGGTGAGAGTACATTCCCAGAAGAAGTAACAAAGGAATTGAGAAGGAAACCTGAAATTTCAAATGTTATGACAGTATCCGTGCAGTGCTTTCAGAACATTTCAGAAGTCATCTGTCCAGAAAGATTTAGTAGTCTCAGTAAACTTGTTAGAGTAACCGCTCTTGTGCTGAAATTCATCCAGAAGCTCAAGAGGAAGATAGAAATAACTGACATCAGTATGGAGGATCAGAATATTGCTACGAATCTCTGGTACAAAGACGTTCAAGCCAAACTTGAAGAAAAGGAGAAATCAAGTTCGACTTGGGAACAGTTAGGAGTCTTTAAGGATGCCAACGGACTTCTGCGATGTAAGGGACGAATCCAGAAGTCTTCACTTCCATACTCAACAAAACATCCCATTCTGTTATCTAGAAAGCAGCATTTCACTAAGCTCGTGATCATGCAGTCCCACGAAAACGTGAATCACAATGGAGTTGGAGAAACTCTTACTGAAATTCGATCACAATTCTGGATAATCAAAGGAAGGCAAGCTGTTAAGGATGTACTTTCCAAGTGTGTTACGTGCAAGAAATTACAAGGAAGAGCCTACAGCTCTCCACCTACTCCACCACTAACTGCATTCCGAGTTTCAGAGGAAATGGCTTTCTCTAAAGTAGGTGTGGACTTTGCCGGACCCTTGTAGGTGAAGAATGTATACTTATCCAAGGGAGAAATTCACAAGTGTTACATTGCTCTGTTTATATGTGCTAGTACAAGAGCTTTGCACCTTGAACTTACGCCAGACCTCTCCACCAATTCGTTCTTAAGAGTGCTGAAGCGATTCTTCGGTAGAAGAGGACTACCGACCCTGTTCATTTCAAACAACGGGAAAACTTTCCGAGATGCAAAGGTTAAGAAGTTTGCTCTTGATCGGAACATTGACTGGAAATTCAATGTACCCACAGCCAGCTGGTGGGGCGGATTCTTCGAAAACTGTGTGAAACTTGTGAAAAGGTGTCTCAAGAAAGTGCTCGGAAATGCGAAGTTGAGTTATGAAGAGTTAGAGTCAGTGTTGATCGAAACTGAAGGCGTTTTGAATTCTAGGCCATTGACCTATGTCTACGATGAGCTAACAGAAACTCCACTCTCGCCTTCTCATCTTGTAATTGGTCGTCGACTTCTAGATCAATCTCCTGCCATCACAGTAGCTGTAAACACTTTGCCTAGACGAGAGAGATATTTAGACGGTCTTCTCACCCATTTCAGAAATCGATGGAAGAAAGAATATCTTACAGGTATCCGCGAGTACCAGAAACTCAAGGGAGGTGAACCAAGAAGAACAATTCAAGTAGGAGACGTTGTGCACATCTATGCTGACAAAACACCAGACTACATTGGAGAATGGGGAAAGTAGAGAAACTGTTACAGGGACAAGACAACGTTGTGCGCGCAGCAGAAGCGGTAACAGTAGATAATTCTCTCCGCAAGACTCGCTGAAAACGTCCAATTCAAAAGCTCTATCCTCTTGAAATCAACGTGTGTGACGAACACGTAACTAATGCGAGAACAGGACAGATTGACAGTGGAATGAACATTCAGATAGTTAGAGATGAAGACATCCCTACAGTGATCACTGCTCCATGAACTGTCTGACCGTATCTTGAGCGTTTGACACTGAAGCTAAAGCGCTAAATTCTGTTTTGCGTTAAATCAGGCTGATTTGTTTAAACTTTCTTGATTGACTTCGACGTCAATCAGGGGGGAGTGTGTTGAAAACTGGAAACTAGTGTTACACGAGCTTTAGTTTGATTGACATGTGAGAGGAATTAGATCTTATCGAGTTTTTGGTGGTATTATATTTTGTGCATTGGCGGAATTATATCTCGGAAATCTTAGGAAATCGTCTCTAACAGGAATTGTATTCTAAAAGGAAGTCATCTATCATTAAAGAGTTTGGATCATTAAAACACCCGCTAACAGGCTTAAACAGGCTTAAATATAATATTTTTAACTCTTTTTTTTTTCATAAAGCTGCGACGAAATCTCAACATTTTCGGCGGTAGACTGGTCGGTCATTATTGTAGTTTGAGGAAAATGCATCTTTCTTCTAGGCGCTCGCGTCAGTGTTTTCGTCATAACTATTTACCATATGGACAAATAGTAAATGGGTAATTGACCAATCACAACGCAAGCTTTACTTTTGTTAGTAGTAGTAGTAATAGCAGCAGCAGCAGCAGCAGCAGTAGTAGTAGTAGTAGTAGTAGTAGTAGTAGTAGTAGTAGTAGTAGTAGTAGTAGTAGTAGTAGTAGTAGTAGTAGTAGTAGTAGTAGTAGTAGTAGTAGTAGTAGTAGTAGTAGTAGTACTAGTAGTAGTAGTAGTAGTAGTAGTAGTAGTAGTAGTAGTAGTAGTAGTAGTAGTAGTAGTTTATTAAAAATTGTTTGCAGCCGACTGGCTGAATTACATAATTTCTCTTTAAAATATATATAAATAACTATCTATTATTACAATAAATACAATTAAAAAAGAAAACATAAGGTATTTAAAATGTTCACTAACACCAATCGGGACAAAGAAGACGTCCCCACTAGGTTAGCCCGAATAGTAGTCGGGCCAGGAAGATGAACTTTCCATGTGTCGATTTAAAATGATAAATGAAGAATAACTAGGTTTTTGTCAACCATATATTGAGTAGTGTGATCTGCGTAAGGGCGAAGGGAAGAAACAGTTACAGTTTCCTTCATGTCGTTCATAAATGTACAATGTAGAGGTTTAAGGAGGCTTTCCTGGGGCACAACGCAACGCAGCTAAATTATCTAAAACGTGTTTGAGGAAGCAAAATGACTCTCGTGCATATGGTAGTCATTTTGAGTGCTCAAGGTTAGAGCGAATGCATTTCATAATTTTCTTGCGGCAGTCGTCATGAAACTGAAAATAAGCTATCCTGCAATTGCCAGGGATTTAGCATAAAGTACTTATCCTGAGGTTAAAATAAGTAGACAGTGAGGCAGCTTTGACGGATTTGTACTGGCTTTGTTATCATCATCATCGTCGTCGTCATCATCATCATCATTTGTCGCTTGGCAATCGCCTAGCCGAATGATGCACGCAATCCCAAGAATTATAGCAAAAATACCTAATATAACAAATCAACGTGTCCAGAAATGCACGCAATCGCAAAATAACAAATATAACAACTGTGCTAACAAAAATACCGAAGATAAAAATTATAGCAAAAAAAACTAAAATAACAAATCAACGGTGCGACACTGGCAAACATAACAAATCACTGAAAGCGAGAAGGGAAAGGGGCTTCACAAATGTAACAAAAATACCGAAAATAACAATTATAGCAAAACTAACGAGAATAACAAAACAAGGGAGCGACACTGGCAAATACAACAAGAGAGTCTCGCCCGAACGAACACAACGTAAAACACCACAGTTAGTTTTAATAAGCGTTTATTACTTGTCATTTCCAAGAGATGATTTCTAAAATACGTAAAATTGGACAAGTCGTAGAATCGGAGAATCCTTGTGAATGAATTTTAAGAATAGGACAGCCATAATCCGTCCCCGTTTGCATGTCCACATGAGTACTTTCAATATATTAGGCTAGGAAAATGACAATAAATCAAGGATGGTACTCGGATTTAAGTATCAGATGACTCAACACCGCTCTCTTCGTCTTCGCAAGCTTTTCTGACATTCTTCGTGCGCAGATGACCAGAGCAATTCTTCTGATTTCAAGTGAACAATGTCAAGTTGAACGGGTTTTATGAAAGCTAAATCATACTCATTCACTACAGCCATTGACTTCCATAAAGGTTTATCTGTTGCCGTAATACCAGGGCTTTTTCCCTTTACTTTACAAAACAATGTTCTCCTATTGTCACATTTACTATGTCATCACCAGGAAATACAAGCGCTCGTTTCAGTGGCTTGATTTGATATTTTCGCTAAATTTGTTATTTTCGTTATTTTCGTTATATTTCTGAGACCTCCTTTCCTTGTCTGCTTTGAAGAAGTGTTATTCTTGCTGGTATCGCTTGCTCGATTTGTTATTTTCACTAAATTTGAAATTTCCGTTATTTTTGTTATATTTGTGGAGCCCCCTTCCCTTGTCCGTCTTACACAATTGCTATTTTTGTCTCTCTCGCTTGCTTGATTTGAAATTTTCGCTAAATTTGTTATTTTCGTTATATTTGTGGGGCCCCTTCCCTTGTCTGCCTTAAAGAATTGTTATTCTAGCTGCTGTCGTTTGCTTTATTTGATATTTTTGCAATTTTACTCATTTTCGTTCAGTATATTTGTTGGGCCTCCTTCCCTTGTCTGCCTAGAAGAATTGTTATTCTTGCTGGTATCGCTTGCTTGATTTGTTATTTTTCCTTTTTTTTTTTGGGGGGGGGGGGGAGCTATTTTTGTTATATTTGTGGGGGCCCCTTCCCTTGTCTGCCTTGAAGAACTGTTATTCTTGCTGCTGTCGTTCGCTTCATTTGTTATTTTTGCTATATTTGTTATTTTCGTTAATACTTTTGTTAATACTTTTGTTATATTTGTTATTCTTGCGATTCCGTGCATTTCTGGACATATCTCATCGTCGTAGACAGACTGATGACATCGAGGGTCATATCACAATACTGATAATTTTAGGAAGCCTAATACCTCTTTCTAACCGATTTCCAGGCCCGTACTAAGTGATTACTTCTATCTTTCGTCGATAGCCTGTACTTCAAATAACTACATTTACTCTTTTCTCAATGCTCGAGCGGGCGGAATTCTGCGAAGCCTGCAATCTGATTGGCTCTCGGAGCGGCGGAATTTTTCTATCTTGCCCGCCAACTCGGGCGAAATCCTAGCCCTGGTTGCGTGAGCTTGTGTAATGGCTTTAAATTTCCATTTTTTGATACCAAATCCGTTTGCATACAGAAGTAAGTGTTTCGAAAAAACAGATTTTAATTAGACAACAGGCGTTGAAATAAAATTCAAATAAAAATATTTATCTTTGAAACGTTCAGTTTGTAAGTCACTTACCGTATTCGTTGTCAAGCGCGGTGCGAGTCATGATTTCAGAGAGAGAGAGAGAGAGAGAGGAAAAACATAATTAAATTATTTAACAGCTAAGGGTCGGTCTGTATAGCGAAAAGCTGTGACCTCGGTCTTAAAAATGCTGCCCTCGGCCTGCGGCCTCGGGTAGCATTTTCAAGACCTCGGTCACAGTTTTTCGCTATACGGACCTCCCAGCTGGCAAATAACATATATTTCTTTCAGTAAGCTCTATATCTGACAGATAAGTAAAACAATTATTATTAATATTGATTTTTCTTTCACAGAACCTCCATCAACTACCTTCTCATGAACCTAGCTGTTGCGGACATGCTTGTGGGACTATTTTTCACACCGCAATACATCTTCATACATATGTTTACTCATCCGGACGGTGTGGCTGGCAACATCCTTTGCAAACTGGTGACAGGCAGCAACGTGGCCTGGGTCGGAGGTGCCACATCCGTGTTCACACTGGTTACCATAGCAATTGAACGCTACAGTGCTGTCATGGACCCATTTGGAACCAAAGGAAGGCTTACGACACGCAAGCTAAAGGTAATATGAGCAGATATGAAGAGCGACTAGGCATGTCTCAGTTGTGTTCTGGGTACTTTTTCGAATTTGGGGCACTATTTTACGTTTCAAGTACTGTTGGGAACTTTCTTGATACACTTTTTTCAACTTTCCACGTGTGAGAGCAATATTTTGGGTGTGTACCTTTCGGTGAATCCAAAAACGCATTTTCGATCTTAAAACAGACTACGTGCTCCTTTCGGCAAATCCAAATCCGGATTTCTGATCTGGTGAATCCTTTTTTGAATAAGAGCAATATTTTGGGTGTGTACCTTTCGGTGAACCCAAAAACGCATTTTCGATCTTAAAACAGACTACGTACTCCTTTCGGCAAATCCAAATCCGGATTTCTGATCTGGTGAATCCTTTTTGAATAAATATTCACTAGATTTGAAATCCAAAGAATCCAAATCCAGATTTACGGATTTGCGATCTACGCGTTTCCATTCACAAAGGATCCGAAATTCATCAGTTGAATCAGCGGTATTTTCACCTTAAGCAAACTTTTCGACTCTTTGCTTTTCGGCGAAAGAAAAAAGAGTAAACATGTGGATAAACGTTCCAGATACTGTGAATTACTTCTTTATTTATCATTTGTAGTTAAACATTGCAAAAAAGTTCCAATAACAATGTTTAAAGTGTAATTTGCTGTGAACAAAAGCCCTAAAATAAGCAGCTTCTTCAATTCGAGTTCACATTTATCCACTACTTCGGGCAGCTTTGTCCGTCAATCTGGTTTGTTTAATATTATTAACTTATAAGCTACAACGTTTGCGCAATTTCTTACGGTCATTTTAAAAGGCAGGTCGTGCAGATTGCAGATTATGCAGACTGCGCAGATTGAGTACTTTTTCATTCGGTAACCAGAAAGAGGTGCTCTACATCGACATGTGACGTCCCTTTATTTGTAAATATAAACCCAAACAATGCACTTTGCAACACACACAGGAGACGCTTGATGTTTTGTTTTGTAATTCCCTTAAGTAAAGAACTCTGACTACCTTTGGATTGAAGTACGAATTTTCTGTGCTGTCGAATTTTGGGATGCTTGTTGGAGTAACCACTGATCTGTGTATTCGAAGGAGACTTACCTCTCAGGATACCTCGCGTTAGAAGCTAAAACATTGACAAAGCTTGCATGCAGTATTAACAGTGTTTGACCACCTTAGAGGCGTTCTTGTTTGAAAAAGAGGAAAGTAATAAAGTACTTCATCCGCATAACCTGCACAATCTGCAATCTGCACGATCTGCGTTCTTAGGTAATTACAAAACGAAACATCAAGGGTCTCCTGTGCGTGTTGCAAAGTGCATTGTTTGGGTTTATTTTTACAAATAAAGGGACATCGCATGTCGATGTAGAACACCTCTTTCTGGTTACCGAATGAAAAAGTACTCAATCTGCACAATTTGCAATCTTCACGATCTGAGTTTTAACATGACCGAATTTCTTAAGATGCCGCGATAATTGACGTATTCACGAAAGGACTCCATGGGTACTGATCGAATCTCGGATTTCGCGTTTCTTTCGGCCGCGAATTCTGGCAAATGTCGGATCAAAAATTCATTTTTGGATTGGCTGAAAGGAAAAGACCCAAACTTGTCTTCGAAACGTTTTCAGTAAGCCCAGTTATTCTATTATCATAAACTTGAATAATTGCACTCAGGACATGCCTAAGAGCGACTTTACGTAATACTAGGTAAGAGAGCGAATCCCTGAGCCACATGATAATTATTTGAAATCTATTTTTAGATCGCGCAAGCGCTGCGAAGGTTATGTTGTTACCATGACTGCGCGGTCCACTTTCACACGAAGAGACCGATAAGGTGTCTTATGATAGGACTAGTTCCGTGAGCGGGCAAGATGAACCAAATCCCGCTCTGTGATTAGCTACCCGAGCGGGCAAGATGGAGCTATCTTGCCCGCTCGGGATTTCTCGCCTGGTCCCGCAAGATCGAAGATCAATTTTTTGGTGTTTTATCCCATATAATAAATCCTTTATTGACCAAATTTGTTCGGTCAAGATATATGGGTTATTGACCAGGTGTGAGGTCAAGATGGATGGATATTGGCCAAGTTCTTTTTTGCGTGTTTATGGACCGAGACGAAGTCGAGGTCCATAAACGCGCAAAAAAGAACGAGGCCAATATCCAGCCATTTTGATCGAACAAGCTTGGTCAATAAAGGATTTATTATATGGGATAAAACAGCAAAAAATATGATCTATGATCTTGCGGGACCAAGCGAGAAATCGCGAGCGCGAAAGATAGCTCCATCTTGCCCGCTCGGGTAGCCAATCACAGCGCGGGTTTTGGTTCATCTTCCCCGCTCACGGAGCTAGTCATATAATAAGACTGTTATTGGCCTCGTTCTTTTTTTGCGTGTTTATGGACCTCGGCTTCGTCTCGGTCCATAAACACGCAAAATTGGAACTTGGCCAATATCCAGCCATCTTGACCTCACGCTTGGACAATAACCCATATGTCTTTAAAATAAACACGCAGAAGGATAATGAACTATTATTATGTAATCAGCTCAATAATGTACGCATTTTGATTGGTTCTCACCCATGAACTATAGGACAGGACAAACGCATAGCTGACGTCATCATCAAATTTTATTTATTATCTTTTAATATATTCAAGCAATAGAGGACTTTTCCGTGTTTACATGGCCTCATCTAAACACTCGAGGGAGTTGGGAGAATTCGAGAAAGAACTGTCTCTAACTCTCCCAACTCCCCCGAGTGTTTAGATGATGCTGTGCATGTAAACACGGAAAAAGTCCTCTATTGCTTTTATAAATAATTTTCAAGGAAAATGCTGTTTTTTTGCTTCTTGATTGAAACAGACTTACTTTATACACGCCCATATTTCCTACCACAATCAAAACGAGCGTTTGACAATACAAAACCAATCAAAATTCGTGTGACGTTACAGCCGTGTTTACATACTCTCATCTAAACACAGCTATTGACCAATGAGAGTGCGCGTACTAATTTTTTTATAAAACTCGATAGTACACGCTGAACCGTTTACTATTTGTTTTATAACATAACCAAATCATCTTGTGACAATTTTTGACATCCTTTGTCCTCATTGAATGCCTCTCGTTCAGTAACTGGTCGATCTGGGTTTTTACTTAGGCTTTCAAATCGCTTTGCCCGTGGTTCGACTAAAATACCCGCTGTTGCAAACTGGAAACTAGTGTTACACGAGCTTTAGTTTGATTGACATGTGAGAGGAATTAGATCTTATCGAGTTTTTGGCGGCATTATATTTTGTGTATTGGCGGAATTATATATCGGAAATCTTAGGAAATCGTCTCTACCAGGAATTGTATTCTAAAAGGAAGTCATCTATCATAAAAGAGTTTGGATCATTAAAACATTTGGTGCCGAGACCCGGGATTGAAGCATTGAAAGAGTGAAAAAATGAATTAACCTCGTGTAAACATGTCGTCGGAACCCAAGAAACGATTGAAGAAGAAATCCATTGTCCGCAAAAGTCATCGCGCATTTGTTAGGAAAACAATCCTCGCGGCACAGGAACAAATTGATAAACGGGGAGATCCTACCGTTTTGAAGAAGCTCAAATCCTTGCGATGTACCCTGCTGGATAAATTGTCGGAGCTCAAAATATTGGACAGTGAAAATATCGATTTGGTAGACGAAACGAAAATAGAAGAAGACGTGAGCAATAACTGTGACTTCGCCAGCACTATTCAAGCCTGCATAGTCGACCTAGAAACAGCAATAGAGGCTGAGGAAAATACTGGAAAGGGTCAGGATATACAAGGAACGACATTGGGCTCGCAAAACTCTAACTCGAGTATTCAGGTGGGAACACAATCAAACGCGTCAACAATTCCGACCCACGCAAAGTTGCCCAAACTGGAATTGAGAAAATTTTCAGGCGACCCAATCAACTGGCATCCCTTCTGGGAATCGTTTGAATCGGCCATTCACAAAAACACCACCTTAAGCGACGTGGAAAGATTCCAGTATCTCAAGTCGCTCCTTGAAGGTTTTGCAGCCCAGACAATTTCTGGTTTAGCATTGACAAGCTCGAATTACGACCACGCGGTCCAACTTCTAGACAAGCGCTTCGGAAATAAACAAGTCATTATTTCGAAACACATCGAATTGCTCATGCAGCTTCCAAAAGTAAGCGACTGGAGCGACTTAAAGCAATTGCGCCAGCTTTTGGATCGAACGGAGGCGGCAGTTAGAAGTCTAAAAGGAATCGACATACGGAATATTTGTGACACCTGTAATTATGGGAAAGATCCCACAAGAGTTACGCCTCATCCTGAGTCGCGGCACATCAGAAGATTGGGACCTTGATACAATCATCAAGTCTTTTACAGAAGAATTGCAAATTCGAGAAATTCAAAACAAAAGACCCCCCACATCGTCAACCCTGGTTGCAAAAAACGAGAGACTGCCGCTATCTAAGGATAAATGGTGCACTTTCTGCAATGGACCTCATCCAACTATCAAATGTTCTGTCGTTACCGATCCAGAATCTAGAAAGAAAATTCTACGTCAAAAGGGAAAATGTTTTGGTTGTCTGAGAAGCGGTCATGTGAGTCGAGATTGTCAAGCAAGGTGTCATCGTTGTAGTGGGAAACATCACGTGGCTTTGTGCAGCGTTCAACACTATCCAGATTATCCAATCACGACCAGAAGGGCTAGAGACAGCAATCAAGAACAAACTGTGAGTACAAACTTGTATTTTACTCAAGACGTTAATAACAAGTGCATCTTGTTACAAACGGCCATAGCTAACGTCAGAAGTCCTCATGGAGGAAACTCTTGCAATGTGAGAACCCTTTTTGATTCATGTTCCCAAAAGTCTTATATAAGCTCACGGTTAAGGAGCAAATTGAGCTTACCACCAATTGGAAGCGATACAGTTCTAATACAAACTTTTGGAAACAATGAACCCTCATTGAAACAATGTAGCATCGTTCAGTTTGCATTGGAATGTCAAGACAATTTGACAGTGTTCATTAATGCTTATGAAGTTGAGTTGATCTGTGGTCCCATCACAAACTAGACCATTGAAATTGCACAACAGTGTTACCCACATCTGCAAGGCTTACCTCTGGCTGATCACTCACGAGGTGATGAGGATCTAGAAATTGATGTCATAATTGGAGCAGATCATTACTGGTCTGTGGTTCAGAATCACGTGGTAAGGGGGGAGCTTCATGGACCAGTGGCAATTCGTACAAGATTAGGATATGTATTGAGTGGTCCTGTGAATACGGCAAGTGCGAATACACAGTTATCAATTGTTAACGTGTCCCATGTTACGAAAACTGAATGTCAAGTCATTGAAGAGAATTTAGTTTCAGATGATTTCTTACTGAAAGAGGAGCTAAGTAAGTTTTGGGACTATGACACTCTTGGAGTAAAGGATAGAGAGGGAGATTTTCTTGAAGACTATGTTACCAAAGTGAAGTTCAATGTAATCCGTTATGAACTGTCTCTTCCCTTCAAGACTGAACACCCGATTATTGCAGACAATTACTTGTTGGCACAGAATCGCCTTGTTTGTTCATTGCAAAGATTAAGGTCCAAGCCAGAATTGCTCCAACAATATGACAGTGTCATCAAGAAACAATTAAATGCTGGTGTTCTTGAATTGATTGATAAGAGTCATGATTTAGATACCCTTCCTGGAACTGTACATTACATTCCTCATAAAGAAGTATTGAAAGAAGACAGAATCACTACTAAACTACGTGTGGTTTATGATGCCAGTGCTAAATCCCGCAATGAACCAAGTTTGAATGACTGTCTCCTACCAGGTCCAGCCTTAACTCCATTAATCTTTGATGTCTTGCTGAGATTTCGCCTCCATAAAGTGATTTTGATTGGTGATTTAGAAAAAGCATTCTTGAACATTGAAGTCAATCCAGCAGAGAGAAACTTGTTAAGGTTCCTATGGGTAGATGACATCAACTCCCCGAATCCAGAAGTGATCACGTTGAGATTCACTCGTCTTGTTTTTGGTTTAGTTTGCTCTCCATTTATTTTGAATGTAACATTGAGGAACCACTTAGCAAGGTATGAGAACATTGACCCTGAGTTTGTGGCTGCTGTTGTGAGAGCTTTGTATGTTGATGACTTTGCATCTGGAGAGAACTCGGTAACGAAGTGTTTTGAACTTTACCACAAGTTGAAGTTGCGGTTCAGAGAAGGAGGTTTTAATATGAGAAAGTGGGCATCGAACAGTGAAGAGTTAACTGAAATGATCAAAAGAGCAGAAGAATCTTTGTCTTGGGAACCGGAGCTGTCTTTTAAGGCTACTCCTACATTGACCGAGCCGAACATCGAGGAAGAAGATTGGACAGTGTCAAATTCAAACAACAATGTGAGCGAAGAAACCGTTGTCAAAGTAATGGGAGTTTAATGGGATCGGATGGAAGATAATTTCGAGTTTGATCTTGCTACCTTTTCTAGACAAGCCTTAGAGGGAACTTTCACTAAACGGACATTATTGAGCAGTACTGCTCGATTCTATGATCCATTAGGCTTGCTGTCACCAGTTATCTTACCCTTAAAGTGCATGTTCCAAGAAATTTGTCATTTAAAACTTGGTTGGGATGAAGCTTTGCCGGAAGGTCTCGCGTCGCGCTGGAAGGAGTTACTACAAGACATGTGGGAGGTCTCAAGCATTGTAGTGCCTCGTTTCATCCTGGGTGATGTTCAAGTCGAAGACGTCACGTCTATTCAACTGCATGGGTTCGCAGATGCTAGCAAGTCTGCGTATGGAGCAAATGTCTACATCAGGTTGACAACCTCTGGAACCAGTTCTGTTTGCCTTCTAGCGTCCAAAACAAGAGTTGCTCCCTTGATCGGTGAATCAATCCCTCGACTGGAGTTAATGGCCGCCTTGACACTTGCGAATTTGATAACAGCCGTGCATGAGGCATTGACCTGCACTATGAAGATAGACGCTGTTTTCAATTGGACTGACTCTCAGATCGTGTGGTGGTGGATCAATAGAGACTTTAAACAATTCAAGCTGTTTGTTCAGAATCGAGTTCAGAAGATTCGAAGTCTGTGGAGTAAGGATCACTGGAGATATTGCCCGTCTGAGTCTAATCCTGCTGACATAGCGTCGCGAAGGTCAAAGAGTTCTGTTCTCGCTCACAGTGATCTATGGTGGAAGGGAGCCCCATTTCTGAAAGAAGGAGAAGTTCAGTGGCCAAACCTACCTGATAATCCAATCGGTGAGAGTACATTCCCAGAAGAAGTAACAAAGGAATTGAGAAGGAAACCTGAAATTTCAAATGTTATGACAGTATCCGTGCAGTGCTTTCAGAACATTTCAGAAGTCATCTGTCCAGAAAGATTTAGTAGTCTCAGTAAACTTGTTAGAGTAACCGCTCTTGTGCTGAAATTCATCCAGAAGCTCAAGAGGAAGATAGAAATAACTGACATCAGTATGGAGGATCAGAATATTGCTACGAATCTCTGGTACAAAGACGTTCAAGCCAAACTTGAAGAAAAGGAGAAATCAAGTTCGACTTGGGAACAGTTAGGAGTCTTTAAGGATGCCAACGGACTTCTGCGATGTAAGGGACGAATCCAGAAGTCTTCACTTCCATACTCAACAAAACATCCCATTCTGTTATCTAGAAAGCAGCATTTCACTAAGCTCGTGATCATGCAGTCCCACGAAAACGTGAATCACAATGGAGTTGGAGAAACTCTTACTGAAATTCGATCACAATTCTGGATAATCAAAGGAAGGCAAGCTGTTAAGGATGTACTTTCCAAGTGTGTTACGTGCAAGAAATTACAAGGAAGAGCCTACAGCTCTCCACCTACTCCACCACTAACTGCATTCCGAGTTTCAGAGGAAATGGCTTTCTCTAAAGTAGGTGTGGACTTTGCCGGACCCTTGTAGGTGAAGAATGTATACTTATCCAAGGGAGAAATTCACAAGTGTTACATTGCTCTGTTTATATGTGCTAGTACAAGAGCTTTGCACCTTGAACTTACGCCAGACCTCTCCACCAATTCGTTCTTAAGAGTGCTGAAGCGATTCTTCGGTAGAAGAGGACTACCGACCCTGTTCATTTCAAACAACGGGAAAACTTTCCAAGATGCAAAGGTTAAGAAGTTTGCTCTTGATCGGAACATTGACTGGAAATTCAATGTACCCACAGCCAGCTGGTGGGGCGGATTCTTCGAAAACTGTGTGAAACTTGTGAAAAGGTGTCTCAAGAAAGTGCTCGGAAATGCGAAGTTGAGTTATGAAGAGTTAGAGTCAGTGTTGATCGAAACTGAAGGCGTTTTGAATTCTAGGCCATTGACCTATGTCTACGATGAGCTAACAGAAACTCCACTCTCGCCTTCTCATCTTGTAATTGGTCGTCGACTTCTAGATCAATCTCCTGCCATCACAGTAGCTGTAAACACTTTGCCTAGACGAGAGAGATATTTAGACGGTCTTCTCACCCATTTCAGAAATCGATGGAAGAAAGAATATCTTACAGGTATCCGCGAGTACCAGAAACTCAAGGGAGGTGAACCAAGAAGAACAATTCAAGTAGGAGACGTTGTGCACATCTATGCTGACAAAACACCAGACTACATTGGAGAATGGGGAAAGTAGAGAAACTGTTACAGGGACAAGACAACGTTGTGCGCGCAGCAGAAGCGGTAACAGTAGATAATTCTCTCCGCAAGACTCGCTGAAAACGTCCAATTCAAAAGCTCTATCCTCTTGAAATCAACGTGTGTGACGAACACGTAACTAATGCGAGAACAGGACAGATTGACAGTGGAATGAACATTCAGATAGTTAGAGATGAAGACATCCCTACAGTGATCACTGCTCCATGAACTGTCTGACCGTATCTTGAGCGTTTGACACTGAAGCTAAAGCGCTAAATTCTGTTTTGCGTTAAATCAGGCTGATTTGTTTAAACTTTCTTGATTGACTTCGACGTCAATCAGGGGGGAGTGTGTTGAAAACTGGAAACTAGTGTTACACGAGCTTTAGTTTGATTGACATGTGAGAGGAATTAGATCTTATCGAGTTTTTGGTGGTATTATATTTTGTGCATTGGCGGAATTATATCTCGGAAATCTTAGGAAATCGTCTCTAACAGGAATTGTATTCTAAAAGGAAGTCATCTATCATTAAAGAGTTTGGATCATTAAAACACCCGCTAACAGGCTTAAACAGGCTTAAATATAATATTTTTAACTCTTTTTTTTTTCATAAAGCTGCGACGAAATCTCAACATTTTCGGCGGTAGACTGGTCGGTCATTATTGTAGTTTGAGGAAAATGCATCTTTCTTCTAGGCGCTCGCGTCAGTGTTTTCGTCATAACTATTTACCATATGGACAAATAGTAAATGGGTAATTGACCAATCACAACGCAAGCTTTACTTTTGTTAGTAGTAGTAGTAATAGCAGCAGCAGCAGCAGCAGCAGTAGTAGTAGTAGTAGTAGTAGTAGTAGTAGTAGTAGTAGTAGTAGTAGTAGTAGTAGTGGTAGTAGTAGTTAGTAGTAGTAGTAGTAGTAGTAGTAGTAGTAGTAGTAGTAGTAGTACTAGTAGTAGTAGTAGTAGTAGTAGTAGTAGTAGTAGTAGTAGTAGTAGTAGTAGTAGTTTATTAAAAATTGTTTGCAGCCGACTGGCTGAATTACATAATTTCTCTTTAAAATATATATAAATAACTATCTATTATTACAATAAATACAATTAAAAAAGAAAACATAAGGTATTTAAAATGTTCACTAACACCAATCGGGACAAAGAAGACGTCCCCACTAGCCATGTTGGTGGATACTATAAGATCCCATGTTGCCATAAGTCTGTTCAGAGACGTCAAAATATGTGAAAACAGCAGTGACACACTCGGCTATCCCCTTGTGCGCCTTTTTGTTGTTGTTGTTGTTGTTGTTGTTGTTGTTCCTGTCACATTTTGACGTCATCTGTTAATGAACGGACGCACTGCAACATGTAATTTATATGTTAAACAGATTTCAAATACTCTTTTATCAGAATAGGGCCAAATATGGGGGATTCCTCAAACTCTCTTGGTTACATTCATTTTTAAGCCAGGGGAGCATCAAACCTTGTCAGAGGCTATTATGTCGTAGGTAAAAATATGATAATTTCAGAGGAACAACACAGTACAAGATGACGGTCAACTGAAGAAGATTTCATTTTCCTAAACCGCATAAACCACTTTGACAAATGGCGGCCGGTTTGTTATTCTTCTTTCTTTACGGTGATTAGACCTTCAGTGAACGAAATGATGTATGAAATGAATCATATGCTGAACTGCGGATATGAAATCAAGTAAAGCTATGATCCTCGCAGTTATGGACGCAATTTTTAGCAATTTGCGTAGAGAAGGCTGAAAACTTCAGGACTTGAACACGTGACCTCGCGATACCGGTGCGACGCTCTAACCAAATGAGCTATGAAGATCTATGAAGCCACTGACGTTGCGAGCTGGTCATTTGTGGGTTCTAATTTTCCCGTGAGGAATGAATCAACAAAAAAAATTGCGTCCATAACTGCGAGAATCCTAGCTTTACTTGATTAGACCTTCCTCGAATAAAGTTTTTGAATTTTTGTTTAACGTATCGAGCCTAGTCGAGGCTAGAATGAGTTATTTTGAATAAAAGATGAACTTATTTTTCCGTCATTGTGAAAGAGGCCTATAGTAGCACACATCTTGGAACCTCATGTATCTTTTAATATAGGGTATCCACTATTATGAATACATCTAAATACCCTATCTTTGGCTACCTTTAAGGAATACATAAAGTACCTATCAGCACAAGAGCGAAACAATAAAGTGGCGGCGAGTTAAGAGCGAATATCACTCAATAACGTGCATGCTGTAACAAACAAAGCCCTCGATTTTTTGTTTTACCAACCGGGTGGGATGCTGAACTGGTGACACCACTGCTTTTTATCATCAATCAGAGTGTCGACAGAAAAGCTCCCTTTCAAACATGATTTGATGCTACTCTTGTTTGACGAACACTAAATGTAAATTTAAAAAACCAACATTTCGACATTGTCTTGATGAGAGTTGTTCCAAGGCTAAACCCTGAGTCGTTTTGTACTAATTGGTTAAAAGATTTGAGATAAACGCCCCTTAAACGGGAAGGAGGGGGGGGGGGGACGTGGGTGGAATTAATGTACCAAGGTTCTATTCTTCGTAGACAGCCCCATTTACAGTCAAACCAAGTGAAGCGTACCCCTTAAGATTGCATTAATGAAGTGATTATTTGAAACTTGAACCCGCTAGTCGTTTTAAGAATGCAATAATGAATTGATTATTCGAATATTGAACTCGCTCGCTCGATCCAAGAATACGGCTAAATTCGCTAACGGCTTCCGTTTTCGAAAAATCAATTCACTGTTGCGACTAGTAGGTTTCAAACCTACTAGTCTTTTCTAGAATGCAATACTGAATCGATTTTTCGGAAACAGAACCCGTTAGCCGTATTCTTGGATCGAACGAGCGAGTTCAATATTCGAATAATCAATTCATTATTGCATTCTTGAAACGACTAGCGGGTTCAAGTTTCAAATAATCAGCCGATTAATGCAATCTTGAGGGGTAAGCTTCACTTGGTTTGACTGTAACAGTGGCGACATCAATCAGTGAGTATAGAAGGACTCTTGCTTCAGCCGTAAATCACCCCTGATAAAGACAACGGCACGAGGGTCGATACCTGGGTTAAGGGGGGGGTGTAGCATCAACTTTGTATTCTTCAAGCCAAGTTAAAAAACAATGGCCAATAGCGCGGTTAGAGACAAACGAGGGTACGCAGAGAAGAGACAAATTAGGGTACGCATACTTAATTAGCTCGGTCTCGGTTTTCATCACCACGTTCACTCATTGCGTTATCGTGAGGCCGTCTTGA
Organism: Montipora foliosa; assembly: GCF_036669935.1. Classification (NCBI taxonomy): domain Eukaryota; kingdom Metazoa; phylum Cnidaria; class Anthozoa; order Scleractinia; family Acroporidae; genus Montipora; species Montipora foliosa. The sequence continues at coordinate 63,510,650 of NC_090874.1, forward strand.
GGCGTACCCGATGCTTGACACGCTCCACTTTACCGACCACCCTGCATCTGGTCAGCTCTCCTCGTTTTCCACCCACTGACCAGTGTAGTCGCCGTTAATGTGAATGGTCTTTCTATTATAGGTTCATGCCTCAAAAAAGCCGGATTATGGGAGAGAACACAACTTTTTTTCAATCTAAATTTAGCCTGTGGTCATGATGCGCGACTATTTTAAGGAAGACACCTGATTGGTTATCATTGGCTGCACGACCAAGGGCACGAGGCCAAAATAACTTTCACAGCATGGCGCGGAGCTTAAAATAGATTCAAAAAACTTTCATGGGGCATGGAGATGTGTTGTCTCTCTTCTTGCGCATGCACGCATTGGTTCACTCACACACAATCTCGACCTCAGAGCTCTTCTCTTGACTGAGGGAGAGAAGAGTTCTGGGGAACCCTGAAGCAAAGTGTGTTCTCATTGGTTTTCGTGAAGAACAATCAAAAGCGTCTCTAATTAGTGCATTCATGTTAGCACGAGGAGTGAGCAGGCGTAGTAAGGTTCAAATAGCCAATTTTTGGCTACAAGAACCCTACGGTACATGTTTTCCTAGATAGAGTTTCCCAGAGCCTTGTGTCGATCCAAAGCTCTGGTGACCAGAATGCGCTCACACAATGAGCAGGCAGCTCATCATTCATCATCCTCTCTGAGAGTGGAAAAATCTCTCCTCTCCCTTCTGTTATTTCAGGTGCTTATTCCATGTTCCTGGATTTTTGGAGTGGTGATGTGTTTGCCAGGTTTTATAGTCAAGAATTTTGATCCAAAAGCAACTTTCTGTATCAGAGGATACCCCGAAAAATGGATGGGCAAAACCTATACTATGCTTTGGTGTCTGCTATTGGCGTTTTTTCCGGTTGTGATAATGGCCGTTCTTTACTTTAGAGTCGTTTACACTTTGTGGTTTCATCGCCCAGAGCACAGTGCCTTCGACAATCGGCAGCAGGTAAGGTTAGATTAGGAAGAGAAGTGTTACACTTCCAGCAGAGTCAGTCAAGCAATGCGCCGTTTGAGTCCAATGCGTTTCGTCAAGCAGTCGAGAGAAACTACCGAAGGAGTCAATTGGCCGTTTCTCCCGACTGCGTGACAAAAAAAGGATTGATTCAAAAACGCACCGAATTCGAACCTGTTACTTCTTACTCGTCATTATTTTAGAAAACTTGGCCGTAGAGATTTTGTTCCTGCTTGTTCATCTTTTAAACACCACAGGTCAGGTTAGGATTAATTTTGGTTATTATATATTTATGAAAGTCAAGTAGACTATTGCCGCACGACTGATAATACAACGCGGAAATGCATTTTTTAACGATATTGCGGCTGGCCAATACCAGTCTTCATCAGCTTTTTTTAGAGTTCTAACGAATTTACAGAATATATATACACATGTTATCAAGTAATTAAAGAAGATTTCAAATGATAACTTAACGTGATATAGCTACTCGATAAACGAACCAAAATGCAAAAGAATAAAATGCCGTTGAAACACAATATACTAACGAGATCGTTAAATTCACTGTAAATTATCCGTCAAGTTTGTAGGTACCGTAATGATGAAAAGCCAAGCGTCACGGGCATACTGAGCAGTGGCGAAACATCGCGCCAGTAAAGAGGTCAATCCGACTTGTTAAAGGTTGACGTAAACTGAAAAAACAACGGAGGCTAAGACGTCAACTTAAATTTACATTTAACACATAAATATCGTAAGAGGAGTAGAAAATAAGTGTCTTATGCAACTATAGGTTTCAAGTATAATGCGCCCGTGGGGAAAGATGATGGGCTACAATTTGCTGGGCTCTAATTTTATTCCATTGAATTTGTATGTCCAGCAGACCAGCGAGCCATACTCAATGAGTAGGTCCAAAGCCTGCCTAGGGAATGAAGAGAAGAAAGAAAAATAGTCCTCGAGTCTCCATTTATGATCGGATAGATTTAAATATGTTTTCAAAAACCTATTTTGATCAGCAGGGAGTGTTGAAAGTACGGAAGCGAGTCACCCTCATGGTCTTCACAGTTAGTGTCATATTCGCGGTGTGTTGGATATCTGGAGCTATTACCTATTTGGTGGCTATCTTTTCGCCCGCGTTCGGCCCTGGTGATGTTGCATATGTCACGCAATCTACAGTGGTCATGTTTAATTCCGCTGTCAACCCAATTGTGTATGCCTTGATCAATCAACAGTTCATCCAAAAGATCAAGTACATGATGTGCTGTAGATGTCGCCCTAAGATACACCCCATTAGGGAAGAGCGGAAAATGGAAGATATCGATCTCAGCAAGAGCGTACAGCCAATTCCGGAAAAAGAGGAAACCCCCTTGTAACAGAATTTGGTAAAATTGACACCATCGCCAGAAATTTGACAAAAATGTGACCACAGCAATTTACAACCTCGCTCCCAAAAGGCCCCATCCTAAACGAACGGAAACGAAACAATTTTGTGCTGTAATGAGCATGGGTATATTGGGTGGAACTTTAGAAGTTTCGAGGATACCCAGAGAAAAGTCCAGACTGGTCGTTTTGTTTCATCATCTATCATAGCAGGTGTCATGGACCAACGACCAGGGCAACGGATTTATTAAAATTTCCTGTTTGCCCTGTTTATGAATACGTTAACTTAGTAATATCACAACACTGTGACGATTGTTTATCCTTGCTGGACAAGCGTATCAGGACAGATGTACCCTTAATTGACTTTTCACAAGCCTTTGACTCAGTTTCCCACCAGAGAGTCCTACTCTGGCAAAGTGCACATGACTCGAAATTTCACCACCAGCTTTTATTTCATATCCTTAAAATTCAGGCTTTGCTTGATGGGATTTCGTTATTAGAAACTTTCTACAAATGTCCGAAGTGAGTTTTTTCACAGCACGAACTTCGGCATTTTGGCCAAAAAATTGCGACATTTCCCACGCGACCAAAAAGGTCTTCATGACGTCATCAGTTGTGTTAGACAAAGAGTCTGCGGAAAATATTGCGTGCGTAGCGGCCCTGGGCTAGTCAGCTGCAAAAATCCCAGCTTGACCCCAGGTATATCAATTCATCTTCTTCCTACAAAGGAGCCTTGAAGAAAGAAATGGACGAAATTTGTCCAAAAACACCGGCCCGGTTTCAAACCCACCCGGCAAACCTACGAAGGCCTCGATCCGGTGCTGTGTTTTGCAAGAACGGTCGAACTAGCTGATATGTCAGGGGTCTGAAGATTTAAGAAACGAACTTTCTCAACCATAGACCTAGTAAGAAGAAAGAAAGATCAACCAGTGATTGCAACAGATCGAGTGCGAAAGGAAGGTGCAGTGTGAATTGATATGCTCGCACGGGTGAACCGATGCTCTCGATCGACCACTTCGTTCTATGCCATATAGTTCCAAATCAGATGGTTTCACTTCTACAATGACAATGAATAACGACTTCCTCAATGTTTTTCGGATATCAATTGAAATGCACTGAGCGCGTTTAGTGAATTTAAATCGACTGACAATCCAAGTCCCAAGCCTGCCTACAGATCGTTTTCACTGTCACGCCATAAAAAATAAATTTGAAGCCGTACAAACGTTAAATGTTGTAGAAAACGAATGCATAAACAACCTAAGCAAGTGTGCTTACTTTCACTTGAGAGACAGTACACATGAGTTTGAAACACCTAATATACTTGAAACGTTCAAACTGCGGAGAATCATAACGAAAGACATATTACATTTCCAATCACAACAGATTTCATTGTTTTGTGTCACGCAAGTGACAATAAGGAAATTCAGAATGCTGCATTTTCAAAACCAAGAACGTTAAAGGAACTGATAACTTGTTAAAAGAGTTCTTTCTAGGTCATCTTCAGCCTTGTAAAAACCCGGAAGACCTCACGGTTTTGATTTTAGACCATGCGAAAACTATCTGGTCATCGAACGTTCGAATTCCGATAAAACGCGCCCTTCCAAATAAAATTCACCTCGCGTCTTTTCATGTATGCAAATGGATAATTAACTCAGGTCCTCAGAGAGATCCTTAAGCCCACAGAAGAGGAGAGCTGTAATCTGGATACTGAGATCTGAAAATACAAGTGAAGGGAAAATGCAATTGACGGGCTCAAGCTTAAGAGTAATGTGAACACACCGCAAGATTTCGCCCGATGTGGATTTCATGCCAAATTTCAGCTACACTACCCAACAGACGACCAATACATTGAACCATTAGGTTTATTTTGCATGTTTCGGCCGAGCACCGGCGTACAATAATGAAGAAACACGTATACCAGCGTACAATACCGTTGCTTTCACAGAAATCGCCGTCACAGCACGCGACAATAAGACATACCTAGAACTTAGCAACCACCAACAAACATCGTGGTTAGAACGGCGGCCAGAAAACACCTGTCGTAAAAAACCCCGTGACACAAAAAAAAAAGACAGGAAATCTGGGTAGGAACCAGGCCCAAGCTCATGAAACCTTCCTACTAGGTTTTATGCGTACTGACAAAAAACAAACAAACTTAGTAATAACTGAGATGGTGTCGGCCTAAACTGATTGCCCACGTGCAATCACAAGCTTAAATACCCATATCACTTTACCCATAATGCGTCTATACTCAAGGGCCCAGGCCCTTAGCCTGTTGCTCTCGTGCCGCAGAAATATTTAATTTCCGGCTTATTCGTTGGCACTCAATCGCCAGAAATTCCATATTGTTACTCTTCGTTAAATAACTTAACTACAACTGCCAGTAGAGAAAATCAGGGAATACCCTATATTGCTGTGTGCGCTTTTGCCGCTTTAAATCGTAAATGTAGGTGTAAAATCAATCACAACCGCACTGAATCCTCGCACAAGTCATTGACAAGTTCCAAGTTTACACAACCGATGACGTCAAAATCCACAACTCGATCCCAGGCCCTTGTCTCATATTTTTCTCAAAAATAGGCGAGGTTTCTTCGCATTTTAGATATGTTCTCCGAACAGAAATTAAATTGTTTTTGTACAGAAATGTTTCTTAGACCATTACATTTTAGATTTTAAAATAAAAAATGTTGGTGAAAATTTCGAGTCATGTGCACTTTAAGCGTAATTACTATGGCATCACTGGTAATAGTCTTTTTTGGATTGAGAGCTTCCTTTTGGACCGCAATCAGTGTGTCAGTGCACAGTCCTAGGTCCCCTCTCGTTCCTAGTCTACATCAATGATATTGTCCATAACCTTTACTCTAAAATTAAGTTATTTGCTGATGATTCTGTTCTCTATTCCGAAATCTCAAGTGTTATGATCCCAGTTTATTCCAAGAAGACCTTGACACTCTATCCTGCTGGGCCACTACTTGGCAAATGAATTTTAATTTAACTATATCTAATATAATGTCAATTACTAGGTCTCCTCTTAAGTTTCCAGCTAGTTAATTACAGGCTTTGTAATAGCCCACTTTAATGAATTTCATGTCATAAATACCTTGATGTTTTTATACAAGATAACCTAGAATGGGACTCCAATGTAAAATCTGTTAAACACAAAGTCGTGAAGATACTGGGACTACTACGTAGCAAT
>NC_090874.1:63523704-63551204 GCF_036669935.1 Montipora foliosa
TGATCAGTGTGAAAAATGCATTCTCCATAACTTGATTATGTGCTCAGATGGATACCACTTAGCAATAGACCAATTCGGCTAACTCAATGTTGCACCCAATTCAAATCTCTCGGGGTTAAGATTCTTTGGGTGTTTAATTTGCCTGACAATGATAAAGCATTTACATTTAAATTATATGGAAATATTTGGAACAAAACGTTTTATTCCCAAAAGATTTGAATTGGGTACAACATTGCGTAAGCCGAATTGGTCCATTGTTTGCTACATGGAATTGCGCTTTCAACAAAGTGTTTCGTTCCTTAAAGCGTTTGTTTTAAACACTGATTTATTCATCTACGAAGTTTATCCTCAACGTCTACTGAGTTCATTCAACTACAAAGTTTATCCTCAAAGTTTACTGCGATAAATTCAACAATACAGGAGTGGAAACGAGTTGTTGTCACACCTTTTTCATTAGGACTATAATTATCGTTGCCCGACCAACTGCTTTACAATCGAATTTGTACGAGTACAGAGTGACTCTCCGTTGGACAAAATGAATGGATTTTCAACCTCTACGTGATATGTCATACTTCCAATCTCTACATCATTGATTCTATCTAAAGTTAGTGCTATAGACTCGGCAATTTTTACCCTCAAACAAGTTGACCAATTTGAGAACCGTTCCTGTCCTCCAAGCATGAGGACAACCGCCTTCACTCTGACAACTGGAAATTATAACATTTTTTAGTCTTCTCAGATAAGCACAATAAATTTAGGCACGATTCTCTGCACTAACATGTTTATAATCTGCGTAAGACGTGAAGGATTGTTCACACGAGCAACAAAGGCTGAAAGCACAAGCAGATTAACATGCCTCGACCCATTAACTTGTGATTAGTTGGTCTCCTTTCAGTGAACGAAAGGTACCAGTTGTAAAAATGCTCCTAAGCTTATGTAACAGGAATGTGTAATAATTAAGTTGGATAAAATCAATGCCAAGTATTAAATCACCAAAGTGTGAAACATGCCATGGGGAATGTCGCGTCATGCCAGTTTGTCTTATGACATCAAAACACGTGCTTCCATTGCTTCTTTAAGTCATATGGTAAGCAGTCTTTGTTCCCTTACCTTATCTTGCATTTCTCTGGAGCGCTCAAAATTTTTCTCTCCGTACACAACACTCTTGCACTTCGGCTCTATTATGGCTGCCACCTCGTCATCCATGCAAAGAATAAAACAATTCCTTTAACTAACATTCAAGTTGTAAATGTTGGTGAAAAACCTACGCAACAAGAGAATGAAAATAGTTAAAAAGTACGATGTAAATGTCAAATTCACTCAGGAAAATTAATACATAACGATGTTCTTGAACCGGGACGGCTGCATTCTGGTCTTCACTGGTCGCTGCTCGATAGTTGGCCTTATCTTTGGTTCCGAGGCGCTTCTTGCTGGCTCTACAGGCTGCTTCAGGGAATCCTCATCTGTCGTAACTGGCAAATCGTTGGTCACAGAATCACTTGACGTTGTAAGTGACTGAGTTGGCTTCCCAACCGATCAAGCGGAAGAAAAAGACAAGGACTTGTTCTACCAGTGCCTTCAAGCCCAGCTAGACAGGACCCCTCGTCATGACCTTCTGCTGGTGATTGGAGACTTCAACGCGAAGGTCGGTTCTGACAACAGTGGTTACGAGGAGTGCATGGGGAGAGAAGGAGAGGGATTGGAGAGTGAAAATGGCTGTCTACTCAAAGACTTGTGTCGTGAGAATGGGCTAGTCATAGGAGGAACTCTTTTCAAGCACAAGAAGGTTCACAAAATGACGTGGAACTCTCCATATCAGAGAACTATCAACCAGATCGATCATGTGATGATTAATCAAAAGTGGCGACGTTCTCTGCTGTACGTGAAAGCTGTGAGAGGCTCTGACGTTGGAAGTGACCATCACTTGGTGCTGGCAAAACTCCGCCTCAAGCTGAGAAGAACAAGCAAGAAGGGGTCTTCCCTCCTCTACGACTCACAGCGACTCCGATGTGAAACAGTGCGTAGGCAATTCACCTTGGAGTTAAGGAATAAGTTCGACTTGCTTGACATTCTCCCAGTTGACGATATCAACGCGTCATACGATAAGTTGAAGGAGGCCTACTCGGCCACCAGCGAGAAAGTGCTAGGACATCGCAAGAAGCAATGGAAAGGCTGGGTTTCCGAGGGCACCTGGCAGAAGATAGAGGAGAGAAAGACAACGAAGCAGCAGCTTTTGGCGGCAGCTGGGCAACCTGCTGATGCAGTTGACGAGACAGTGGAGAAATATAGGACCTTAGATAAGGAGGTGAAGAAGAGTGCTCGCCAGCCAAGACAAGAGACGGTTTGTCGAGGACCTCGGCAAGGAAGCACAGGACGCAGCAGATAGGCGAGACACAAGAACTGTGTACAAGATCGCTAAAGTTCTCACTGGCTCCTTCACGAATAGACCTAGTGTTGTGAAAGACAAGCAGGACAATGTGCTTGCCAAAAAGGAGGAACATATGACAAGGTGGGCCGAGCACTTCCAAGAGGTGCTGAACAGAGATTAGCCTGCAGAGACTTTGAACTTTGATAATGCCGAGCCTCAGCAGTCAATTGAGATGAAGAAGGGAAAGATCACAGTAGAGGAGATAGCGTCAGCCATCAAGCAGACCAAAGGAAATAGGGCCCCAGGAGAGGATCGTGTGACAGCGGACATGCTCAAAGCAGACCCGCACCTTAGTGCACAGATGCTCGTGAAACTGTTCAACCAAGCATGGGAGGAGGAGAAGGTGGCTGACGATTGGAAGAAGGGCATCATCATGAAACTCCCAAAGAAAGGAGACCTCTCAATGTGTGGTAACTGGAGAGGAATCAACCTCCTATCGGTGCCAGGGAAGATCTTCTGTAGAGTCCTACTCCAGAGGATTCGGCAGGGAGTCGACAAGCGGCTTAGAGAGGAGCAAGCCGGATTCAGGAGTGGCCGCTCATGTACTGACCAGATCTTTGTGCTCAGGAACATAGTGGAGCAATCCCTTGAGTGGAATTCGTCTTTGTACATAAATTTCATAGACTTCGAGAAAGCTTTCGATAGCATTCACCGCCCTTCCCTTTGGCACATCATGAGTCTGTATGGCCTTCCACCCAAAGTAATTAACATCGTCAAAGACATGTACGCCAACAATTTGTGTTGTGTGCGACATGAAGGCCAACACAGTGAGTGGTTCCAGGTCAAGACCGGTGTTCGGGAGGGCTGTATCATTTCACCGCTCCTCTTCCTCATCGTAATTGACTACGTCATGAGGACAACTACTGCTGACAAACCCCGTGGCTTGGTCTGGGGATTGTTTCACCACCTGGAGGACAGCGACTTCGCAGACGATATCGCTCTCTTAGCCCACACGCACAGTGACACTCAGGAAAAGACTGATAGGGTGGCGTCAACTGCCAAGAAATTTGGGCTGAAGATTCATGCAGCAAAGACCAAGGTCATGAAGGTAAAAAACAAGTTCAGACTACCTGTGACGGTAGAAGGCGAACCACTGGAGGAAGTCAAAGACTTCAAGTACCTTGGGAGCTACATTTCATCCGACAGCAACATCGACAAAGAGGTGTCTACCAGAATTGGTCTCGCAGCTCAGGCGTTCAAGAAACTGAACAACATTTGGAAGTCCACAACTCTCAGTACCAAAACTAAGCTCAGAATCTGCCAGTCCAACGTACGTTCAACTCTTCTCTACGCCTCAGAGACGTGGAGAACCAACAAGAAGTTGGAAAGCAATTTTCGGGGCTTCGAAGGGAGATGCTTACAGAGAATATTGAAAGTCAGGTGGCAAGAAAAGGTGTGCAATGAGGAGGTCTGGAGGCGCACAGGGGTGAACAACATCGTTCTGGAGGTGAAAAGAAGACGTTGGACGTGGCTTGGCCATGTCCTTTGCATGAAGAAAGGCCGGCACCCGCTCGAGGCGCTGTCTTGGGCGCCCCCTGGTAAGAGGCACCGGGGTAGACCACTCGGCACTTGGCGGAGGACCATCGAGGACGAGATGAAAACAGCTGGAAAGACGTGGAACGAGCTGCGATGGCTGGCCCAGGACCGGTCTGAATGGAAAAAGTTTTTCGGTGCCTTATGCTCCCCCAGCGGGGCTCCGAGGATTGAGTGAGAGTGAGTGAGTTGGCTCTCGGTCCTTAGATACACCATTTCCCTCCACAAATTTCTTCGATGATTTACGAGACATCTGGTTTGTCTCTTCTACTGGGAAAACCTGCCCAGAGGGAAGGAGCACGAACAGGACTCGAGGTGCTCCACCCTACCCTATCCAGGCCAGAAAGGCCAGACCACAACACCCGGAACTACATGCCCTACTCTTTACGACAAGTGTGCGGGTTCTTTTACGTCCCACAGGATTATGAACATTGAAGGGTTGTGAGACGGGACCTCCGGCTTATCGTCCTTATCCGAGAAGACTAGAGAGTCTAACCATTTGCAGATGTAATTACAAAGGCAGCACTTTCTCCTCATTTATTTAAAGACTCTGAGTGTTGGTCCGGCCGGATTTGAACTCACGACCTCCCGCGTGACAGCCCGGTGCTCAACAAGCTGAGCCACCGGTGCGCGGTGGTTAGTTTCTTTTGTGGTGAACACCATCGGGGAATTCAACTAAGACACTGTTCCTGGACTTATCCAGTACATAGAAGGGTTCAGGCCTGAAAGATGGCGTTAGCTTCTCTGATCGCCCTTGTTTTAGCCCTCTCTTACATCACTTTCACGTGCTCTTTGCATCTCATCCACGGTGGCCCGTAAGGGAAACACCTTTGCCATTAATTCATCCTTACATTACAAAGAGTTGCTCATCTCGCAAAATAAAATGCGCTACAAACAAAGTAATTTCTAGCTCTTGACAAAAAATACAATCCCACTCTGAAAACAAAATAATCTGGCCCTCTGCAAACAAAATAAATGCCCACCCGAAAAAACACCCTCGCACACTGCAAACAATCAAACTTTGCACACCGCAAACAAAATATTTTCGAACACTGCAAACAAAGTATCCTTACAAACTGCAAAAAAAAATTTCTTCGCACACTGCAAACAAAGTAAAACCCCACACTCCCAGAAAAATCCGCGCTGCAAACAAAATGCTAAGAAGTACTGCGCGCTCCGGGTCCAGTAAACATGTTTGTGGAAATCGAAGGTGTTGGAGCAAACATATCTTGGGATTTCGGGACTCCTTATTCATGAAGACTTTTGATAGATGACGTTACGTTTTTCATTCTAAGCGATTACTAGCCGGAATTCTATTTCCTCTTCAAGCATACAACGGCACGAAACGACGGTCCGAAAGGTGCTGGTCAAGGAAAATAAGGAGGGATTGGACTAACGATGGTGGACTGTGGGTTGAGTGTAACGTACAGATTACTTGGTCAGTCAGACCTGAGAAGCGTTCGCAGATTTTAGCAATGTCGTATCAAACTCACCATATTTTCTCCCTCCATTATGACATAACATTTAGCGCCCTATTAAACTGTCTGTAGGGCCGTATTGTCTGACGGATGTCATTTTCTTTATTCAAACGTTGTGTCAGTCATTGCAATCCATATCCTTTTGAAAAAACAGATCTTCTAACTGCATACATTTCATTTTCATTTGCAGAATCAATCAAGGAACAATAAGCATAATTATTATGAATTTAAATGATTAATTTATGGCAGTACTTAGTGACAAAAACATGCCGCTCGAAGAATAAATCCGAGTGTTCCTACAGGAACTGATCCCATGACCTTCCGCCTACTAGTTTGGATACCCTGACACAGACTGAACCACAGGAGGCTTGTAGTACCAATCTGTTAATTATAACGAAGGTTGTAGTAAAGGTCCTTTTGTGAAGGAGGCGAAGTATATTATAAGAAACCTTTAAGAGCTAAGCAAAACCGGACGCCCTAATATAATAACCTGCCTACTTGCATTTTAAACATAGTTTTCTCCATTACTAGCACAACGTTTCCAACGTCCTTAGACTAATGAGTACTACTTAATGAGTGGGGAAATGCAAATTTTGCTCTATTCTTTAGGTGGCTGGAACCAGTTTCACCAATTTTCGGATACCTTCTTATTAGAAGGGTCACAACTACTGTACTGTAACACGTAACAAAAATGTTATATTACCATAAGAAACACCAATTATTGCTTAACAAAATGCGCCCATTGTTATGACGTAATAGGTTACCATGGCAACATTAAAGCTCTTTGTAGAAAAAATTAAGGTAGCTCTGAATTGGGCCTGCTTATTGCTATTCTACAATACGAAATGGGGGTCAACCAATTCATTTTTGAGATATCAGCAGAGGAAGGACAAAATATAGGATATATTTGGAGAGCTTTTATGTTGCCATGGTAACCTATTATGTCACAATGTAGGACGCATTTTGTTGAGCAATAATTGGTGTTTCATATGGTACCATAACATTGCTGTTACGTGATACAGAGTTGTAATGACAACCCTTACATATAACTAGACACTCCATAAAGCGTACACTGGGTTGCCTTTGGTACGTGTTACACAAAATCAGAAGGCACTGAACTGGGTGGTATTGAACTGCAGCGGTCCAGTTAATTTTTTCAAGTGGGGGCTCATTAACACCATTTGAGGGGTCACCCAGATGTCGTGCCAGCAGAGGCCCTTTGGCTCACACGTTCACACGTTTAATTATTTTGTAATGTCCTTTCCCATTTTGAGGTCTAGATCTTTTAGTTTTTTAAGCTTTGGTAATAAATTCAGTTTAAAGGTAACACGCTCTTGAGTAAAGTTCACTCGCTTCTTCTCAAATAAATAGTCTGCAAAAAAACTAACCTCAAATTGCTCTGACGGACATTTTCCTGGACGTCATGCATGTCTTGCAGTTGCACTAAGCAAACGTTTATTTGACACACTAAGGAAGGACTAAAGATGTTGTTTCCGCTTCATAATTCCTCTTCTTTTTAGTCTAATCTAATGCCAGGTCAAAACATTTTTTGGCTTTACGGTTGCACCAAAAAGTACCGTAAAAACCGGGAGTTAACAGTAAAAGACATGCCAAAAGACAGATGAAGAAAAAAATAACCTAGTTTTCATATATAACTCTGAATCGAATTCTCATCGAAAGATTAATAACAATCGATCTTAACAACACAAAAAATGTCTGCAGTCTCTGACTTTTATGAATCAAGGGAAAGGTCATGATGTTATGTCAAAATTAATAATTAATAATTACATTTATATAGCGCAGATCTCTATATGAATATATTCAGTTGCGCTTCACAATATTTTAAAATAAAATTATGTCAAACCGTCACGTGAACTAAAAACATAAGAAACTATTAAAAACTACAACCATACACCTATTTAAAAGCTAAATTAAAAATGAGACATGAGTAGAAAAACCTATTTAAAAGCTAAATTAAAAAAATGAGTTTTAACAGCAGTCTTAAAAGTGTCCAATGTCTTTATATTGCGAATTGTTGAAGGTAATGCATTCCAAAGATAAGGTGCAGCTGACTGGAATGTACGATCGCCAAGGGTTGGACAGGTCTTAATGCTAGGTAACTCAAGTAATAAAGAGTCGTTTGACCTAAGGGAGTATCTGGATTGCTTTTTGATGCAAATTAAATCAATCAGGTAATTAGGAGCTAGACCGTATAAACACTTAAATGTCAAAAGCAAAATCTTAAACTTTATGTGGTAACTAATCGGGAGCCAATGAAGGTTAAAAAGCAATGGTGTAACATGACAGAATCTTGGTGCTCCTATGACCAGCCGAGCTGCGGCATTCTGTATACGTTGGAGTTTCATAATATGTGAATTCGGGAGGCCATATAATAGGCTATTACAATAATCTACTCTACTGGTTATAAAAGCATGAACTAATGATTCGGTAGTTGGACGACTTAAATATTTCCTAATTCTACGTATGTTATAAAGATAATAAAAAGCAGATGAGCAAGTTTTGTTAATATGACTTAGCATACTCACTTTCGAGAAAGAAAGAAAGAAAGAAATTGATCACGTGCTAGGCAACCATAAAGGTGCATGTGATCACCATGTGTCAACTGAATGAACTATGGGAAAGAATGTTAGTCGTTCGTCGATTTCAGACTAAAACAACGTACAAAGAATTTCCAACCAATTTCCGACTGGGATTGCCATACTGGCAACGCAGTAATGAGAAGGTCTCTCAAAAGTAGTGAAACTGGTTCCAGTCACCTTAAGAAGGACAACAGTTCACTTACATGTGATTACTGACGCATATCATTGACATGTAACTTGGAAAGTCTTTGTCATCATATTTGGGAACACCTAAACAACCAAAATATCCTCTCAAATTTCCAATGGCTTCCACAAACGAAGAAACTTTGAAACCCAGAGAAAATGAGGGGACAGAGAGGGAGGCTCAGGGCGTTGGCCGGGATATGTTATGTCCACGAAAGTTATTTTTAGACGAGCGGAAGTCTTTGTTCTAGCGTACGTCTGTCTTCCGAGACGTCCGCATGCAGTCTTGCCTCGCTCTCAGGTTCTTAGTGAATAGTGAAAATGACGGCGCACGTGGAAGGCTGATGAAGATTTATTTTCTTTCAAACATCGGACCAAGGTTGGCCTGCATGCGGACGTCTCGGAAGACTTCCGCTCGTCTAAAAATAACTTTCGTGGACATGACATATCCCAAGGGCTGGACCGGGAGCCTCCCTCTCTGTCCCCTCATTTTCTCTTCTTGAAACCCATGAACTCATAGCAGCATTGCATCACCCAGCAACTGTAGTAAATAATCAAGGAGGTGCATTTGCTTGGATTTCTCTGATGCATTTTATAGGGTAATATCATTATGGTATAATGGTTGTCTGTTGCTCTGGGTGACCCTGGGTGAGGGAGGTTCTGACCCAGAGAACCCAAAAAGTGACCGACAATGGAGGGTATCACATTTGAAGTGTGTGATGTAACCTCAGGAGTTACACGGGGTACCATACTCAGACCACTGTTACTCCTTTTAAATATTGCCTCTACATCATTTATTCGCAATATCCATATTCTCAATAGAGTGCATCGTTCATTCCTGGGTAGTATAGTATACCAGGATTTCAAATGGTCAATTCACAATGCACAAACCTCCTCAGGTGCCAAACAGATCCTTTGTGAACTAGATGAAATTTCCAACATACTTCCACAACAATAAAAGCAAGGTGACACACGCTAACACCAACCCGTGTGGCCAACACATCACGCATGCGCACAACCATTTCACCCGGTCAATTAGCCGCCATGGACAGCTGTTTCGGCCTTTTGGGCCTCATCAGCATGACGTAGCTACAAACACCCGCCTGGTATGTTAACCACGCCGTGCTGATGAGGCCCAAAAGGCCGAAACAGGTGTCCATGGCTGCTAATTGACCGGATGAAATGGTTGTGTGCATGCGTGATGTGTTGGCCACATCGGATTGGTGTTAGCGTGTGTCATCTTGCTTTTATTGTTGATACTTTTTTGTAAATCCAAATCCGTATTGTAGCTCATTCAAGTTTAAACTAGAATACGCCAAGTCTGCATGGTACCCTTATCTCCAAAAGGACAAATAACAACTTGCTGTGGTAAATCCTAGGCAACCCAGGAAATGAATTTTATTTTCCAAATGAAAGAATTGTATTTATGTTAAATGTGACATGTTTTATAATTTCCTGTCTTTCAGTTGAGGCACTCCTGCCTTTCCGGAAGTTTTATAATATTTCTTGTACTGCACTCCAACGTGGCCAAAATATCCCAAATGGATGGAATATTCTTTGCATCCCAACAAACAGAGCTCATCCAAAGCAACGCCTTGCCAGTAATGACAACGTTCACACATGAGGCATGAAGCATAACGTAGCTTTAATGTTAGAGAAACTGAAGTGGCCATCCCTTGAAGATACACGGAGACACATTTGATAAGCAGTATTTCAACAAATAATATATCTTAACTCCTATCTCGGGAAAGGAGTAGTAATTCGTGAAAAATGCGAGGCAATGAACGCCAGTTACTTCGCATCTTTTATTGATAAAAATTTAATATAATTTTTTTTGCATTCTGGCAAAAGATTGAGTCGGATGATGTGGCTTCAGGACGGCGATCCATCTCAAAACAGTAGAGCAGCCCGGGACGCTATGTCTCTTTGTCAGTCAGAACTTTTAAGAAAAAATACCGCCCCGAAGTCCGGACTTGGAACCCGATAGAGAACATTTTTCATATTTTTTCCAGGAAGTTGGAGAAAGGTGCGCTTTAACGAGAGTATACTCATGAATGGTATCATTATATTCTGACAAACATATTTAGCAAGTTACAACGGTTATCAGTCACACACGCCCCTCAAAGACTTCTTTTTCATTTTTCGAAACTAAATTTGGGTGGGCGTCAATCAAACGTTTCCATGACAATAGTCCTGTCGAATTCGACATAGAAACATTTGATTGAAACCCACCCAAATTTAGTTTCGAAAAATGGGCGGTGACTGGTAACCGCTGTGATGAACGCAGTTTCTATTAGTAGTACTCAGTATAATGTTTGAGAAAAGTTGGATATTTATTAAAGATGTGTTTATTGATCGAGACTATCATTTACCCAAAGAATAATTGTATTGTTGGTGGAGCAAGACCAAAAAACTCTGATGCTTTATTTTCATACAAGCTAGTTATTGCATTTTTTATCTAGGCCGCAAACAATGTACATTTTGCTAACACTACTCAGTCCCATTTTGAGATTCTTCTTGAAATCCACGAATTCAAAATCGTTTAAGACATTTCCAAATATCCATTCCATAGCGACCCTCACAGAACTCATGTATTTACTGAATTGCTGCATTTGATGCCTGCAGGTGCACGCGTGATGGTTAGTTTGGGTCACCATACACATTAATAAGTTCACCTTTTGTTTCCAATTCTTGAATGAGGTTAACGTTGGAGCCTGCCAGCATCCCTTAATAATTTTTTCTGCCCTCTTGGTAAAAGACAAAATATAATTAGATATAGTGTATAAAATACTTTAAAATTAACAAAGTGGCTCAAAGAAAGGAAGTAACAAAAATATGAATTAGTAGTATCTGCTAAATCTTTTTGATTACAAATTTATCAAGAAATAGAGGATATTGCATAGCCGCTTGGGGATACGAATTTTATCTTTGAGTGCTGATAGTACCTCTCTTGACTGAGCATAGCGAACGAATAACCCCGCGAGAAGAGTCTTTTCGATCCTCCTGGGTAAGTCGGGAAGAGGAAAAAGAACAGGCAGACCACCCTCTGTTTGTGGGGGCCGTTGTTCATTGAAATCTGAGCATCGATCTTTTGTTATTTATAAAAGAAGTACAGATGAACAATAAGGTGGCTATAATTCGCTCCAATATGCGGGATTTAAACTTTTATTGAATCATTTGCTTTAAATTCTTCGTATTGGAGCAAATTATAACCACCTTATCGTTCATCTGTATTCTTCTATAAATAACAAAAGATCGATGCTCAGATTCAATGAACAACTGCCCCCACTAACAGAGGGTGGTCTGCCTGTGGAAGAAGACTCTGCCAGCCGCTTCGACATTTCGTATTGAGCATGTGACCAGTAACCACAAAACAAACAGTCGGGATATTTCCGAACAAAAACACACGACAATCAAAGAATCATTTCATTGGAAAATCATTTTTTAATGAATTTTTTACAGGTTTCTGGAAGACTGTAACCGACATAACGGAGGGAATACTCATGGGAAAAAAATATTGATGACGCATGGGGATTGATCATGCGCAGAAATAAAAAAAAAAGGTTTGACAAGTCGAAACTGGACTGACTTGCTATTTCTTCGGAAGAGCGACAAATCAAAGAATTTCGAGGCGGCTGGCAGTCTTCTTCCTCTTCTCGACTTACTTAGGAAATATCGAAGAGACTGCTCACAGGGTACGAACGAGTGAGCGATACTATCAGCACTCGAAGATAAAATTCGTATCCCCAAGCGGCCATGTAATGTTCTGTTCGCTATATAGATATTAATGTAATGTCGAAACTAAAAACAACTTGTTTTATTCATTTTCGATATGGTGAAAAAGTGGTCACCGACCGCTAAAACGCGCCTGTTGTGTAACATGAAACAAGATATGAAAGTCATGAAAAACAAATCATGTTAATGTCAAGTTGTGCAATCAAAATGTTTATGTAGTAGAGAAGAATTATATTACAGTACGAATGTATCTTACAATGAAGGGGAAGCTTGTGTTATTGGCTAATTGTGTTAGTCACCATGACGACACCTAAATCCTCACATGCGAAAGATAAAAATATGTTCACTGCGCGAGGGTGAAGATTTGATAATTTCGTAAGAAGGAAAATCCTAGTATTCAGTATCTACATCTATTTTTACAATGACTGCAAAATTCTCGCGCGCTCATTGGCTAATTTTTATTGTCAATAAGCGGACAGACACATAGCTTTACAATTTATGCGATATTGACTCGATATTGCTCTCGTCAGATTGAAGATTCTCGCATTCTTTTCTCGCGCTCTTCTCGTGCTTTGCCTTAATTTTGACCCCTCTGCCTTTTTGTTCTTGTAAAAAACAAATTGATGTCAGTTTTTCATGCGTCTGTCCTGTTAATGACAATGATTTTCGTCGTAACATTGTCAAAGTAGTCTGTGGATCCACTCGGCTATCGCCAGTTGAATCCACAGCTACTTTGACAATGTTATGACGAAATTCATCATCAATAACAGGACAGACGCATGAAAAAATGACATGAATTTGTTAAATCTATATAATAAATAGCGTATGAAATACTTTAAAAACTAGCAAAGTGACACGCAAAAAGAGGGTAACAAAAATATGAATGAGTAGTACCTGCTATAGCTAAATCCTCTGGATTAAAAATTTATCACAAATATAAATTGTTATGTATGTTGTAGATAAAATTTGTCCTTGATCAAAAAGTTTTCAGACTAGTTTGTTTTTTACATTCTTTTGTCTTAGAAACATTATGATAATATGAAACAAAGGAAAGTAAAAATAAACTACTTTGAGAATTTTTTAACCAAGAAAAGCTTTTAACTAAAACATACACATTGATACAATTATATATTTGTTATAATCTACACTTATCAACAGGGCCATACATAATTCCAGTTAAACCATTCGGAAGTGCAGTAGGTTCAAACTTGAGAGTATAAACACGATTGTTGCCATTATTGCATACGGAACAAAGTTACTGAATGCTGATTGGCTGAGATGGAGGGCATTTTTTTCTTAATCACAAGGGCACTTCTCGTTATCAAGAGGGCATTATTACTTGATCCTGATTGGTTAACAATTGCTTATCCAGAGCAAGCGAATCTCAGGCTTCCTGATTCTGACTCTGATTAAACTGTTTTTCGTCCACACGTAAAATACTGTTTAATTAAATTAAGCGCTATTTCTGTTGACAGCATCGATTTATTGAATTGAACTTTAACCGAATGAAAGCATGATAAGTTGATTGTTATTTGTCGCGGTATTGAACGGGCTTCGCTCATGCAATAATGTTTCCCTTTATGTGATAAAGATGTAATCGCAATGTGCCCTTGTGCAATTAAGGACAAATTTCACTTGTATTTTCATAATCTTCCAAATTGATCTCGTGGCAATGGGGCAATTTTGTAAAACTTTGAAAATACGCGTGAAATTAATCCTTTTAAGGATTAATTTCACGCGTATTTGTAATTGCATGGGCTCGAAATCTATTAAAATAGATTTCGAGCTCATGCGATTACAGATACTAAACGACCCTTCGATGTTGGTGAGGTCGAGATATTGGCCTAGTTAACGTTCCGTCGATGAAACCAAGGCATGTAGTGAATGGTGCGCCTTTAGCATGTATGGCGTCTGCGTACTCTTGTAAACATTATGGATCGGAATGTCAAGGTTACACTATAAAAATTCTATGAACATGAGCACTGAATACATAATCCATAGTCGTGTTAGTTATCATAGAAAGTTCTGGAACTGATCCACAAAAGTGACATAGCATTTCAGAATAACGATATTGGTAAGAAAAACGCCTCAACCGGCATAAAGATCGCTTCTATTTCATCGCATTTGGTTGTTTGTTCACACACAATATTATGTGATAGCTGAATTCTATTAAGCATTCAGACTCTTCCATATTCCCAAGATCAAAAGGATCATAAGGCCTGGCCAAACGCTCGCAACATTTCAACGCAACATCTTGCAACATTGTTAGGCACAACATGTTGCGTACGTTTGGCCACCCTGTTGCGATATTTTGCGTGCGTTTGGCCAGTCCATTCAACACATGTCGCAAAATCATGAAACAATGTTTCACCTGGAAATTTAGGATTCTTGGACTCATATCTCTTATATAGCACAGAAACTAAAACGCTTCTTCAGATATTCTGCCATCATCGTAAAAGAGCAAGAAAAGATTTCTCAGGTCTTTGAGAGAAGGCATCTTATCGACATCGATAATCGCACCGAGGAAGGGAAGTTTGCCGTCGCGATTTTACCCATTGACCCACGGATGTGAGGCTCAATAGATTGTACTCTATCTAATGCCAGACGATTTACTCGCCAATGGGGAAGAGGGGGACTGGCCGGTTCAGGAGTCAATGAATTAGCAACATCTACCTCCACTTCGAAACTATGTCCCGTTAGATTTGTACTTTGGCGGGAACTCAACCCAGGTTTCCCCGGTTAACCACGTCGCTTGCGTTTACATTTTTCAGTATGCTGTACCAGGGAATATCTTTAATCAAAAATATGTGATTAAGATATCACTTGGTGACTTCCTCCGATCCATTAACCTCGAAAACAAAATACCCGGATGCTGATTTTAGAACAGTTTTTCTTTTTGGTTTGTCAAAAACAAAACAAAATGTGTTGCTCGTTTTTGGTAGCCTCACCATACAGCAATCAAACCCAAACTACTGGTAAGTCATTTATTTTACTAACTTCATTATACATGAATTAAAGAATAATCCAAGAACATTTCTTTTATTCAAAGGACTTTTATAAGGTTTACGAGTGCAAAATTTAAATAATTTGATTATTATGTATTGCCGTAAGTAAAACCAAATATGTACGTCGTGTGCTGCTTCGTGATGTACGGCCAATGGCAGTGAGGTAAACAGTTCAGAAGAGCAGATGGTCTAATCGTAAATTAATATATTTAATACTTGTACAAAAAATACTAGACAGTATTCAGCAAGAAAAATGGTTCTACCATTTAGTGCTGTAAGGAAGAAGGAATGGGCTGTTTTGAAACTGTTTCAGGACAAAACAAACGAACCACGTTTCAGAAGAATAACAACCAAGTATAGAGTGAATATTTTTTAATGACATAGACTGTATAGCGTTTACTAAGATAATCTGCAAAAAAGATGATATGACAGTTAAAAGTCAGTCAGTCTGTCTAGTTGTCAATTAATATATTTGATACTCGTGCAAAAAGACAATATCAGAAAGTATTCAGAAGGAAGAATAAGGGATGGACTGTTTGGATACTGATCTAAGACAAAACAAACTGACCCTGTATCATACGAAAAACAACCAAGCAAAGCGTGAATATTTTTCATAAGATAGACTAAAAAGCGTTTACAAAGATAATCTACAAGAAAGATGATATGACAGTTAAAAGATTGAACCACAAACGCGCTGTAGAAAAAGGTAGCGTGAAAGCGCCTCCTTTAATTAAATGTTAAAAGGAAGAGCATTATTTGCTAAAAAGACTCAAACAATCAGCCTAACATCTTTTCTTTTTTTTTTTTTTGCATTATTTAATGGAGAATATAAACGGGTCACAGTTAAGTGTTATTAACAGTGATGTTGAAAAAAGGTTAAGTAAAACAACGGCATGAAATATATCGTCAGTCTGAGGTCTTTGAGTGGAGACCTTTAGCTGGTTTACGCTGGCGATGTCATGTGATCTCGGTTGCAGTTTGAACGGCAGAAAAAGCTTTCAGCGGTAAGTGATTTACGTCAAGGTTTTTTGTGCTATTAAAAAATTAACAACCTCTCATTTAAAGGCAAGGAAAAAAGTTATACTCACCTGCAATGTGCTAGTTAGATTTTTTAACTCCAATCAGTGAATGAATTATTCATGTTTTCGGCGCTATCGATTTGGCGATAAACATGGCAGCCCGGTGCCCAACCGACCGAGTCACCGGTTGTTACGCCACAAAATGTAACATCTAACGCAAGAAGCAACATTAACGCAAAATGTAACATTAACCCGAATTGTAACAACTTTTGATGCAAAATGTAACAATTTCTTCAACGCCAATTGTAACAACCTTTTTAACGCAAAATGTAACCGACTTCGTCAACGCGAAATGTAACAGCGCAAAATATAACAACTCTTCGGATCAAGTATTACCAGTAAAGTATAAGTTGCATCTCTATGCGCTGTGTGCGAAAGGCTATCCCTTGCCAAAAAAAAACGTTCAGCACAGCCTCCATAGTCTAAACAATATGAAGTATGTATTTTCCGGATTCCCAAAATAAAACCATCAATACCAGCAGAGGTAAAGTGGGAAAATCAGCCAAGGGTAATAATATTCCCGCGTTTTTGGAATTGGTACGGGCCAAGTAAAGCAGAGTGGGTTGTCAGATTAGGTGGTTAAGGCGTAAATGTGGTGTCTCCTTGCTATTAGGATACAGGATGAGTTTCGACAGCTTTATTGCTGGTACCTGAACAATGGTTGTTTAAACGACTTCAGGGGCGTAGCGTGAGATTGTGAAGGAGTACGCTCCCCGTGAAAATTTTTTAATTAGGGGTCTCGGAAATGCCATCTGCGCCTATTTTCGAAAAATAAATGCAAAGGAATATGCGGTAGTTAGTTGTTTATTTCACCTATGTGTCGAGTTTCCTCTGCGGCAAGCTACAACACAAACAGAAGGTTTACAATACAAGCAGAGGGCAAGACGTCGCAAACTCTGTTATAATATCATCATCATATTTCTTTAAAACGTAACCGGGAACCGGGGGACTGGTGATAAGACTGAC
Organism: Montipora foliosa; assembly: GCF_036669935.1. Classification (NCBI taxonomy): domain Eukaryota; kingdom Metazoa; phylum Cnidaria; class Anthozoa; order Scleractinia; family Acroporidae; genus Montipora; species Montipora foliosa. Next base: position 63,540,712 of record NC_090874.1, read on the forward strand.
ACTGTGTGGGGGCCTCGAAGGGTAGATTTTTTTTTTTTTTTGCGTTCGTCCACTACTACGTTTCTTGCCGTTAAGGACTGGCTAAAAGGGTTTAACGTGTTGGTGCAACATCATCCAACATTGGCGAATCTAACAGGTTGCACTCGTTTGGCCACCACGTTGCATCAAACATGGTCTTCAACATCATCCAACGTTTCTTTTGTTCTAAGGAGTGAACAACAGGGTGGCATCACATTTAACATTTTTGCATGCACGCTTGTGCTGCGGCTATTGGTATCCATAGTGATGGTTTATTCGTTGCATCTGTTTTGGGCGTTTCCACGTCAGTTCAAGCTTCAGAATGTTGAACAAGCCAAGTCTTGAGCATGCAATCTCTCTTCGAACAGATAGCCCTTCTTGTGTTCACAGCTCTCAGGGGCATGACGCCAATGAATCTGCAGGATCTTTTGCAAGTCAAGGCCCCGGGAAGCTACTCCCTACGCAGTGACGTCCTGGGTCTTCACAAGGTTCCTCACACCTGCATGGTGCAAGACCTCTGGAGACCGCGGATTTGCTGTTGCAGTTCCCAAATTCTGGAACAGCCGTCCTCTTGCTATCAGAGAAAGTGACTCTATTGCAAATTTTGAAAGGAACTTGAAAACGCAAACAGGGCGAGAGTTTGTTTTCTAAGGAGTTTAGGTAGATTTTGGTTCCAGACCCTTGAGTTTAACATGCTGGATCCAACACGTTGCATTCGTCTGGCCACCTCGTTGTCGTTCAACACTTTTCAAAAGCGTCCAACAATGTTGGATAATGTTGGATCCGTTTGGCAAGGCCCATATGGGTCAATGAAAAGATACTGGAAATACTCACACACAGAGACACCAGTTAATCCGAAATTTAAAAACCTTGGCCCGATTTTATAATGACATAAAAAAATGAAAGGCCTTCATGGAATAAGGATTTCCGGATTTGAGCTGTACGCACGGGCGTACGTGCGTATATGGACGCTACGCCCCTGGACTTCTACTACTTACTTATATTTGCATTTACTTACCATACACTGTTCATTTCTTCATCATTAATCAACGAATACAATCGAAGTCGTTGTTACAGCAAAGACAAGCTAAAACTTCTAAGTATAAAAACGAATTCTCGCTCTGACTAGAAACAAAATTACGTAGTTTATTAAACACGCAAATAAACATCACCCTACAATCAAATTTACGGATGAAATCTCCGAAACGGAAGCCACATTCCTGGATACCAGCATCTCTGAAGGCAAACGATTTCAAAAAGACACTGTCCTTGACGTGCACGCTCATTTTAAGCCTACTCGGAGACATTTCAGTTCGTTTCACCCACGGGGAGTTAAAAAGGCCCCATTAAAGGAGAGGCTCTAAGACTTCTTAGAACAAACTTTTCCAAAAAATGTTTGAAGCTAACATTAAAAACTTCAAATTGTATTTGCTAAAGAGAGGCCACCCAGGAAATCTTACAAAAGCATCTCTCTCAAATGTAGATAATGAACATAGGGAACAAGCCCTGCTACAAAAACGATAGGAAAACAAATGAATCTTGCCTTTGGTTGCGCAATATAGACCAGAGGTGCCTTGCTTAAAACAAACCCTTACAGAAATCTGGCATTCAGATAAAACAAAAACCATTGCTGAGCGAAATCTACAAGGTTCCGTCCCTCATTTTGTACAGAAGAGGGCGATCATTCCAAGATATATTCGTAAGAACCAAAAAAACTCGCTTGGCAGCTGTTCAGGCCCGTCGACCCCATATTTCACGTGCACAATTATGGTAATACTTTAACCAAGAAATCTGCCGCTCTCTCAAGTCCGGACTTTGTGGGCTCATTTTCCGAAAAGCAGCTGGTAATGGAGCCAAGTTAACTTTGGAGAGAAGTCCTCTCTAGAATTGCAATTTTGCAATCGCAATTATCTATGGCTCTGGAAACTTCAATCGAAAATCTCTAATTGAAAATTTCTCTTTGATAACTAAGACCTGACAGTTTAAAGATTCGATTCAGTGGAATGTTTAATCTTGGTCTAAAACATGCGATCGCACTGAGGAAGCTAACCGGTACAATTTGTTCCTTGTTTTACATGGCAGAAGGAACTTGCTCTAAGATTAAATTTGGTAATAAACAGATACATACTTAAAACAGCACTCGAATATTGAACCTCACCGCCCTTCCATAAAGCGACGTTGCACCAAAGAGAAAATTTGTTGGTGTCCCTAATACATCTTGCTAGCCCTGGGATTGTTGTCATCTGCACTGACTTCGTCACTACTTTCATCAAATTCTTGCTGGCCTTCATCAGAGTCACTAGCTTCCTCACTCACTTCACGCACGTTCAGGTCTTCATGGGGTCCTTCATCTTCATCCACTCCGAAGTTCAGGGCTATCACCAACTCGGGCGTCATTCGACACGCGTGATCTCCTACCGTGATAATTAGTTTGTCACGCATTTCTCTCCATAACTTTGGCGTTTTGCGGCTATAGAGTGTTTTCATTTGACGTCTCTGGGAATTGAGCTGTATTATCACTCAAACGTTTTCTTTTGTTTCGGAGGAAAAACAAGGGTTACTGATCACGTGAGTGAAAACACTCTATTCGAGATCAATTGCCGCTCAAATCTAAGAGAAACCGGAACCCAAATAGGACAAAATAGGAAAACCCAAAAAGCACATCGGATAAAAAAACCGAAAAACCGCAAGTATTTTCTACGAAACCCGAAAACCAGATGCAAAAAAACGAAAACTGCGCAAACCGCAATGAACACCAAAATCGAAAAACCGATCTAGAAAATAGCCAAAACCGCAAAACCGAAAATCGCAATGCCCCCCTCAACAACGCCCCAAGAAACCTGCTACGTACATTGTAAAGGCTTGCATTGAAACATCGTTTGATTTTCACTTCTTCATTGGCTTAACAAATACAGTATAACCCATCAAATTCTCCATTTTAGCCCGCGAAATGCACAGTTATTTCCCACACATAGTGCTTTCCATGCAGTCACTTCCACTATCGTACCACCTTGTCTACATTGTGACAGGAAATATATGTTCAGACTGTCTGGACATTGACTGACGCCTGCTACATATCAGCTTCTGCAGGTTTTCTCGACTAGTACAGTGATTATTTCGTGATGAAAGCTTTTATGTTAGGAATTTTTCTTCTGGTAGTCCTCTTCAGTTGTATGAATCCTGGTTTTGCTATAACGGCCCTGGACGAGGGGACTTACGGAATCTTTGTGCAGATGATCAAAGGGCGATTCAAAGTTCCCTGTACGGAGCGAAGAGCAAAACAAAACTCCGCACGGGTGAGGTTTGACGTAACAAAGATAAGCTCTCCTTGGAAGGCGGTTTATTAGGCTTTGAAGGAAAGCCCATCGTAAAGAAATCGGCTATTAAAGAAGTTGTCAAAAGCCCTTGAAATGATCTAAAGGTTCTGGATCAAGAACAATATCTCACATACTAAAATACTGTTACAATGTTATCTCAGAGGGGACTATTCACAAAGTGCTGTCTAAATCAACTCTTCACCAGAAACTCAATGCTCGCTTACAAAATAGGAAACGGCTTCGTCCAATTCGTGCACAAGATGTTCAGATACGACATCGAAGTGACTTGATGGACATGAAAAAATTGCATACCAAGTATGAAAGAATGGTGTTCAGGTATGTGCTATCTGTCATTGATGTTTTCAGTAGATATCACTGGCTAGTCCCAATGGAGCGAAAGCTAAGTTCCCAGGTAGCACGCGAGCTAATAAAAGATAAACTTTAAAAGATGCCTGAGGTATGCGGAAGGATCTTGGTGAGAAATGTGGAGAGTTTTGATAAATCTTTATCCGTTAAGTGCCAACATTCTGAACCATGCAGGAGAGTTGAAAGGACGCAGCTGTGATAGAGTTTCAGCTTGGTAAGAGTACTGTAAGTGGAGGAGCGCCATACCTTATTGATCAGTCGTCTTGAGCCAGATTCTGGCCTTATTGAGACGGCTCTGAATGTCCAGGTCAGTTCATCCATCTCTACTGATGATGCTGCCGAGATAGGTAAATCTGTCTGTGTAAGGAAGTTCTTCATTATCAATCTGGACTGGTCGTGCGTCGGTAGTATTCAGTGCCATAATTTCGGTTTTCTTGCTGCTGATGTTGAGGCCAACTTGCTTCGCAAAGGTGTTAAGGCGTTGCGTCTTCTCTTGAATGTAGATGTGGGTGTGTGATAGTAAGGCTAGAGCATCAGCGTAATCTAGGTCTTCCATACAGGAAAAGGGTGTCCATCTGATGCCCCTGATCTGATCCTCAGAGGTGCGCCGAATGATCCAGTCCACAACAAGGTTGAAAAGCGATGTGAACATGACACACCCTTGTCTGACACCAGTGTGGACTTTACATAAGATGTCACCATCACCAACACAGCAGGTAAAGTTGTCATAGAAGCTTTTGATAGCCTCAGCAAGGTGGGAGGGGATTCCATGCGCTCGTAATATCTTTCAGAGGCTGTGTCGGTGTACATTGTCGAAGACCTTGGCAAAATCTACCAAGTTCACATAAAGAGTTCGCTGCCATTAGGTACTCTGTTAAATAATATTTCTCAGCGTGAAAATATGATCGATACAACCCCTTTCTCTCCTGAACCCTGCCTTTTCCTCGCGAAGTTTATGGTGCACAGACAGTGATAGGCGCTTCATGATGACTTTCAATAAAATCTTACTAGGAGTGGATAGCAATGTAATGCCACGCCAGTTGCTACATTCAGACAGAGCTCCTTTCTTTGGTATCTTGATAATGATACCCTGATTCCAGTCATCAGGAATTTTCTTTCTGTCCCATATGTTGTTGTAAAGTGGTTGCAAGATGTTTGCGATGGTCACAGCGTCTGCCTTGAACAGCTCAGAATTGAGGCGGTCTTTGCCAGGTGCCTTGTGGTTTCTTAGAGAATTAATGGCCGCAATGATCTCTCCTTTCTTTGGTGGTCCAGTGTCAACACTCAGGTCCTCCTCAGCTTCTGGTATATCAGGCTCCTCTTCTGGTGCTAGTCTGTTAAGGGCTTCCTTGAAATACTCTACCCAACGTGCTTCTTGGTATTTTTCAGAGGTCAGAAGCTGTCCTTGTTTGTTTCGTATGGGGGCATTTCTGCTGCCAATATATTTTCCACAGATCAATTTAGTGATTTTATAGACATTTTTCTGCTCTCCCTTTTGCGCGGCTTCCTCTGCTTCCTATGCCTTTTTGTCAGTTCGGATCTTTCTCTTGACACGCCTGTTAGTTTCTGCATATGCCGCCCTATACCTCACTCGAGGTCTGGCTGATCAGCTGTCAATTATCGTCTTCTTCAGCTGGTGCCTCTCCTCGATAGCCTGCCACTCTGGTGTAATCCATTCTTTCTTTTTTCTAGTCTTCTGCATCCCCAGACAGGTTTTACTTGCTTTAAAAGAGATGTTCCTCACTTGCTTCCACTGTTGATTTACAATGTCTTCTCAGTCTTCACTGTCTTGCTCGTCTATGTTTCTCAAGCCTTGGAACCTGTTTCTTAGCTTTAGGACAAAGGCATTTTTTGTCCTCGCGTCTTGTGGTCTGCTGATGTCATATCTAGGGGTGGTGTGTTTATTTGGCCCAGTTGCTCTAAGTTTCAGCCTCACCTTTGCAGTCACAAGATGGTGATCTCTGCTTGCATCAGTCCCTCTTTTTACTTACGTCAAGCAGGGAGCGGTGCCACATGCTCTTAACCATGACATGGTCTGTTTTTCTGTTTGGTTTTGATCCCGCCCATTTGGGAATGTCCAAGTGAGTTTGTGAATGTTGCGATGCGGGAATAAAGTTCCACCGATGATCCTGTTATTGAATGCACACCACTCTACCAGCCTCTATCCGTTGTCGTTCTGCACTCCATATCCCTCTCTTCCCATTACCCTTTCACGTTGTCCGAGCTAACCTTGGCGTTAAGGTCACCTATCACCAGAAGGAGGTCCCTACGATAGACATTCTCAAGTGTCGCTTGGAGCTGCTCATAGAAGGCTTCTTAATAATGCTGCTGTTTACTGGCTTCCATCCCATTAAGTACTTTTCCATTCCTTTCCTCATGCAACCCCCTCGTGGTGTGAATCATCTTCTCTCCCAGAGTAGAGCAGTCTCCCTCCTGTTGTTGTCTTCATTCTCCCAGATCTTGTCCATCTACTCTCACTTATGCCTAAGATAACTTGTTTGTAACGCTTCATTGCAGCAATGACCTGCGCCATCCTACCTTGCTCGTACGTTGTTCGCACATTCCAAAAGCCAATCAGTGTAGTTGTTTTAGAGCTGACGGCTCCCGTTGTCATGACAGTGGCTTCCTTTCGGTTTTGACCAATGTCAGTCAATCGAATCCCATTACCTGCAGAGTTTCTGGTGTTTTCACTCTCAGCATTCACTGCTGCCCATGGCATGGATTCCGGAGGCTCGTTCTGCCCAGATGATTCATGTATATTACACGTTGCTGTTTCCGTAACAAAGAGTTCTTACATGACAGGGTTGTTAGCCCTGTGCAAAACCCCCAAGCCTGGAGGACCGACGGATTGCTCTTTGTCTGGCCCCCAACCTTTGATCTGTCTGGCATAGTTGACAGTACCAGGACCTCTAGAGGTCCAGCCAACACAGCTCTCAGTCTCATTGAAGCACGCAAGCCCCCCCCTCCCCCTCCGCGTCCTAGTTCGGGGAAGTAGGCAAGTAAAGATACTCTTAAAGGCACAAGTCTTGAATAGAAATCTTGACAAATACTTGTACAAAGTTGTGTTTTCTTCGCCGATAACGGCAAGGCGAATGAACAGGGGGATTTCAGTTAGTGACATAATTAGTACAACCATGGACAAGAAGAGGGAGAAAAAAAAAGAAGGCGAAGAGGATGGAACCAAAAGGTGTTAAAGTGGCTCACGGCAAAAAGTATAAACTAGCAATGTGATAGCGAAAGAGTGCATGGAAGATCGTCTAGACACCGCCCATTTCTACAGTTCATATGGCCCTCCGGAAGATAGAAATTGCCAATTTTCATTAGTGTGCGAAGCAATTGCCTGTATCGATCAGTGGAAACTTTACGGGAACAGGTCGAGTAATATTTGAAACGTTGCATGGCCTACATATCTAGAAAACATCGTGCGAGATGATACCTACGGTAATCACCTTACTCTGCAAGCTGCCGAAGAACTCTTTATTTTCGATATTATTGTCATTTTTTCCTGGGACCTGCTGCCACAACAGTTATATATTTATTACAGCTTTCATAATGGTCAGTTCGCAGAAGACGATGGTGAGCCCTACGTAGGGTTGCAAAATGATCCCATTTGGCACGACATTTGTGGCCAGAAGACACGGACAGAATCAAACATACTGCGAGCATTCAACAAAAACAAGGCTCAAGAGCCATCATGCTCATTTTCTGAAACAAGCAACATTACCATCTAGGTCACTGCTGAGCACAGCCACGCTCAAGAAGTAATCAGCGAGCTGCCTGAGTCAGATCAAGAAAGTGCAATTCAACCTCCGTTGTCACCTCCAACTTCCTGCATTAAAGGTAAAGTCTCTGCTTACGAGCCAGAGGGCTCATCAGGCCGGCGCTTTACTTTTCGGGGGGAGAGAAACGACCGCCGGAAATACGTCTGCGTTCGCAGGCTATACAACAAGCTATACGCCTCGAATGAAATTTGCTACAACTTAGAGTGGTCCTTACTACAGTTGGCTCTCGGGCGTCAGCAATTCGATTTCAGTGCAAGCATAAGGTGAACGATACCTGCTCATCTCTGGACAAAGTTTGAACTATTTTCGATTCGGCTGTTCCTATACAAAAATAACATGTAATGATATACAACACAAATACCACTTACTTTAAAATTTAAATATGAAGTTTTTGTAGCCACAAGCCACATATCATTTGTTTGAATGCCCACAAAACTCAACCTACTGAAAAAAAGAATGCATACAAATGAAAAATAAAGTAGTTACTGTATTATCCACTTTTGAGACAGTTTTGGGGATATTAATTAGCAATTTCCGGACAATTTTTGAGGAGAATATGTCGAAGCTTTAAGGAAGGCACCAGCTTCTATCAAGTCTGGTAAGACTGAGTTGACCATAATTCTGGTGGCACCATTCCAAGCTTTTAAATTGACATTTTTATTACAAAGTTAAAAGAAGGATAATTCTGTCTTCAACTGGAGAATTAGTCGGTAACCAGATGTCACAATATTGAGACTTAAGGCTTATTTCCGGTTGGGGGTTCCGGAAATAGTACACTCTTGTACAATCGGAAAATTTTCGGAGAAACTTGATCAGTAACAAGATATGGCAATTAGCCAATCACTGGCCAGCTTTTATCGGAATCGGCTGAAATGACATCATTCTCTGATGTGCCGAGGGTAGCCAACGAACGAGACATAAATGACGAACAAGCGGGAGGATGAAAATTTGAAAGGATTATTAAGCTTGATATGCAAATTTTGACAGAGAATATTAAGTGACAAAAGAAAAATCTACGGAAAGATCGTTAAAAAATCTTTATTTTCAAGTGCTTATTTGGACAAAAAGATGCAACACTTAGCGAGAAATAAAATAAATATTTTAAGTGAATAGTTTGCTCTAACAATTTCGCGAGAAAATTGCCTTTGGCTTTGGAACAGTTAATTATTTGAACAATGCTTCGTCTTCGGTGATGTCTTTCCTTTTAAGTGGAAATGGATAAAAATTCACAGGCGAAAAAAATTCAGCGACTACTGTAATAGCCCACTTTCGATGTATTAAAATTCAGTCCTAAAAAAAATAGCATCATCTCGAGGCTCTTGAAAATAAACTCATACAAATCCTTATATTTATTCCCCAGAGCCTCGAAATGGCGCCTTCTGTTTAAGACTGAATTTTAATATATCGAAAATGCTCTGTTAGGGAAATGATGTTGTAAATAACCATCTGTTATACACGGGAACGACAAGACTGATGCATAAGGGTAACACTGAAAAAATAGCGGTAACAAATTAAGGACTAATTTGCTCAACGTGCCTAAGTCGTATTCAAGAAAGCACCAATCTAAGGAGGCGCTTTGCATCACAAGGCCTAGGACTTAGTAAGAGCATTTGTTATTGTTTTACACTTTCTTTCGAAGTGGAATTTAACAGGCTTCAGTTTGAATTTTGCCCTAAGTTATTTATTTTTGTTTTTATTATTTGAAAGAATTAGCTAACCGGCAAATCATCGTCCACGTCAAATCATCGTCTACGTGTATTAAAACTTAAAACTGGCAATAAGAACAACGATAACTTGAAAAACATTGGTTTTGTTTAAAAGAGAGTTTCTTTTTGCATTCAATTCTCAGAGCTTTAACTGTGACCGATCGATTTCGTAATTGTTAATCTTTCCGGTCTGTCGTCGTATATCCAAAACAATCAAGTCCTCGGTTCTCCGAGTTACATCGTCACGGACACCATATTGATGTTCCTGAAAAAAGAAACAGTTTTGATGCTGGTTTCCAAATTTCTCCGAGAATAGACTTTTCCAGGGATTTTGACGCTATCTTGGCTGGGGAGCACAAAACAAGGCTAAAATTACAGTAAATGTATGGGCTTTTGGCCGACTTCGAACCGCTGTAATACCGCTTAAAAGAGGCGGGTTTCCACAGTGAAAGTGTCCTCTAAAAGACATTTAGGTAAAGTCTCTGTTACGAGACTGAAGGCCCATCAAGGCCGGCGCTTATCTCCGGTTTCCGTAGCATGAAGCGACTAGGAGTATTTATGCTCCCCCCTGGATGGGATGCTAGTCCATCGCAGGGTTACCCCCAGCATTACGCCGGTACCCATTTATACACCTGGGTGGAGAGAGGCACCGGAGAGTAAAGTGTCTTGCCCAAGAACGCAACACAATGTCCCCTGCCAGGCCCCGAACCCGGACCACTCTATCCGGAGTCGAGCGCACTAACCATGAGGCCACCGCGCCTCCCAAAAGACATTTATACTGAGATTATTTTCATGAAATATAAAGAACAGATTCATGCTACAACGACCATAAACGATTTTTTAGGATTTCATACAAACCCTTATAAAATCATGCAAATTGCCCCGAAATTACGCGGCCACATGAGAAGATTTATAGTTCGAATTTACAGACGTCGTACTTTCCTTAATGGCCATATTTTCTGTTGAATGAATGATATCAATAAAACTACTTAAATTACGGGTAAAAGTTGAAAATCCGTCTCTTTTTAGCGGCGCTACAGCGATTCAAAGTCGCCCAAAATCTCATACATTTACTGTAATTTTAGTCGTGTTTGCCCCCCAGCCATGGTCATCCTTGAGATGGCGTCAAAACCATGGAAAGGTCTATTAAACGTCATCCTTACGAGAACACCTTCTCTTGGTTTGTTTAAAGATATTATGGCTTTTGATCATGTAAGTGAAAACCAACGATGCAGGTTTTGTGCCCGGATTGGATGCAAATTCTTCAAGTTAGCTCTGCCTTCGCGCTTTGTACTGTCTGTAAA
>NC_090874.1:63563704-63571204 GCF_036669935.1 Montipora foliosa
TACCTGATAGAATACATTTCAAGATCGTGCTCCTTGTTTACAAGATGCTCCATTAACTGGCTCCTACGCACGTTGTGTCTTTGATATACTTACGCCGTTCTTCATAACGCACATCTCGTTGTATTCCAGATCGGTCAAGTCATCCTCCTAGAAAATTAGTTTACGGACACCGCGCTTTCGGCCACTCAGCTCTTATACTTTAGAATTCGTTGTCTGAACAAATAAAAGCTGCACTTTGAGGGAATGCTTTAGTGGTAGTGGTAGTGGTAGTGGTAGTGGTAGTGGTAGTGGTAGTGGTAGTGGTAGTGGTAGTGGTAGTGGTAGTGGTAGTGGTAGTGGTAGTGGTAGTGGTAGTAGTAGTAGTAGTAGTAGTAGTAGTAGTGGTGGTGGTGGTGGTAGTGGTTGTGGTTGTGATAGTGGTAGTGGTAGAGGCAGTAGTGGTCCTCCAAGAATGACCGTCCCTGTTTTTGGTGTGGACGCCAAAACTACTACAGGAAGTATTGCCCAGCTAGAGACACTATTTGTAGTAGCTGCAACAAAAGGGAACATTTGAAGTCCATTTGTCTTAGCAAGAAATTTCATCCGAGAAAGGTACATGCAGTAGACGAAGAAGAGGTGGGAGATATACACTTCCTCGGTGAGATTGGCTGTGATAAGAACTATTGGTCTGCCCAGATAGGAGTGAATGGTCGAACAACACGCTTCAAGCTTGACACGCGGGCGGCAGTGACTGTTCTTAGCGATGAATGCCACATAACACTTCGCCCTGATGCTAAGCCTTTCTGTCTCTACGATCCAAGAAAGATTCCCCATCTACTGATACCAAAGGTAAAAAATCAGATAGAAACAATGCTTCAGCAAGGAGTGATCTCGCCTGTAACAGCGCCAACTGAATGGTGTTCAGGTATCGTCCCTGTCCTTAAAACAAATGGCAGTGTGCGTATCTGTGTTGACCTGACTCACCATAACAAAGCAGTCCATCGTGAGATACAGCCAATTCCTTCAGTGGATGAGAACCTCGCTAAACTGGGATACAGTAAGATATTCTCCAAACTCGATGCCAACAGTGGTTTTTGCAGATTCCCTTTGAATGACAAATTTATTCCCAACCTGGCTAACCTCAGTGACCCCCTTCGTCAATTATTACGCAAAGACAGTGTTTGGGTTTGGGGTGATTCCTAGCAAAAATCCTTTCGCTTTCGATAGACCAAGCAAGCGTTACTGTCATCGACAGTCCTTGCACTGATTACAATCCAAACCGCCCAACGAACATTTCAGCGGATGTTTCCAACACAGGAATTGGTGAGGTTTTATTTCAAGTTCAGGATGATGGAGAGCGCCGCCCAGTGTGCTACGCGTCAAGATCTCTTACTGACACAGAGAAACGTTATGCCGTAATTGAAAAGGAAGCCCTTGCGACAGCGTGGGCTATAGTGGGAGGTTCTCTGATTATGTGCTCGGCATCCCTTTCACCCTAGAAACAGATCGAAAACCGCTTACTGTACTCCTGAATTCATCAGAGCTCTCAAAGATGCCATCCCGTATCCTGCGTTTCCGCCTGAGACTCATGAGATACAACTATCAAGTTCAATGTGTACCAGGGAAACATCAGTTCACCGCAGATACCCTCGCACGTGCTCCTGTCGGCCTACCAGGAGTAGACTATAAGCTGCTTGTCGAAGAAGTAGAGGCCTTCTCAACTCAGACTACTTGCTATATCCCTGCCACGCCCAACCGACTACAGCAGATAAGGGATGCAGAGAAGAAAGAAGAAGAATGTTACCTTTTATGATCGTATTGCCTTCAAGGATGGCCCCCTTACTTGCCTCACCAGCCGTTACTACGCCCATATTGGGAAAACAGAAGCCACCTCACGATCGTTGATGACCTACTCCTGTATAATTATCGTATAGTGTTCGTAGTGTTAAGTAATAATCTGCAGTATTTAAGCCGAAGCACTTGTTCGAGAATGGTTAGTTATAAATGACCTTCGAGGGTGACATTTAATATTCACCTATTACTGACATTTTATTACTTCAACTATTACTGGAACAACCACTCACAGCGGAGCAAAAGATTTTTAGGTGACACCTAACCAGTCAACTTCATCACCTGTTGAAGACTAGAAGTGTGCCGGCAGTCGAAACTTCGCCATCTACATCAGACTAAAGTGGCCACATCGCGAGAAAAACGAGAATAAGTAAGATCTCCGGAAGGTTACTTCCCGCTAACCAGCCTGATTCATATGGGTCGCCTTATTTGATAGCCTAGTCTTCGTCTCTATGGAATCCGCTGACTCACCCGTGCTGTTAACAAATAGCATCTGGGTGTAAGCATAACACCTTTATGAAAATTCACAGCGGGCATTATTGTTGATTGTTAGCGGTTTTTGGTAGAATTTTATCCAACTAATCTAATGATTTGAGACAATCACTCCCCTCGCTGAGCGTTTTGATCGACGAACAGTCCAAAAAATATCGTATCACGCAAGGATATTGTCAATGTAGAAAGCATCTGTTGTGTTATCAAACTGTGTAATTAATTAAGGTAAAGAGGGAATATTATTGCTCATAAACATCTTTTGTTTAACACCTATGAAGATTCAGACAGTTTTATGTCAAGAAAGCAACGAGGCCTATGAATTTAGCGACAACTTTTTAAAATGTATCAATAAACATTAAGCCATCTGAACTTCCACGTGAAATTAATTTCGCAATTGCAATTTGTAGCTACGATGAAAAAAAACAGCGGAATTCGACCGAAGTCTTGACGTGAAATTATAAGTAATTGAAACCAATTTCGAGAGCCTTAATTCAGCCGGAAGGACATCGAACTAGAGGAAAACAATCTTAATCTAAATTGATAAGGATATGTGGGTAGGCAATGTAGCGGGCAGATTACAAATGATGTCTATTTTATTGATACTTTGAAAGAACAGATGCCTGGCGAGATGCATCGGTTGCTCGATTCTTAATTTAATCTGTTTCTAAAACTCAGATTCAAGGTCACTGATCCGTGCTTGTTACGAATTTTGTCTGATGCTGTCCTTCGCTGCCCATCAAATCGTTTTTAAGCCACATACGGGTTTAATTACAATAAACAAACGTTACGTCATCTGAACCCCCGCGTAAAACTAATTCTCTTCATTGCTTTTGTATCTCATCTTTGTGACGCTACTAAGAGGCAATTTAAGAAAATGTTCCTTGATCGACAAAAATGTCAAAAATAACAAGTATTGAAGTAACCTTTTAATTTTCTTCACTCTTTACTAGAGCATTAGTGTGACAAATGCGCGTACGTAAATTCAGGTGAACAAACTCAAGAAACAAACATAGCTACTTCCCGTGGAGATTGTATTTTGGGAAAGCAAAGGAGTATTAATTTCGTCATAGGAATCCCGTGAACTGATAGGTTTTTTAATTTATGCCATTGACGACTGAATGAACTCAGACAGAGGCTAGCAATAATTCAACCTGCAAGCCTGATGCGTATGAAGCCTAACTGAGGTATCATGGGGGTATCATTTTCCTTTAACAATAAGAGCGTACAATTTTATGTTGATCAGGGCTGACCACCTACGACAGCTGAGGTAAATATTAAACTGGTTTCATTTGCTCCGCTGTTTGACGCACTGTCGTAGAATTTTAAGTTTCCAAAACGAATTTTTTTCTACGAAAAATATTCGCTGTTTTATTCAAATTATAAGTAAATGAAACCAATTTCGAGAGCTTTAATTCAGCCGGAAGCTCATGGCGAACTAAATTGATGTGAATATATGTGTGTTGACAACGTTGCCGGCAGATAACAAATGATGTCTATTTCATTGATATTTTGAAAGAACAGAAGCCTGGCAAGATAAATCGGTAGCTAAATGCATAATTTAGTCTGTTCCTTAGAACATCACTGAGGTACTCAGATTCATGATCACTACTGTCCTCTGCATCATCTGAACTCGTTTTTATAAAAGTCACATCCGGACGTCGTTTAAACGATTGTTACGTTTAACCACAGTATACTTTGATTTTTGATTCTTAGTCTGAAGGGTACGTCGTTACCGACAGATTTACGGGACAATGCCAAAATACACGGAATCTGTTCCAGCTCAGATCGGCATAACCACAGCCAACGCTATCCTCGCTGTCTTAAACGTGGTCGGAAATGGCCTGGTTTGTCTTGTCGTGATAAGACACCAAGACATGAGGTATGAAACATTGCTTGCTTTTGTTTTGCTAGAAATTAAAATGAAGTGAAAAAGAGGCAGTTAAGCATGTAGTCCAGCAGGCTCTCTCGAGTTCTCTTCAAATGTTACAAAATTACAAATAACTCAAGTGAAAGTAAGGAAAAAAGGAAATTGCCGCATATTGCTACCAAGTTGACAAGAAATGCATGTTTTTATTCGCCAAGGTTTTATTTTAATTTCTGACTGTGCGTTTCCGATAATTTTAATTTTTTTTGAAAATACAGTCTTGTATGAGGTTATACGAACAATTGTAACCTAGCCGTTTTTCTTCTGCATCTTTGATGCATGCTTTTCTCTTGTCATGTTGTGTCCATGACAATTTTTTTTTCATTTGATAATTAGCATACGGAGAAAGTGAATTTAATCCTTTTTCGCTGATACTCGCAATCCAAGAAGGTTTATTTATTGATGTGAGGTAGAACCTTCAATTAACATATTAATCGCCGAGGTATCGTAGTTTTCGTCGCCTGTGATTTCGTAACATTTTGAAGGACATTGCTTTCGATGAGCGAGCCCTCTTTGCCAAAGATAAGATATTTTATTTAATATATATCAATTACACAGGGAGTATCTAATATATACCAAGTTACACAGGGAGGATTGCCCAGGTCTCCCTAGCCAAAGGCTCATGATTCAAGTGTATGACAAACTAAGAAGACTAGCTAACATCAAAACTTGCTAAATTTACGCACTACAAAAATCAAATATATTTAATCGATCGGATGCATAGATAATTGAGATATAAGAAATAAAGTGGGGGTTACGTCAGCGACAATTATTACCTTGGCAGCCGGCAAAATACATTCGGTACGTTCTTTATAACTGATGGCAGCTGGTTGCAAGTACGAGAGATGATATACGTATATGAATATGAAGAAAATCTGCTACTATTAGATATTTGTTCAAAAAATTAAGCACACTACTTGTAAGACTATGGAGTAACTCGTGGTTTGAATAAATTAGCTATATTAGATGGCCCATTCTCCTTGAGGCACTGAAAGAAATTTTTAGGGATTGTTGCAAACGTCAATGTTCCAGAGTATTTATGTCTACTGCCCAAAGGATTGATTAATAGTTAGCGTTTTTTCCCATATTCATTATTGTACGTAGGCCATACTGATTTGCATCTCCTAGATTCTTGTTTAGTGTTTTGTCTGCGCCAAAAACCAAAGAGTAGGTTACAATACTCAAAGTGCCATAATACAAAACTCCGGTATAAAAGTGTTTGCAGGCACTAAGCGCTTTAGAACACGAACTGCAGCTATTTTAACAACTGATGAATACTTTCTTCACCATTTCATTTATATATGTTCTTTGAAAGTTAGCTTATTGCCCAAGTAGACTTCCAGGAGCTTTATTCGATACAAGAGCCATTAACTGCAAATCAAAGTGGTAGGTAGATTTTTCAAGTGGGATCGCTTTTGTCTTCTCCCCGTTGGCCCGAATATAGTTGCAGTCAAGCCAGGAAGATAAACTTCCATGTCTCGATTTAAAATGATAAATGAAGAATAACTGGGTTTTTAGCAGACATATATTGAGTATTGTCATTAGGCGAAGGAAAGAAACAGTTACACGTTCCTTCATGTCGTTCATAAAGATTTTATACAACAAAGGACTAAGGAGGCTTTCCTGGGACACACTGCAACTCAGATAAATTATCTAAAACATGTGATTGAGGACGCAAAATCACGCTCCCGGATATGGCAGCCATTTTGAGTGCTAAAGGCTAGAGCGAAATAGATTTCATAATTGCTTCGTTCTTCACTTTCAATTTTCTCTGGCGCAGTCGTCTTAAAACTGAAAATAAGCGATTCTACAATTGCCAGGGATTTAGCATAAAGTATTTATCCAGAGGTTAAAATAAGTAGACAGTGAGGCAGCTTTGACGGATTTGTACTGGCTTTGATATCATCATCATCGTCGTCATCATCGTCATCATCATTTGTCGCTTGGCAATCGTCGTAGACAGACTGATTGCATCGAGGGTTGTATCACAATGCGGATAATTTTAGGAAGCCTAAGATCTTTTTCTAACCGATTTCCAGGGCCGTACTGAGTGTTTCGGCTTGTTAGCAGGGGCAGAGTAGTGTCCATATAGGCACGTACGCCCGTGCGTACAGCTCAAATCCGGGAATCCTTATTCCATGAAGGCATTGATTTTTTAAAGTCATTATAAAATTGGGCCAAGTTTTTTAAATTTCGAATTAACTGGATACCATGGATACCGATACCCGCAGCGCAAGCGCGCGTGCAACACTGTTGAATGTGATGGCCAAACACATGCCACACTGTTGCTCACTCCTTAGAACAAAAGAAACATTGGATGATGTTGAAGACGATGTTTGATGCAACATGGTGGCCAAAGGAGTGCAACATGTTGGATTCGACAATGTTGGATGATGTTGCACCAACATGTTGGACCCTTTTATCCAGTCCTTAACTGCAAGAAACGTAGTAGTGGACGAAAGCAAGGAAAAAAACTCTATCCTTCAAGGCCCCCACACAGTGTCAGTCTTATATATCACCAGTCCCCCAGTTGCCGGTTATTTTTTAAAGAAATATGACTATGATCATGATGATGATGATGATATTACAACAGAGTTTGCGACGTCTTGCCCTCTGCTTGTATTGTAAACTCTTTGTTTGTGTTGTAGCTTGCTGCAGAGAAAACTCGACACATAGGTAAAATAAACCACTAACTATTGCATTTTCCTTCGCATTTATTCATTGAAATGTCCTTCGAAAAGAGTCGGAAATAGCATTTCCGAGACCCTAAATTTCAAAGTTTTCAGGGGGAGCATGCGCCCAGACTCCCCTGGTTTGGAGCGCCTTTAGCCCTCGAAACATTCTTCGTGTGTGACATCTTCAAAATCTCACGCTGCGCCCCTCGTTAGGGTTTCATTTCGAAGTGGAAAAAACTAGTAGTCTTAATTAACTTACAGTTCAGACCTAAAGATGAGATCAGAAAACTGTTGGTTGTATCTCTTTATACTCGAATAACTGGAGTAAAGGGCTGTACTGTAGAATTCGGTAGCGAAATTGGCCAACAACTGATTCTAGCACTTAGCTGGATAATTTAAGTGCGAGCCGGCATCACTACTATCTTTCGTCTATAGCCTGCAATTCAAATATCTACATTTCTTTCAGTAACCTCTCTATCTGACAGATAAGTAATTATTTTCACAGAACGTCTATCAACTATCTTCTCATGAACCTAGCTGTTGCGGACATGCTTGTGGGATTATTTTTCACACCGCAAT
>NC_090874.1:63578704-63603704 GCF_036669935.1 Montipora foliosa
GTAGCACACCTCTTGGTACTTCATGTATCCCTTAATATAGGGTATCCACAGGAGATCATTAGTAGGAGCTAGCAACTCCCATACTAAGCCTATGTCACGGCATGTTTACAGACCAATCTATTTTTGGACTACCTTTGTTGCAAAACAACAAAGGCAGCTCCGGTTCGGTGACGCTATGATTTCAACTTAGTTTCCCCTGATTGGTCATCGGGCTCTCTCCGGCTCATTCGAGGGAAATGTCATCTAAAAATAAATCGGTCTGTAAAAACGCCGTGACAGGAATATATGGGAGTTGCTCGCTCCTATTCATGGGCTCCTGGTAACCAATATTATGAAGACATCTAAATACCCTTTGGCTTCCTGACTTTGCTTCCTTTTGGCATTTTGCTTGCTTGAGGTGCTTTGCTTACTTAAGGAATACATGAAGTACCTATCAGCACAAGAACGAAAGTTTTTTTGTTTTAAAAACCAGGTGGAATGCTGACCTGGTGACATTTTCTGGTGACACTGCATTTTCTCATCAATCAGTGTCGACAGAAAAGCTCCTTCTCAAATTGATGCTACTCTTGTTTGACGAACGCTAAATGTAATTTACAAACCCAACGTTTCGACATTGTCTTGATCAGAGTTGCACTAAGGCTAAAAAACCTGAGTCCTTTTGTACAAATTGATTAAGGACGGTGCCTACTAATTCAAAGATATTTTTGGCCCAGTCTATGATTATGCCGGAAATGTAGATCTTAACAAGTGTTATTGACATCGGAAAAGAAAACTGGGGGTAACCAGGCATTTTTAAAAGATAATTCATGAACACTATTTGTAAAAAGCTTTAAAATACAAAACCATATATGGTGTTCTTTCTCAAATTGAAGCTTAATTATCTTTGAAACATGCATGGTTATCCCCAATTTTCTTTTTGGAGACCAATAGTACTTACTAAGATCTACTTTCTCTGCATAATTTTAATTTTTTATATCCCTATGTTGGTAAGCATCACCGATAGGAAATCCGAGTATCTCGAGATGCGCAGAACGTATGCGCAATAACGATAGTAGGCACCGTCCTTAAATAGATTTCGGATAACTGCCCCTTAAAGGGGAGGCGTGGGCGGAATTAATGTACCCCATTTAGCAGGGGCGACATCAATCAATGGGTTTGAAAGAACTCTTACTTCAGCCTTAAATGATCCCTGATAAAGACAACGGCACAAGGGTCGAAACCAGGGTTGACGGGGGGTGTAGAATCAACTTTGTATTCTTCAAGCCATATCTGATTGCTAACCAGGTTACAATGTGAACGTAAATCTACCAAAGCTCCTGATTTATGTAAGAACCAACTTGCTTCAAAATGTCATATATTTTAGCCGAAAAAGTCTATTTTTTCTACATAATTGCTAATGCCAAGTTAGAACACAATGGCTAATAGCGTGGTTAGATACAAACGAGGGTATGCAGAAAAGAGACACTTGAGGAGGGTACGCATACTTGATTAGCTCGGTCTCGATTTTCATCAATAAGTTCACCCATTGCGTTACCGTGAGGCTGTCTTGAGGCGTACCCGATGCTTGACACGCTCCACTTTACCCACCACCCTGCATCTGGTCAGTTCTCCTCGTTTTCCACACCCTGACCAGTGTCGTCGCCGTTGATGTGAATGGTCTTTCTAGGTTCATGCCTCAAGAGGGCCGGATGAGTGAGTATCCTATTGTTCTCTCGGCTGTACATTGTACGAATCTATAAATAAATAAATAAATAAATAAATAAAGTCAGTGTCCGGAAAGAGGCAGTTTTCTTGCCTTGATCCTCTCTGAGAGTGGAATAATCTCTCCTCTCCCTTCCTCGATTTTTGTTTGTACATGCATCTTCATTCTGAACAGGGCTTAAGGCGTTCACTGTTATTTCAGGTGCTTATTCCATGTTCCTGGATTTTTGGAGTGGTGATGTGTTTGCCAGGTTTTATAGTCAAGAATTTTGATCCAAATGCGACTTTCTGTATCAGAGAATACCCCGAAAAATGGATGGGCAAAACCTATACTATACTTTGGTGTCTGCTATTGGCGCTTTTTCCGGTTGTGATAATGGCCGTTCTTTACTTTAGAGTAGTTTACACTTTGTGGTTTCATCCCCCAGAGCACAGTGCCTTCGACAATCGGCAACAGGTAAGGTTAGATTAGGAAGGAAAGTGTTACACTTACAGCGGAGTCAGTTAAACAATGTGCCGTTTGAGTCCAATGCGTTTCGTCAAGCAGTCGAGAGAAACTTCCTAAGGATGCCAATTGGCCGTTTCTCCCGACTGCGTGACAAAAAATGATTGATTCAAAAACGCACAGAATTCGAACCTGTTACTTCTTACTTGTGATTATTTTAGAAAACTTGGCCGTAGAGATTTTGTTCCTGCCTGTTCATTTTTTAAAATACCACAGGTCAGGTTAAGATTAGGTTTGGTTATTATATATGGCTATCAATTATGACTTATTTTACAAAAGTAAATAATGAAAAGAACTATGGTGGGTTGAGCATGCAGATATTACAACCCTCCCGATTTGATGTGTTGCCTCCCGCTCTCCCGATTTTTATCAGATTCTCCCGATTTAACATGAAATTTTGAAACAAAGAAAAAAAATGCTTATCTTTAGAATTTGTTGCGATCTGAGTGTAAAACGTTACATATTACACTTTCTTATCCAAAAATGTCTCGCTCAGTCTCTCCATTGAACACCCCGTGTTGTGCAAACTCATAAGGACAGCAAATGAATGAAGGGGGTAGTTTCTAAAGAAACTGTGGTGCTGCGTCGGTGAGGAAGTAATATACAAAAATTGGTTTTATCAACGGAGTTGATAATGTAAATTGGCCACCTTACACATATTCTAAAAGAATCTCTGTACGGTGGCCAATTTCTATGAGGACAGCGTCTTGCTTCATTTAGCAGTTCCAAAAATGTAGGGCAAGTATTTCTACCTGGTAGAATACCTCAAAAATGATGTCAAAATGCAGGAAATGCCACTTGAGGGGACTGAATTGGCAGAATTTCCAGGGGTTGCCCCCACACCCCCCTACAGGCTCGCGCTTTAGCCTCTCGTGTGAGCGCCTTATGCGCTAAAACATATTCCCTATTTTCCTTCAATAGGAGTTGGAATGTCTGAGCTTGGAGCTTGTTCATCGTTGAAGTGTAGTAGTACGGTGGCCCGGAAGGCTCACACACAAACAAAAAAAGAAAACGCAACCAAAAAGCGAAATGCAAACAAAAAAGTAACAAAGCGCTCATGTTAGGCCCATAAGACGTCCCATGAAAAGTAACTTTTATCATTATATATTTCACACCAAGTGTCCTTCTAGACCATCCGTCTACTGCGTTTGCCTACGAGAACACTTTTTACCCTCATCTACCGTAAACTGGCCACTTTATCCACACCTACCTTAATTTGGCCACTTTATACCTCGTTAACCTTCCTTCCACTCCAAGTTTACCTCGTTCTACCACGTTAACCCTCATCTACTCTAAGTTAACCACGTTTACCCTCATCCACCCTAAGTTGGCCGCTTTATACCTCGTCGACCTTTATCTACCCCAAGTTAACCTCTTTCTACTACGTTAACCCTCATCTACTCTAATCTAACCACATTTGCCCTCATCTACCCTAATTAGGCCACTTTATACCTCGTTGACCCTCATCTACCCCAAGTTAAACTCGTTCTACCACATTAACCCTCATCTACTCTAATTTAACCACATTTACCCTCATCTACTATACGTTGGCCGCTTTATACCTCGTTGACTCCCATCTACCCCCAAGTTAACCTCTTTCTACCACGTTAACCCTCATCTACTCTAATTTCTTAATTTTGGCGTTATCTTTTAAAAAATCTAGGAAGTTTTATCGTACTAAGCTATTGCGGTAATTGCTAAGTGTAACCAGAATTAATAGAAATCACAACAGCGCCTTTCTTACGCTTATTTGCAACGGTACATTTACTGACAACGGATCACCATGGTGTACCGATGAGATTTTGAAGGAAAAAAAGGCTTATTGCTTGAAAATGTCGCTATTGTTAAGTTGTATTCTAGTGCTTATTTCCTAGTTTACGGTTAGGGCAAAGAAGACCGATATAAAGGGACCGTGAATACTTTTGTAAGAAACTGTGAGAGTGTGGTAATGTTAATTGTTATACAAGCAAGGTTCATTCTACAAGTCAATGGATCCAGTCCTTTATTTAAGGCAATATACCAGTAAATATACATGACTTTCTTTTTGAAGAGCTATGATTTCAATGTATGTTGAAAGGCAAAACAACAAGACAATTGATCGTTAAGTAAAGAAGTACAAAGACAAATCGTTTAAATAGTAGTTGCAACCTTCTGATGAAACCAAAAACCTTTTTCTACATCTCTCACCTGTGTAAGAGTGTATTTACACATAAATCTACTTTACTCGTAAATCTACAAGTTATCTTTCCTTTTTAGCAACAAGTCAAATCTTTATATCAATTTTAA
The DNA here is from genome assembly GCF_036669935.1 of Montipora foliosa. Classification (NCBI taxonomy): domain Eukaryota; kingdom Metazoa; phylum Cnidaria; class Anthozoa; order Scleractinia; family Acroporidae; genus Montipora; species Montipora foliosa. Next base: position 63,583,197 of record NC_090874.1, read on the forward strand.
AGTAACTAAATGTGCTTGAACGCATCCGTTTGGGTATAGTTTGATTGAGAGAGAAACAACACTGGTATCACGACAAAATAAAGTTTCAGGGTCAAATATTGCAAGGTTTTATAACAATAATTATCAGTTCAAAGTGAAGGCACTAGAAATAGTTTTGGAATGATCAACTTTCTCAAAATGTCACCAAAAACTATGAGCTCCCACTAACCTGTGTAACTAAGGTATTACGCTTTAACTCAGTACGCCACGCAACCACTCGTTTCGACTTGAAACTTGTCATGTCCATATAGACACCTAATCTGTAGATGTGGAAAAGGTATGGCTAAGAAGAGAGGAGACGCCAAAAAATACGCAGCTTGCAAGAATACAGTATTAAAGTGCAAGTGTAAAGGTGGTTACCTTAGGATAAAATGGCCTAAGTTAACTTAGAATAGATGAGGATTAACGTAGTAGAAGGAGGTTAACTTGGGGTAGATGACAGTTAACGAGGTATAAAGTGGCCAACTTAGGGTGCATGAGGGTAAGCGCGGTGGTGGGTTCGAGTTCGAGTTCGAGCCTCGGTTCTTTGCTCCCTTACTATGCTGTAATTTTAAAGGCGAATGGAGAAGTGCAGGGGTGTAACCAGGATTTTTCAAAGGGGGGCGGGGTCACACTACGTCAAACAGAGGGTACCCACCTGATTGTCGCGTTTTCGCCACCGATATATTGTAGCTTGTTTGCTTTAAAAAAATGCTTACAAAGGGGGGGGGGGATCACGGGCACCCCAGAATCCCCCCTAGCCACGCCCTTGATGTGCATGAATCCTTGGCTTGCACCTGACGTCACGGCGGCCATGTTAGTGTACTGAACATTAGGCCACTTCAGAAAATACCATAATACTCTTTGTTTGTCCCCCCCAAATTTTGCACAAGCATTGTTTCCAGTTTCTCTTGGGACTTTTAATGGTCCCAGGAGAAAACAAAAACAATGCTTATGCAAAATTTGGGGGGACAAACAAAGAGTATTATGGTATTTTCAGAAATGGCCTATAGCGATAAGGTTATGATTAGAATGGATATTCCAAAATGAGGTGAGACACTTCGGGACACATATAAAGGTGTAACATTTATTTATTTATTTATTTATTTATTTATTTATTTATTTACTTACTTATTTAGTTATTTAGTTATTTATCCATTGGCCTTAATTTAATACATACTACAATGAAACAGATCAAGAAATACAATTAAAGGCGAGGAAGTCTCAAGAAGCCATGGAGGCCTATAATGAGGACTCCTTATTAATTACAGCAAAGTTTAAGTATAAATGGGAAAAGGAGAGACAAAGAAAATACAAAATAGTGTTATAGAAATAAAATTAATAAATTAAATACATAAAAATTCAAACATAGGCAGCAATGCTATGAAACTAACAGGATGTACTTATACTATTGATCATATTTCACATATTCATTACCATGAGGGCTTGACCCAACCCATGCAGGAATGGTTGCATTTCCATACTGGATTCGGCCTCTTATGCGCTCTATATTTATTAGTTATTCTGTGAAAGAATAAGACAAGCTTTAAGTGAGTTTGAAAGTTCTTTCATTATTAGATTAAGGTATCGAATAGCGTAAGGAGCTCCACAATTTTGGGTCTTAGTACAAAATAGTAAATTGTTTGAAGTTTGTTCTGCAACCATGAGAACGATATGACTCAGCATTTCGGCTGAAGTAATTATGAAGTTGGCTTCCAGTTTGAAATAAGTTTTGAAAAGAGCAAGGTAGTATTCCATGGTTACATGTACATAAACGATCTAACATGAAATAAACTATAAATATCCAGAATACCGAGTTTTTGAAGAAGAGGTTCACTTGGAGCCCTCACGGTAATCTACAGCTAATGTTGTTCGGGCAGCTCTTTTCTGTAACAAGTAGATTCTAGTAAGATTTTTAGGGTATGTGTAACTCTACACTACATTGCAATAGGTAAGGTACGGATAAACTAAAGACTGAATAGTATAGCTGAAGTAGTACGTATAGCTGAAGTAGTACGTAAAATCTTGCTTTGTATATTTTAGAGATATTCGTACAAATGTAGTTAATATGTGTTTTCCAAGCAAAATGCTGGTCAATGTGAACTTGATGCCTTCCACTTCCTCAATTAATATGTCATCATGTTTAGGTCTAAGAATCATAAACTTTTTTTTTTTTACATTAGTAGACAGTTTGTTGGCTTTTAGCTAAGTGGCTACACAACAACAACAACAACAACAACAACAACAAAGACTTTATTTATCGAGGGTGAAGTGCATTATTACCGGTTACACGGTAGTTTACTTACTGGCCCTCCCCCGATGAATTTGATCATGAATTTCATCATTTAGATAATCCATTAGGATTTTTGAATCTCTGTTTTGGTAAAAGATGCTAGTGTCATCAGCAAAAAGAATACAATCAGAATCTCTTAGGCAATTTGGGAGTTCATTGATATATAATATGAAGAATAAAAGGCCTAGTACGATGGATCCCGAAGGGACACCGAAAACAAGTTCATTTTCAAATGAAGTTTTTCCATTAACCTGGACTACTTCAGTTGCTTTCTATTGGATCGGAAGGATTTTACCCAATCAAGTGCTGTGCTTATTAAGCCATAATACTGTAAATTTTTTTAGTAAGATGGTGTGATCAATTGTATCGATCGCTTTAGATATGTCCTGGAAAATTCCTGCAAGTAAATTTCTGTGCAATCGCACTTGCCGCTTTATTAATAAAAGTTATTATGGCATGAGAGGTGGAGTTTTTCTCTCGAAATCCAAATTGGGTTTTGGACAAGATCATATTTTCAGATAGGTTCTTTGAGATGCGATTATATACAACTCTTTTAGAGATCTTTGAAAAGGCAGGAAGTATAGGTATTGGCCTATAAAGAGACATCCGTTAGCAGGGAATCTTGCTTACAAGATTTGGTCCAATATTGGCGAAGTATCGGCAAAACCTGTTTGCAATCTCTTCAGAATCCGTAACAGTCAACCCCTTTTTCCTGTATCGACGTTATTTTAATAGGTTTGTGGTTTGTACGATTTATAACACAATTTAGAATTTTCCATGTAGATTTGATATCACTTTTGTTTTTTGTAAACAAATCTTCATAGTATTGTTTTTTGGCAATTCTCAACAGTCGCATCAACTTATTTTTGTATCTTTTGCATGCACTCAAGGTTACGTTGACAACCTCAGTGTTAACGCATATTGGCAGATAAGCGACACTTCGTGCTGCGCAGGGATGGCGCAGTGGTGAGAGCACTCGCCTCCCACCAATGTGGCTCGTGTTCGATTCCCAGACTCGGCGTCATATGTGGGTTGAGTTTGTTGGTTCTCTACTCTACACGGAGAGGTTTTCTCCGGGTATTCCGGTTTTCCTCTCTCCTCAAAAATCAACATTTGCATTGATTTTAGTTAATAGGCCACTTCGGAAAATACCATAAGCATTGTTTTTGTTTTCTCTTGGGACCGTTGTAAGTCCCAAGAGAAACTGGAAACAATGCTTGTGCAAAATTTGGGGGGACAAACAAAGAGTATTATGGTATTTTGCAAAGTGGCCTATTGTTAATTTCAGTTTACACTGTACCCAATTAGTGCTCCAGCGCTAGAACGACTGGACACTTAAATGAAGTTCCTTCCTTTCCTTTCTGTTTAGGGAGAGAATAACTGCTGGGTTCAGGCACTGATCTCTAGTTATTAGGCTAAATGGTTAGCTTTCATAAATTGTTCTGGTGACACCATATTTGAACTTTGTAAGACTTAAGTGAGATCGTTTGGTACTTTATACACAAAAGCAAGTATCTCACCTTATTTTGGAGTATATCCATTCTAGTCACAATCATAGCGAAAACGTCTTTTGGGAAATTGGCTCTCTTATTATGCAAAACACGAGTGACATTTTGTTTTTGTTTTGAACACCAACATGACCATCTAATCACGTGAGTGCAAGCCACGAATACATAAACCGATAACATGGTAACAAATGTAAGATGTGTTGAGATACGTAAGACAGAGCTGGAGGGAATGTATTGACCGAATGCAACAATGGCCGCCAATAATTTATTCTTTTGTTTTTGTGTTAGTTGGTCTTACTCGCGTTCCCTTCTAGCAGAAGTATCTTTTCTTTTTGCGTTCGCTAGTCTGCCTTGTTCGGGAAAAGAGACCTCTAGCATGGGTCGAAACTCACTGTGTTGAGCACGCACGGCGATTACTTAGCGACCCAATCCTCACGTGAAAATTCATGTTGTGTGGACTCACTTAACAACAGCGGAATTACTGTAAAACAGCGGGCTAAAGTGCAGCGTGCTTTCTATCATCTGCGTAATATTGGCCGCATCCGTAAGTATCTTAGTACTGAGGGTACTAAGACCGTAGTGTATGCGTTTATAACGTCGCGCCTAGATTACTGCAACAGTTTGCTGCATGGTCTTCCTGTTTGTCATTTGCATTATGATAAGATACAACGCGTCGTTAATGCTGCTGCAAGGCTAGTTTGCTGTACGCCACGCCACTGCCATATCAAGCCGCTACGTCTTGATTTACACTGGCTTCCAGTTAAGGAGCGCACCCAGTACAAGGTTCTCTTATTTGTTTTTAAAGCGTTACATGGTTTTGCACCAGACTATATTACCAATCTCGTTGAGTTACGATATGGGTCCAAGTATAACTTGCGATCCACTAATGGTCATCTCTTTGTCCCGTTCAAGCGTAAAACTAAGAAGACAATGGGGAATCGATCGTTTGCAGTAGCTGCACCTTCGCTCTGGAACTTACTGCCGCCTGAGCTACGCACAATCTCGAACCTTAGCTCGTTTAACCGTCAACTCAAGACACATCTCTTTGGGGCTACTTTTTATTAATAGAAATATAAATCTCACTATAGCTGTTATTTGCAATACTACTATTATAATTTTATATCTCACTTAGATACAGCTCTTATTATAACTTTATACGCAACTTGGTCATTTAGAGAAGTTTTATTACTATTATAGTCTACATATTTATCGTCACTATTGCATAGATCTTTATTTTTGACCTTGTAATTCGCGCATGATCATTGCATGGAATGCGCGCAATAGAAGTATTTAATTATTATTGATTATTAAGTCACAGTCGCAAACATGTCATGCGGTTTGGAGAGTGCCGTGCAAGGTTGTGGACGGCGGTTGGATCAAAGTGAGTTTTGACCCACGACAGAGGTCTCTTTTCCAGTACTTCGTCAGCCCAGCGAACGCGAAAAGAAAAGAGCTGTCAGCTAGCAGGGAATACTGGCTTCATTAGCAGGTGTAAAATTGAAAGAAACTTGGCTGTAAGACGAGGCTAGTCAGGCTAATTTGCACAAAGATAAAGGAACAATTTACTGGCGGCCATTTTTGCATTCGGTCTATACGTGTTTTTAATCGCTTTTTGGGGGGGGGGCTAATAGCCAATTTAAACTGGGGTAGGGTATATATTCAGCCTAAGTAAAATGAGGATCACCAATTTAATTAACCTAGGTAAAACGGATTCAACCTGAGACCAGATTTGACCTACAACATCTACACTTATTCCTTGAGTGAACCCTTTCCAGAGTATATATATTTGCAGAACGGCTTTTTCCCGCGAAAAGTGTCATATTTCTAAGGCTAAACGCGAAAAGAAATTCCAACGTGATGCGTGCTTGTTGGGTTATATGTCATAAAACAATAGCACTGTCATAGCTCTGTTTTGATTGGACTTTTAACCTCTAAACTACCACGAGAGAAGTTCTATTAAATAAATAAATCTAATCGAGAAAGGGTTGACTCCGATTTTAACCTCCCTGTTTTATAAATTAATGTTTGCATTGTAGAGCATCTTGTGAAGCCATGTCAGCGAAAAGCGAATGCAGCCAACTATTCATGTTCCCGAACAGGTTTTATTAACAAAACCATTTATGCTAATAAAAAGCGACCTTTAGTAGAAAAAACTGTAAACGGGAAAGCAACGAAGGCTAAGCCGTCAATGTTAATTTACATTTAAGCCTCATATGATCGTCCGAATCGTCCCGTCGCCCCAGTTGTTTCAAATAATGTTCAGAGGTGATCGGGACGATTATATGGAAGCACTAACTAGACGATCGCTAACGACCCGGGCGACTGAGACGACCTCGACCGCTTGGATAGAACTGAGTTCAATCCAGACGATCGAAATCGTCTCAGTCGGATAGATTACAAATATGTTTTCAAAAACCTATTTTGATCAGCAGGGAGTGTTGAGATTACGGAAGCGAGTCACCCTCATGGTCGTCACAGTTAGTGTCATATTCGCAATGTGTTGGCTGTCTGGAGCTGTTACCTATATGGTGGCAATCTTTTCGCCCGCGTTCGGCCCTGGTGATGTTGCATATGTCACACAATCTACAGTGGTCATGTTTAATTCCGCTGTCAACCCAATTGTGTACGCCTTGATCAATCAACAGTTCAGCAAGAAGATCAAGTTCATGATGTGCTGTAGATGTCGCCCTGGGGTATACCCCACTAGGGAGGGGAGGGACAACGAAGCTATCGATCTCAGCAAAAGCATACAGCCAATTCCGGAAACAGAGGAAACCCACTTGTAACAGAGTTGGTAAAATTGACACCATCGCAACAAATTTGACAAAAAATGCGGCAAGGGCAATTTACACACTCGTTCCCAAAAGGCCCCATCCTAAACGAAGGGAAACGAAATAAGTTTGTGCTGGAATGATCATGATTGTATTGCGTGGAACTTAAAAAGTCTCGAAGAAACCTAGAGAAAAGTCCCGACTTTTGGATGGCCACCTGGTCGTTTTGTTTCGTCATCTACCATAGCAGATGTCATGGACCACCGACCAGGGAAACGCGTTTATTAAAATTTTTGGTTTGCCCTGTTTGTGAAGATGTTTACTTAGTAATATCAGAACAAATGAAAGCCATGTAGATACTTCATTTTGTCAGTAGTATGTGGTATTTACTGCCTCAAAGGCAGCATAAAAATATCTTGTCCCTTTTGACGCTAATGTCTAAATAATACAGTACGAGGGCAAAGGTTGGAATAGTTGAAAATACAGGATGAACAGCAACTTTCAAGGGTATTTTATAGAGTTATAAACAGTGCATCCCAGATAAACAAACTGAGCATTGATCGTGGTACGGAAGTGGCAAGGTAAGAAAAAATATCTGACTTGTGTGGAAAAAGCACTGTCCATATTCATGACTTGATTATGTGCTCAGTTGGATACCACTTAACAACTGTTTGCTAGATGGAATTGCGTGGTTCAACAAAGTGTTTAGTTCCTTGAAGTGTTTGCTTTAAACGTTGGTTTATTCATCTACGAAGTTTATCCTCAAAGTTTACTGAGTTTACTCATCTACGACATGTATCCTCAAAGTTTACTGCGATAAATTCAACAATTAGGGAGTGGAAATGAGTTTTTATCACACTCCTTTCGTGGCGGTAGAGAGTCCTCAGAAGCTGAAGCTGAATTTTTCATTAGGATTATAATTTTACATCTGTCCTCCAAGCATGAGAGCCTCGACAATTTCTCACAGCCACCTGAACGAGTCTCAGTACTTAGAATGTAATACTAGGCGTAATCATTGATTATGAAGTGCGATTGTTGGCAGAACTTTGGAGGTTGGAGGTTGGAATCAATGTCATGAAGACCATGCATTTATGAAAAGAACGTATATCGAAAGTATAATGTGAGGCTTGTGGAATGTGGCTGAAAATGGACAGTTTAGAGTAACGAGGTGACGACGTCACAAAAACTTAATTTGTGAAAATCTGGAATGTATTGAAATTGTCTTCATAGAGATTATTGCTGCTCAAATGTTCCTTGCCAAAAAATTGCCGCCTGTTGGTGTAAATGGACTCAATACAAACAATCACGAGGTTCGCGATCGTTATTTGCACGTATGACGTATTGAAACCAGGATAAGCACGCACGTATGACTTAATTTAAGATGGCGCTGAAAAAAGGAGATGAACGAAAAACGAAAACTCGCTAAAGCTCACCTAATGCACAAGATAGAGGCAGGCGTAGCTCAGTCGGTTATATTGCGCGGCCTTCTAAGCTGGAGGGTCGCCAGTTTGATCCCCGTCGTTCGATCGACGTCTGTTTCGACTTTCCTCTTATTCGTGTAGCTGTAGCTTTGAATACCCGTAATACCCGTTATAAGGTAACTCTAGTTGACTGTCACGTACTACACTCGTAAAATAAGGATCTTTTACCTTTACCTTTTAAGATACCCAAGATTAAAAATTGCGTTGTCCTAATGTCGAATGCAATTAACTTTGAGCTTTCGTAGGTCTTTCGCGATTCTTTCATCTCGTTCACTTTCTACAAAGAGTATGTCAAAGGAATGTACCGCACCGTTTCCGTAGCTTAAAATTCGCTCTAACCGAAAAGGTAAAACTGTCTTTGCTCTGACAACTGCAAATTGTAACATTTTTTAGTCTTCTCAGATGAGCACAACACTAACACGTTCATAAACTGCGCGAGACGTGAAGGTTGGTTCACACGGGCAACAAAGGCTGAAAGCACAAGCAAATTAAGATGCTTCGATGCATTAACATGTAGTTAGTTGGTGCCTTTTCAGTGAACGAAAGGTATCAGTGACAAAAATGTTGCTGAGCTTGAGTTTCTTGAGACCAGCCCTTAAAGGGAACTTTTACTAAAACAAAAAAATAACTTTAAACCATAGAACATAATGTTTACCATTAAAAGTGTTCAAACTTTTTTTCAATGAAAGCGTTCGTATCCAAAAAAAATTAATTTCAAAAACACTTGTTTTGGCTTTCAAATTTGCCGGGCGCCGCCATCTTGAATAATTGTGACGTGTCGTGGTTGCCCTATTGCTCCACGACACGTAACAATTATTCAAGATGGCGGCGCCCGGGAAATTTGAACCCAAAACAAGTGTTTTTGAAATTCACTTTTTGGGATACAAACGCTTTCATTGGAAAAAGTTTGAACAATTCTAATTTCAAACATATAAACGAGATGCTAATTGAATGTCGCGTTAGGTTATGGATAATTGAATATTATCCCGCTTTTAAAATATTTTAATAAAGTTTGCCGACCACACCTCAAACACACCTCCGTTTGTTTGTTTGTTTGTTTGTTTATTTGTCTTTTACTTTAAAAATAACTTCACTAAAATTCACATACCCTAACGGCCAGACTAGGAGTCTCCTCGATCTACGGAATACTCATTTGCATTGACGTCAAGGAGGAGCTTATTTTTAGTGCTTCCTCTTCCGAGGCACAGCAGCAGAGTTGATGCGTCGACACACCATTGTGACAGTCGAATAGCATTGTTCTCAATTGCTTCTTAATCAATAGGCCTTATCACGGTTTTGACCGCCATTTTGACGGGTAGGCAAAGCGTAAAGAAGTTGTAGTGTATATATGGGGATCCGATGTCAAATAATTTTCGTTAAACGCTAGTTCTAAAAAAAGTATGAATCGCGAACTGAGGGTACAGGGTAAAGGATTTTTTAGATCAATTTTTAGGGACTAGCCTTCGTTAAAAGCTGCGTGGTAGCGTTTTCGATATTTCCATACATTTGTCTGTAATTGTTACTGAAAATTCGCGGGAAAAAATTACAGACAAATATATGGAAAATTTGAAAACGCTGCCGGGCATCTTCTGTAAAAGGTTAGTGCCTAAAATTTGGTCTGTATAACCTTTTGCCCTGTACCTTCAGTTCTCAATTCATAATTTTTTCAGAACAAGCGTTTAACGAAAATTATTGACGTCGAATCCCCGTATAAATAGTACAAATTCTTTACGCTTTGCCTATCCGTCAAAATGGCGGTCAAAACCGTGATAAGGCCTATTAAAAAGTGTAACTTAGGTTTTCGTTCGATTGACCCTATTCCGGAATAAGAATATGTGGAGTGATGATTTAAAACGGCATGTTTGGCGTTTTGAAGCTACAAGGATAATAAAGATATGTTTAAAATGGCATTTTAGCGGGTGTTTGACTATTTTAATGTGAATCACCGTAAAAACGAAGGATTTCTAACTTCTATTCCAATTATTCCTATTCCGGAATACGGTCAATCGAACGCACCCTTCAAGAGCATTATACAGTACAATGAAGTAATACAGTACTATGATCAACAATACAGATTCCAAGTGTTGAACCTTTCCGATTTTGGCTTCGGACTTTTCGAACATACTCTTGGGGACTCAAATTTCAAACTAGACCGCAATACAACTCTCAAGTTATAACTGAAACAGTACCGTTGTTCTATCTGGCGGCTACTTTCACACAGACACACAAAATTCACGGTCTAGCGAATAACTCTCCCAGCGGCGGTATAGTCAATAGCCATGATTAATTTACATAATTGTTATGACGACGAATGCCAACCAGGCGGTCTTAAATAAATTGCTGTTGTCCTCTTTCTTTTCCATGTCTATCCCTTCAAGATCTAAACGCTGCTATCGGCTATTAAAGGCGTACTTGTTTGTTCTTTCCCACTGCTTTCAATTTCCACTGTAAATCGGTCTCCAACCGTAGTAGTTTCCGCGTTGTTTGAAACAGATGAAGACTGGCTCCCTTGTTCCGTCTGTAAGAGCGGATCTTTTGCATGAGGTTCTCTCTTTTGTGAATTTGCTCTTTCCAAAGCTTGCATCCTCAAGACAGCTCCAAAATCAAACGCATTCCCTTCTGCTCCAGTAACCTCAACAAGCGGTGTCGGTACTTTGACCTGATGCCTTTCAGATGTTTTTGGTGTCTAAGAAAATAATTTTCGCATGTCAGTAAGAAGCATTGATTAGGATTTGAGAACTTCACGGAAGACAACCTCTTCCAGGTCATCGAATGAACTCATCCTGTCATTGCCTAGGTACGTGGGAAATAACAGGAGCAACAAATAAAGTTCATCACGTCAACCTGACACTTACGCTTTAGGTTCTACATTCTTTCAAACATTCTGTAACTCACTCATGAAAAGTACGGCGTCTAAATCAAAGCCGTTCCAAAGGGGTTCCAAAGGCGAAATTCCCGGCTAAGCCATGCAGGCGGGAAGGACGGGTGAGCCGTTCCAAATTGAAATAGCCGTTCCAAATTGATTCAGACTCCGATCTTTTCATGTACTTAATTGAAAGAATTTGGTTCGGCTCATGAAAAGATCGGCGTCTGAACCGGGCCTAAGAACGGATTGAACCAAACACATCCAATGGCTGCTACAAGACAAGTGTTCTCACTACTTTTACACTCGTGCGCAAAAACTAATGGGTAAGACACTGTAATCTTTCCCTTACTTGGGAAAAACTAACAAAATGAAATGTAATCTTCTTACATAATCAACTAGTAGTAGCTATCGCTAAGTGCCAACGAGATAGTCAATAATGTAACACATAGTTTGCCGATATGTATCAGAGTGCCATTTTTGGAACCCAATAGTAGTTACATTTTCTCTGGAGCGCTTGAAATTTTTTCTGCATACACAACACTCTCGCGCTTCGGCTCTATTATGACTACCGTCTCGTCAGCAGAGCGAATAATAAAACAATTCCTTTTACTAACGTTAAAATTGTAACTGTTGCTGAAAGACTTACGCACCAAGAGACAATGAAAAAAGTTAAAATGTACGCAGTAAATGTCAAATTCAGTCAGGAAAATTAATACATAACAAAGTCCTTGAACTGGGACGGCTGCATTCTGGTCTTCACTGGTCGCTGCTCGATAGTTGACCTTGTCTTTGCTTCCAAGGGGCTTCTTGCTGGCTCTACAGGCTGTTTCAGGGAATCCTCATCTGTCGTAACTGGCAAATCGTTAGTCACAGAATCACTTGACGCTGTAAGAAACTGAGTTGGCTCTCGGTCCTCAGATACACCATTTCTCTCCACAAATTTCTTCACATGGGTAGAGTTTCTTTTGTACTGAACACCATCGGAGGATTCAACCAAGACACTGTTCCCGGTCTTATCCAGTACATAGAAGAGTTCAGGCCTGAAAGATGGCGTCAGCTTATCTGATCGTCCAGGTTTTAGCTACTTTCACGTGCTCTTTGTTTCTCATCGACATACAGCTTTCCTCTTTCCTTGGCCTCGCTGTCTCTGTCTCTTCCTTCTTGGTAATCTACTTAAAATTCGGACAAGAGCTCAGTACGACTTAGTCTAGTTGTGCTCTCTGATGTTGTTCTGTGCATGAGGAGGAATGACTCAATGTATGTTCTCAATTTGAGCAATTTCGATCCTCTTGAGTGGAGAACGGTTCTGTCTCTACACCTTTCCGTTGGCCTGTAGCCAGGAGAGGCGTGACTCCTCTTCTACAAACTTCTGAAATTCGCGACTGGCAAACGGTGGCCCTTTGTCTGCAGTAATACTTACTAGTAGTTCATGAGTAAGAAACATCTTCTTGAGGCTTGCAATTATCTTTTCTGTCGTTGTTGACTTCAGGACTTGTATTTCCATATCTCGGCTGTAGGAGTCTACTACGACAAATAAGTGATCTCCTGAGTGTAGCGTAGTTTGCTAGCCTCTTCTTTAACTGAGTGAATACTCAGTGTTGTTCCTTACCCCAATGAAATGGAATATCTTTCCTCGTTAGTTTTCTTAGAGGCTCTCATATGGTAGCCAAATCAGGGATGAATCTCGTACAGAAGTTCACGAGGCCTAAGAAACTGCACACCTCCCTCGGCTGCTGACTCTGGTTGTCTGCCTTCTGTGATTGCCTCTAATTTTTGCCTTTGTGGGCCCGATACCCCGTGCAGACAGCAAGTGCCCCACAAACTCGAGCTCAGACGTGAAATTTACGCTTCTCTTTGTTTAAGTTAAAATCCCTTGCGTGCATCCTCTCTAAGGTCCTTTCAAGTCGCTTGTCATGGTCCTCAGCAACCATGCCCTATGATGTCATCGTGAATGTTCTTCACGCCTTTGCTTGTTGTATCATTCGCTGGTACAGCCGACCCCGAACATCAATCACTTATACCTGAAGAGTCCCCTTGTATGTAGCAAACGTAGTTAACATCTAGTTTAGTGAAGACTGTACTGGCATTCAGATCACGGAGGACTTTATCCACTGTGGGAATAAGTGGGCCGTTCTCTTTTGGCTGCACTGTTTGCTTGCCTCATGTCAACACATAGGGGCTGCTATCACTGTTTCGGGACAACAACGAGTGAGATCCATGGTGTTCGTCCGTCTGCTCTTTCAATTACATCCACATTTACCAGCTCGTCAAGTTTCTTTTTTAACTTGACTGGCTTGACATTCTTGTTAATTCTCTATTTTCGAATTCCCCAAAATACACTTTGTTTGCCCCCCAAATTTTCCATAAACCATTGTTTTCAAATGCTCTTGGGAATATGCAGTGTCCCCAAGAGCATTTGAAAACAATATTTTATGCAAAATTTGGGGGGCAAACAAAGTGTATTATGGGGAATTCGAAAATAGAGAATAGGAATAGTCATTCTCGTCACCAGAGCCTCGGATCGACCCAAGGCTCTGGGAAACTCAATATAAAAGAACATGCGCCGTAGGGTTCTTAGAGCCAAAAATTGGCCATTTTACTTCACGAGAACCAATGAGAAGGCACTTTGTTTCAGGGTTTCCCAGAGCTCTTCTCCCCCTCAGTCAAGAGAAGAGAGCGTAAACAAAAGTTGTAAGACAGCTCTCGGGATGTTTTGTGCCCTCTCGTTTTGTGCGAGGCTTACACCACGTAGTAACCAGAGCTGTGGGGTTGTGATTGTGGGAATAGTCAACTGAAATCCTTTAGCTTTCCCAGGCCCTCAAAACATGGCTTGTATTTCTAAACTATGTCTTCTTCTGTCAAAGTGTTAACTGGGGGTTAGAACGACAAGTTGTACGGCCGTTTCTCTCCTCAGCAAGCGTGGCTTTCTCCTTCAATTACTGTCAACTCTGTTTCAACAGCAACATCGCCAGTAGTCCATTTTACAGTTGTGTGCTTAAAAACCTAGCCTATGAATGAAAGTGAGGCTGGAGTTGACCTTGTTTTGAAAGAAACCTCACTGCTTTTCTTAAGTAAATTCTTACTAATTAGCATGACAACATCATTAACATAAGAAAAGGAGGGAGGTCTGTATAATAACAAGGTCAACACCAGCCTCACTTTCATTTAAAGGCCAGGTAACAAAGTACACAACTGTAGAGAGGTCTATTCCTACCTTGGCAATGAAACAACCTGCTGTTGTCAATGGCACGCTGCTGCCATAAGGATAGAGTTTCTTTGCATGTTTGTTTAGTGGAGGTCTACATATTTTACTTTGTTCTTTTTCTTGCCACAAGCAAGTAATTCAAATGATTGTTTCCATTTCCTTCATCGTACTCCAATGGCAGTTGGATCTCCGTGAATATCAAAACAAGGTATTCTGCCCAAATCATGTTAAATCGCCACCGCCATATGCAAAATTGAACTGCCCTACAGTTATCCTCGTCGCCAGTTGTAATATCCCACTTAGCTCGGTTATAAATCCCACAGATTAAAAGAGATGAACAATGGATTGAACCAAACGCATTTAACCCTTTCACCCCCGTGGGGTTCCCCATTGACGAGTAAAATCGTTAGACAGTGTAAAATCTATAAGTGGCACTCTTGGGAGTGAAAGGGTTAATGCTGCTACACATGTTCCCGCTACTTGATCTACACTCATGCGCATGCGCTAAGCCACTACAATCATAATCATAATAATAACGATATTAATTAAAAATTAGATCCGTAGCCTGTAAGGGCTACGAGTCAATAGCCCATGAGGCGATGCCAAAGAAATATTTATTTGGGTATAAAACAAAAAAAAGCGTCAAGCTTTTCGCTACTCAAGGACCATTACTAATAGTCCACTAGTAGCATAGCCAATTAAAATGCAGGATTTGCATTAGTCCACTAGTTGGGTGATACTAAATATTATCACAGTTAACATGAACTATGGTAGCACTTCTCCTGTGTAACAGCTTGATGTTGACCATCACTGCTATTTTTTCCATTTAACTCTTTGGCAAGTTAGCAATGACCATTCCCATTACTTGAATAATACACTGGGGAGACAAACTCTGGCTTCATTGTCCGTCAGTAATATTATGACCATGAGACCATGTTAATCACCTTAAAACAAATCAGACCAAATCAAAGCAAAATAACATTGGTTTTTCAAGAGAAGACAGAAACAGCATGCCTGGAAAAAAAATCCCTACCCTTGGACCAGAGTAGAGAACCAACAAACTAAAACACACCTGTGGTGTCAAATCTGGAAATGAATAGCACACCACACTGGTGGAGGGCAATATTACCTATTGCTCTCACCACTGCAACAAAATATACTCATTGCTACATTAATATCTTGATTTAAGTATTTCCACTAAAATGTAGTCAAAAGGCCAGATCGGGGGTCAGGCTCTCTTAAATCTTATTTTTTTCCGTTTGTCACTGCATCCTACACAAAGGCCTCCCTTCCACTGCAATGGCAAACTTGCATCTCAAAGTATCATGAAACGTTGATGGAACACCTAGCTAAGGAAGAACACTTAATTTTACACTGTTTGAAATATAAATGTGATTTATGTTTTCCATCCCTCACTTACAGTGGAGGATGGGACAACCTGTACTGTTGGATCCTAAAAAAAACCCAAAAATGCCAAAGCAAAGTGAAGGGAGAAGGGAGGGAGGATGGCACAAGGATCAACCGCGCACCAGTGGCTCAGTTGGTTGAGCACCGGGTTGTCACGCGGGAGGTCGTGAGTTCAACTCCGGCCGGACCAACACTCAGGGTCTTTAAATAACTGAGGAGAAAGTGCTGCCTTTGTAATTACATCTGCAAATGGTTAGACTCTCTAGTCTTCTCGGATAAGGATGATAAGCCGGAGGTCCCGTCTCACAACCCTTCAATGTTCATAATCCTGTGCGACGTAAAAGAACCCGCACACTTGTCGCAAAGAGCAGGGCATGTAGTTCCCGGTGTTGTGGTTTGTCTTCTGTGGTGTATCATGGTTGGGAGGGTAAATGCTCGGGGAAATTAGCTACACCAAGCTACTCTAAAAATCTGAGGGTAAATAAAGATGTATGATATGATATGATATAGGAGGGGGTGATTATGACTGAATGGGACGGTACAGTACAATGGTAAAAATAATAATAAGTGCTGTACGTGTTCCAACTTTTTTTAAGATTGTACAGTTACACTGTCATGCATTGACGCCTTTATGCATTCTGTACCTGGATCCACAGCCCTTTCCTTCTCTATATCCTCCCAGAAAAAAATCTTCACTTATCAAAGCTATAGCACAGCAAAGCATTTACGCACATCTCTGGTATCATGGTAAGGCATATAATAAAATTTATCTTTAACCAAATGCCCACCACTTTTATGTTCTCTAGTCCTTGGAAATTTATCCCACAAAGCCTCGTTAGTATTTGCTTAAATAAAAGAGTTCTTGCTTGCAAGGCAGGTTTTTACTAGTGCTAATGCAAGTATAGGCACTAGCAACATGTACAGACTGATTTCTGTCGTGATAGATCTCTCTGTTCAAGTTTTTGTATGCTGCTGTATTTGTACAACAGAAAACCATCTGTAATGAAGCTTGGTAGAGACAAAATACAAAAAAGGGATGGCAAAACAGACACCAATTATAAATAGGGTCTATGGCACCTGGGGTAAAAGCTTAATTGATTACTGCATAAAGGAATCATTTAAAAAATTGACAAATATATAAGGCTTGCTTGCATTCAGCTGCAAACTTATATTTAACTTGGCAAAATATTTTGCTTTGAACATTTGAGACCTTTTACCAGAGGTAAAGCATCACAGTTTCTTGTTGTGAGGATTTCTGACCGCCTGATTTTAACGAGTGATCATTGAGGAAATAATCGAAAAGCTTAAATGTTCACGCCGTGTGAGAAGGTCACAGAGGTCCTCCGTAAAGACACGAATAAATAAAACTATTTAAAACCACGTAAGAAAATATTGTGACTGCTACCCCTGTCCTTCATTGCAGAAATATAAAGTAAAATGTATATTTTAGTATATCTGCTGACTTGGAAAGGGTCTTTGTCACTGCACGACTTTGATGGGCGCTAGCTCTCTGTGATCGACTTCCGGTGAAATTGATTATGTGGCCTTAAATACACAAATGGCCATTTCCCAATGAATTTCCGTCGGGATATGTTGACTGATCACATTAGTTTGTTTTGATGGTTTGGTTGTTTCTGGTTTCAGTGCTTTTTTGCCAACTTCACAAGATCGTTGACATTTTTTATCTCTAGTAGTTGTTTGA
The DNA here is from genome assembly GCF_036669935.1 of Montipora foliosa. NCBI lineage: Eukaryota > Metazoa > Cnidaria > Anthozoa > Scleractinia > Acroporidae > Montipora > Montipora foliosa. Next base: position 63,600,448 of record NC_090874.1, read on the forward strand.
AAACCTCAATAATGTCAAAAGTCACGAGAAAGGCGATTACTGTCTGCTGTCGGAGAAATTAATTTTCAGTCCTAAACAGACACCATTCGAATGCCAATGATAAATAATACCTTAATTTATGAGAGTTTTTCAAGGCGAAATAAATGGCTACAAAGGGACACAAACTGAATGTAGGTGGCATAATTTTAGTTTAAGTGCTTACACATAAAATTCAAACATCACAATACACCATAAAAAATCGACACTATCTTTCTTTGCTGAAAAATCTATTTTACCGACTGATTAATTTACAAATAAAAACATCAGCCGTCCAGTGGCACTATGTGTATTTTACGACAAAATTTTAATTTCACTTGAATAAGCCAGAAATAATCATAACAAAATGTCATTTTGCTGAATGGATGCGAGAATATCAGTCTGTGATTCAAGTCGCTCAGACGTAATTTAGCTTACTAATGATAGATATAGGAATTCCGATAGATACTATACATATGTAAAAGAAAATGTTGGTCAGATAAAGAATTAGGGATAACAGGTTAAAGACTCACCATTAAATGGTACTGGTAGATCTCATACTTCGTTTGTAAAGCTTCGTTTTTCGAAGCAGGATCCATGTGCATTTCGAAGGGCGATTTCACCGGTTCATCGAACGATCGACATGGTCCTTTGCAGACGATCGCTGTCAAACAGCACAACAAAACCAGAAACCCAGCCAGTCCAGCAGCAATGTAGATAGCTAAGGCATCATCGGCCAAAATCATTTTCAAAATAAGTAACCCACGCCAGGAACGGCGCTTCCCTCGTTTCAGGTCGATGATTACAAACGCTGATCAGAAAATATTTCCATGAGATCAGTGGTTCCGTTCCGCAATCGCTGTCACACCAGGCAGAAAGTCAGTGGTGTCGTTTCATTCTCGGAAAACTTTTACTTTTGACAGATGATAATTTTAACGAACAAAGGGAAATGGCATGCAAATCAATCGAAGCAAAAAAGGACGTGCTTGATTAAGAAATTGCGCCTTGTAATTTAAGACTTGTTTATTCATTCCGCCCTATACCAGCGACCCACGCGACAAAAATATCGAAAATTCGAGAATTGGGTCGATGAGGTTTGCCATCTTTCCAAAAAGAACTTGATGAAGAATTCAACTTTTCGTAAAAAATAAAGAGGCGGACCCATTTTAAATCTTGTTATACATTCGGTACCGAAAGATGAAAACCGTACCCACTCCCACTGGTCACCAAGCTACCCTACCCTACCCAATCCCTTCCTTCTCCCCCCACGGTAAAATTACTCGGTCTTTTTATAATTGTTTTATTTTTAACTCAAAACAAAATATTTACTTTTTCTTTTAGATTAATATTATCTTCGCCTTGGTATATCAGGCTTTTCTGATACTCGGGTTATAGTATTTTTAAGGCGAATTCCAGAGTACGGCTGTATAAAAGTATTCAAAGCATACGTACGAACACTGTAGAAACTTGATTGAGAATCATTGCGCTTCATTTACCAAGGCAATTATCATCATTTTTGCGGCATCATGATTACAGACAAGAAAAATGTTCTGAACGGCCTTTCCTAATATTGGATTCAAGGGCTTGATGGGCTCCTGGTTTATTTGACTTCACGGCTTATAAGATACAAGCAACGTACATGAAACTGAACACCACTCGCAAATATAAATATCGGAGACCTCATCCACTATTTCTTCTCCGAAGGGATATCGTAATGTGTGATCTTCGAACAGGTCGCTCCTCGTTCCCAAGCAATCTTTGCAGCTCCAAAAATCTCCTACGGTGGTAGTGTGCGTTTTTTAATACTCTGAGATGCCACCAAAAAACTGCCATAAAAGTGAATCCAAGCAAGAAACAAATAGACGCGAGTAAGCGGAAAGCTTTCGCATGCTTCTTAGGATCACAATAGCTGCAATCTCTCCTGATTTCTCTCTGATCGTAACTTTGAGCAACTCCCAGTAGAACAAAACACACTGTGATAAGTACAAGTCCGACGAATATCAATATTGAGTCGCGGATGATTTTATGTCGTAAGGACAGTCGCTGATCACCTGGATCCTCCATGATCGATATCGTTCCATTTTAATCGGAAACCTGCTGTTGACTGGAAGTTGCAGTTGTGACCAAAAACCCTCTGGTTTTGTCACCTCATCACCAAAGAACACTCCGATAGTGTATAGAAGCTGATACAAAAAACTATTGTTGCCACTTTTGAAGTCCGATACATTACGTGACATTCATTAGTTTCCAGTCTTCCTGTCGGAGTGGTCACGCAATAATCTGGAGAACCTCGCTGATCGACGATGTTGCTGGACTTGGCTACCGCTATCGACGTCTCTTTCGTTATATTCGCTGCTTTCGTTGTTCTTTGGATTGTAGTAATTATCTACACAAAGCAGCCGCTTAAAGATATCCAAACAATGGGGGAGCGAACGCCTAGCAGAATCTTGAAAGACGATTCAGCCCGACATCACTGGAATGAAGACAAAAATCCGGTAAAACTGTTGTGATCTGCATAAATTGAACAGATACGATAACATCTTTGCAAGAAGACGGAAGTATTTCACCAATTCCAGAGCATGAAGGAATTTGAGAAAGTGTTTAGGGATGCTTCGACCCATGGGCCCTTTTCATTTGCAGGCTCAATGGTATTTATAGATAAACAGCATAACTTGAAAGCATCACTTGGCAGTGATTTTAAAGGAATGGTAAAAGCTTTCTCCACGTCTAGCCGACTGTAAAATGTGAACTGCATCTTTTCCAGTGCCTTTCGTCTCCTCATACAGAGATAACGTAACCTGCGATCAACCCCGATCTTGCCGTCGATCCTGTGTTACCTTTAGAACAGCCTGATTGCAGGGCAGAGACAACGAGGATTCAGAGTGTTTTGCTCATGACGCCATCAAATTGTAAAGTTTTCTGATTTTCTTTATCGATACCAGTTAAAAATTACTTAGAGTTAAATCATTTTACCAGTTTTTGGCCCCGTAGCGTTTTTCGTTTTGAGAATACAGCATTTTGATACAATGCCGAAATCGCTGCCTCACATTTACACTAGGGAGCTTACGAAACGACGACGCCGACGGCAACGACAACGCTACAAAACAATAGCTTTATTGAGCAAAAACAATGGCTCTGCACGTTCTGCACGTGCGTTTTACATTTTGGTACATTTCTTTGCCGTCATCTCCTAAATGACCACGTGAAATGACCAAATTCAAGGTTCTGTGGAGGACGTTAGC
>NC_090874.1:63616204-63618704 GCF_036669935.1 Montipora foliosa
GATTTCCTCCGTTTACAAATTCAACATGTCTGCAAAATATTTCGCGTCGAAATAAATGGAGCGCTTCTCCGCTAAAATACCCTTGCATTGCAAGCTATGAGCGTTGCAGTTAAAATGACCCCGACAAAAGCATCCGTCAAACAAAAATAACTCCGTCAGAACTTCAAGATTACCGGTTCAGGAAACTTTATTCAAGCAATAATAATCAATAATAAGCAATAATAGTGTGCCGTCGGCCTGGGATGGCAATGAATAATCATCCACGAAATATCTTTCTGGCCGCTGATTTGATCTTCTGGAATGTATCTGAGACATCAGACATTATCGATTTTTTATCTCCTATAAAACAAAAAGTATATATTAAACTGATTACATCGTCTTCCGTGTGACAGGTTTTAAACTGAAAATCGTTAACTCATCTAAGAAATTATTCTGATCGTCTGCATTACGCGAATAAAGAGCGATGAAGCAATCAGAATTTACTCGCTCTGAGTCGTTAAGATTCACCGCTGCACAACACGTCCTCAGTGGATGGAAAGCTCTCCATAAAAAACAACAACAGTTATTTTGAAACTCAAAAATTGGTGCGAAGGTATACTTCGTGGAAAAACTCGCCATTTGTTTGATTGTTGAAGAAGGCACTCTTTAAATGCAAATTGGGTAATGTGCTTCTACAATTTCTTTAACTAAAGAAATGAGCATGCGCTCACTTTTGGTTAGCTCTCCTTATGACGGATATACGTATCCTTTTAAAACCTCGTTCCCAGGGCCTCAGTATTGTTTTCGTCCCTAGGGACCTTGTAGGCCTGCAACTTCTCGATTGCACTTGCAAATGGCCAAAACGTTTGCCTCGGACCAGATGAGATTTTTAAAAAAAGTTCTTGTGTGTAATTTACTCGGAGATATTAGCCTCTAGGCTATTCTGAAAGTCGAGCTAAACTATAGTCTATACATGTATGTAAAGCAAAGAAAAGATTGTCGGGAGGAGCTGTAAAGTGCGACGCTGACTTTCGACTCCACCAAAACAAGGGAGTCCCTATGGAGATATTAGCCACCAGGCAACTCTGAAATTTGAACTAGAATATAGTGTGTATTTATATATTTAAACTAAAGCAAACAAGAGGTTGACGGGAGGAGCTGCGAAGTGCGACTCTAACTTTCGACTCCATCGAAAACATGGGAGTCCCTCTCTGATGTCTTTTACAATCACGCGGATCTAAGTGACCAGACCATTCCAGGTTCTCCCTTTATCGCCCTAAGGGCTCCGAAGAGAAGAGAACCAACGAAAGATGAAACCAATTTTCAAGGCAATGAAGTGATGACTGTATTAAGGCTCAAGACAAAGTGATGCGTAAAAATGAACCTGAATCTTCACTTCCTCCAACCCAGGTAACTAAATACAGTAGAGAGCTAAATGAACCCACCTTTGCGCGGTCCTTTGCCGCTGATCTGAGGCCCCTTATTTCTATTGCACAGTCCTTTTAAGGGCGATGGGCATCGCACACATATGGCACGATTTCCCATAGTGATAAGTTTCCTTGGTTCTTTGCAACTCAAGCAAATGCCTTCTGCCGAACATTCATCACAGAAGCTGACTCCACAAGCTATAAATTGAAACCAGTTAGCCGAGTCAGTTATCATCGTATATTAAATGCACGGTGGGTCCTTGATTCAACTTTCAGTCTCTGGTTTCTCACTAAGCGATTACCCCGAAATGAAAAACATTCCAGTTTCTGAATGATTTAAATTGTCCAACTAAGAGCGAAGATCAAGTCACTCTTTCGAGTACGCGTATTGTTATCGGCCAATTTCGCTACCGAATTCTACAGTTTCAATTCAACCCTTTACCTCAGTTATTCAGTCGAGTATAAAGAGATGGAACCAACAGCTTTCTGATCTCGTCCAAAAATGTATTCTTTCGTTTACGTGCTAATGAGACTCACTAGCCTCACTCTCAAGCAACATTTCTTTTGTATTTTGTCCATGCAAACGAGGCTAGTGAGGCTAATTAGCACATAAACAAAACAATTTTTTTTTGGCCGCCATTTATGCATTCGGTCCATTAAGACTCCTAGTTTTTTCCACTTAGAAATGAAACCCTAACGAACCGAAACACTTAGTCCGACCCTGGAAATCGCTTAGAAAGAGGTATTAGGCTTCCTAAAATCATGAGTATTGTTATATAACCCTCGATGTAATCAGTCTGTCTACGACGATTGCCAAGCGACAAATGATGTTAACGATGACGACTACGAGACGATGATGATAATAAAGCCAGCATAAATCCGTCAAAGCTGCCTCACTGTCTACTTATTTTAACCTCTGGATAAGTACTTTATGCTAAATCCCTGGCAAGACGACTGTGACTGTGACCGTGAAGAACGGAGCGATTATGAAATCCATTTCGCTCTAACCTTGAGCACGAGAGTCATTTTGCTTCCTCAAACGCATGTCTTAGATAACTTAGCTGCATTGCGGAGTTGCGGCCAAGGATGGATAG
>NC_090874.1:63623704-63626204 GCF_036669935.1 Montipora foliosa
ATTTCGAGTGGAAAAGAAAACTTATGAGAAGAAATCGACGCGTTATGCTACCTTAGAGAATTGGGTTTCGTGAAGGGTTTGAAGTGGACTTTGACAAGCATCAAAATTTTTGAAAGAAAATTCTCAAAGAAAAACAACTGATTTTAGAAGCTGCGGCGCTCGGGCTGAAAAACGACTCAATAACGCAATGGTTTGGTCCTTTATCGCATGCGAATAGTGTGTATGGTATTGTATCACTCTTAAAACGATAACCTCCAAGTAGACAAACTAAAACGGTGATTTTTTTTCGTTAAATTAGTTCGGCTCGTTAGGGGCTTAGTTTTTGGGGTCAGAAAAATAACCCAGTTCCTCTGAACTGCTAAGAAACTGCTTTGTGAGTGAAGAATTACCCAACACCATTGCGTATTGTGAACTTATCATTAGCGACCCAGTTTGAAACCCACCAGCAGCCAGTACCCAATTTTACATAGAAAAGTTGTATCTTTTTGACTGCGTAGGGAATGGAGGAAACTGCGATAGGGGACTTGTTGCACCATTTGTTTCACTCCTCTGAGAAGAGTTAAGATTTAGGATCGAACACGGCAAGCATGAACATTGAAGGGTTTCGTCGAAGAACTCCCCTTTAAAATAAATTCGCAGTCCTTCTCACCTTGGTTATTACAAATGGTTTTCATCCATGATCTTTTACCACCCGAGTAACCTTTTCGTTTCACACCACCGCGTTTGTTACCACGGTTATGGCTTTCCACGGAAGCCAACAGTGAAATGGCAACAAGCAGCAACACTAGAACGCCGGTCTTCATGTTGCTTCTTTTACGAATGAACCGAATGAATCAGGATACTCTATTGCATCACGATTTTAACAAGCAGCTCTGGCTGAGATCGTATTACGCTGGATCCTCCCAGAAATTATCATCTCGTCCATTAATTATGGCTGGTTTCCCTTCAAGCGAGCAAGCTGGACGCTTAATAGTTCTGAAATGGAGTATTTTAGACGCTCTTAATTGTTTAAACTCAAAACAGAAGGAAGTTACATTTGATCATTGTTTTACTCAGTGAGAAGAAAAAGAGTTTGCACGGGAATTTGCAATATTTCTTTGAAACTTTCTCCCGGCTTAAGATACTGAGCCCTCCAACGTACAAGCTCAAAATAATCTCAATTGAGCTTTTAAAATTTTCTTTGCTGCAGAGATACATCCAATCTTTAAATCCTCTCTCGATTTCCGTTGTTGTTTTCTTGTTTGTCATTATTTTATATCTTAAGGCGTCAAGTTTCTCTTCGAGTTCCAAAAGTTCAAGGTCCTTAATAGGGCATAATATATCATTCAACACTCCTTTCAAATATCTTTAAATATCTTTTTATCATGTCTGTGAGAAAAACATCTTAATCAACTGTGCGGCATTTGCGCGGTAGGTTTTGAGTGAGTTTAAAAAAGCTTGCAATCAAATCAAGTATTTGGCCTGAGCAAAAGCTAGGGTTAGGGTACAATGAGTGCTTCTCCTCATCGCAGCGACAATTAGCAATTAGCAATGGACAATTAGCAGAAATCGCATCCTGTTCTATGACTAAAATCGCTTAGTTGAAAAAGTACGTTGTTACACGGGTGATGCACGCCTTCCTGGAAAGCTTGGTGTAAAACGCTAAGAAAATCACTGCTATTGCAATCATGGAGAATAAATAAAACAACTAAAAAATCAACAGATTATCTGGCCGATGTTATTGTTTTAATTACATGACATAATGACTCGACAAATTCCAGCTCTAGTGATACTTTGTCTTTTATGGAGAACTGAAAGATATGTTTTCCCACCCGCGTGATGGAGAGATGCCTTCCGCCGGATCTCACGTTCGCTAAACGTGATATTGCAGACTATGGCACCAATATTGATGAGGTCACAATTTCCAAGTCTGTTCGAGTTACCTTTGCTTTGACACGAACGTCATGAACCAGTTTGGACTCAACTGATGCCGTTTCCAAGTCCAAACCAGGCACAAAATACTTCAACAAACAATAAAATTTGTTTGACTGTTAAGTTGCGCATCTCACATTTATATCTTTTAATGCACTCGATCACAGCCAATCGGATATATCACGACAAAAAGTTGCCTTTTGTTCTCTTCTCGTCTTATCGGTTGTCGGAGGGAAGATTACGTTAGGCTCTTCAATTTATGCCGGCTCAACTAAACCTGTTCGAGGAGAGGATGGCGCAGACATCTCGGTACCAGGGTTGCCGGTGCAATGGCCGCGCCGTGGACAAGCAAGCTCCGTTAGTTTTATTTTTTTACTTGTTTAGATTTGTCATTCTGTTGAATTATCAGAGTCCTATATTTTGATAGAAGCCTGATCTCGGAATCTTTTTTTCTCAGAACATAGCGCTATTTCTGTAAGAGAACATTTCAGAACAATTTGGAATCTCACGTTTCAAGTAATATGATTAGTACATTTCCGGTGCACAAAATCGACATAAGAGCAACAATCCAAAGAAAGTACTAATTTTT
>NC_090874.1:63628704-63636204 GCF_036669935.1 Montipora foliosa
AATTTTCCAAAAGAGGCTGCTGAAAGTTGTCCCAAACTTCCAAAGTCCAAAAGATTTCAAAATACTCTGGGAGGTAGACGAGTAGGCTCGATTTCCGCCGCTCCCTCGTGTCCGGTCTACGAGGCGCGCGGCCTCGTTTCCCGAACAGCGGCTGGAAATCGAGCCTAGTGGACGAGTTAAGTTCTCCCGTAAGGAACGGGGTCAGTAGTGTTTGCTTTCAAACTCCGGCCCTCTTCTTTCCTAACTTTTCCCCTCCCCACTCCCCTCGATTGAAAACACTGAGTCATCCCACGTTCATTTCGGCGGTAATTCCGAGTTCCGTGTCAACTACGATAAACCGAAATGTCAACTACTTTTCTTGCTCCAAGTTAGCTGCATTGGCAGTAGTTTAAATTATTTACAAAAAATAAGCTGATAAAGTTCAATTACATTAATCCCTGATCGATCTAAATGGCGAGGACTGACGCTTGAAAACGAAACCTCTTGGAATGAAGGTCCTAAGGCTGAACTGATGGAGAAGAAGTGGGCCTTGATTTTCTCTTCCCTTCTTTTCGGTCTGCAAATTTAAAAGAAAAATATTCACTCTTCTAATTTTTCGCCGACATTATAAGATTGTGGTATTATTTCCTTGTGGCCAAATTAACCCGAAAAGCTTGATATTACAACTAATAATAACCATCATCAAACAGCGGTTACAAACATTTTCATTTTATACTTGACGTTTCGTATGTTGCAGCATACGTCAAGTATAAAATGAAAATGTTTGTAACCGCTGTTTGTTTTCTTTTCCTATTGAAATTGAAATGGCCAAAGGACAAAAGTATTTATGATGTAATCATCATCAAGCTTGTACGTGCTCTATCAATTAGGTTAACCATAAACCTAATTTAAAGAAGTATGAAAATAAACGGAAAAGTTCCACTCCGAATTTACCTACATCTTACAAAAATTTGGGAAAAACCGTCTACATCGTTCCGTCGTCTCAACAATAACAACAACAACCTCTTTATTTGCACTTTTTTCGTCTTATTTACGACAAATTTTTATTTTACTTAGTCTTAAGAAGAAGTCCAAGCTGCCTGGAATGACCATGAGGGCCAGTGGAGCCTAGCAGCCAATGGAAGCTCAAATAAAACAGACATATAGGTTGCGGTTACTCTTCCGAGTAATGGAGTGCTCGGTCGAAAGGCTGGGAGAACTTAATTCTTCAGTCAATTCCAGCCTTCGACCAAGTCCGCAATTACTAGGGAGGGAGGTGGGAAGGTTTGCAGTTTGATCACAGGCTTCGGGTTGGCAAGATGGCACAAACTCACACATACACATGATCTGTAAAGAGAAAATTTTGATTTTGAAGTTTGCCAATTGACTTCTCCTGTTTCAAGATTGGAAGTGAACGTCTCGTGTGTGAAAAAATATACAGTGGGTGGCCATTTAAAGTCAGCAAATCAAAAATTAAAAAAAAAAACACTCTTTACCTTTTTTATTTGTTTTTCTCTTGCCTCCTTTTTTGACCTTCCTCCTTTTACACTGTGATTTGTCAGCGCCGCGAAATTTGCTGGCTTTTTTAGCAACCGTTTTGCACGGAATGCATGGGCCACGCCTTCGTTTAGTTGAAACCAGCAAAGCAAAGCCTCTCATGCATCTGGTGCATGTTCCATCATCACTGCAAGCGACACATTTTTTCGTTTTTGGCGGGCACGTTGAAATGGCATCTAAACATAAATGGTTTGATACTTAGTACTGGAAAGGAATTTCAAGTGCATATGTAGCCAAACAGGTTTTTTATTTTAATTTCTACATACAGGTTAGCCATCCTTTGTTATTTTTTAAATATTACACAGTCATTGGTCCTAGCGTACCAATCCCATAGAAGCACAGGAAGCCCACACAATGTGTGTGTGTGTGTGTGTGTGTAACCGATTGTTATTTTATAGTAAATGTTGACGGATAGCGGTTCTAAATTGTCATCCAACCATTTGGCCAGAGAGAAATTGTACGTGCCAGTGACGGAAAGAATAGGTCTCATGCTTAACGTCGGTTTGTGACTTTTAGGGAAGCCATATAAATGCGCCAATCTAGAACCTTTAGGACAAAGTGTATCAACAAGTTTTAGGTAGAATCCTCTTTACCGCCTGAACTCCTTTTCTTTTTGAAGCAGCGGATGATAGTACTTCAGCGGTCTATGACGAGCTTTCGGGGATTGACAGCTAACTTTGGCAAACTTATTTGTGTCGGTTATTGAAGCTTGCCCTTCTATTATTAGGAACAGTAAACGACGAACTCAAAATCCTTCAAAATCGCTCAAAAAACCGCTTTTGAGGCAAAAGGACGACTATATACCACAGGTAAGGTAATTCAACGTTTACTTACCATTGATTGATATACATACTTAGCGATATATCGTTATAGGTGAAGCAAACGGTAAATCCAGTACATTTACCATAAAATAATAGTCGGTTACACACACACATTGTGTGGGCCACCTGTTACATAAGTTGACAAATTGCTTGGGGGGTCAAAGCTTTGTGCTAACGTCATCAGAGGCAAAGATTGAATTTCTCAACAATCCAAGATTTGGAAGTTACTATTAATTTAATTCCGGACCATTACTCTCTAACCGCTTTCAGACTTCTTCACTCTCGCTTTTCAGGATACCGTGAACAATACTTTCTTCGAGGAAACTCTCTGATACCTGCGTGACGTCACATCCCAGCTTTTAACCAGTCTTCTCTTCTGCCCCAGGCACCCATTCAACTATGAGGGGCGTGCTTCGTGTGATATTTTGGTATAAAATTATGATAGGTTGCCAAAAAAATGGTTCATAGTTTCCTCCTTTTTTGAAGAAACAAAACCTAGGAAAATCCTACAGGATGCACAGCCCCTTTAATGCTCTTAAGTGCATCTAATCCCTAAATGACATTAATTTTTGCGTCGTCCAGAGATTTTCATTGAAGAAAAACCAATGATTTCTGTGACGTTTTGAAATCATCTAGAGATTCGTTCAAGTTTATGCAAAGGGAAATATGGGATGACGTCAAATGTAGAAAGATTTCCGGGTCTCAATTTCTTCTCTGACTAAGGTGAAGCTGTTACAAAGCCAACCCTCGCCTGGCCCTGCAATTCCAATCGGAAGAGCAACGGTGATATGCCGTTGTGATTCGTCCCTAGAACGTAGGTTTCATAAGTTCGCGTTGGCCCATATCCATGATGGCAAAGGTCCGTTTCAAACGAACTTTACATGTGCCAAATCTAAGGCAAATGAGCGAAAACAATAGATTTTTCTCATTTGCATTAGATTTGGCACGTGTAAAGTTCGACGTTTCAAACGGGCCTTTGTAATTGTTTTCAACACACCTTACACTTTTTTTTGGTTAAACTGATCAGAAAACATGAAAGTAAAGTTTCCGTTGTGTTAAGTGAACATACACTTGTCTCATGCTCACTGCATGATCGTTTCCTTATTCGTACGTGTTCCAATATATATTTGGCGACATTCGATGCCTTTTAAAAAATCGCAGGAAATCCGGCGAAGTTTCAACGTAATCAAAACTTCTTTTCAACGACAAACATATTTCTATAGGCTAGGTGCACATTTCACATTACAGAGATATCTGGATGGTATTCAAGAGATTTTCATAGAATAGACCTTTTCGGCTTGTACACTTTGTTTTCCCAATACAGATCATGTGATAATACTCAGGAGGCTTGGTCCTTTGTTTTGTTCATTAAAACGAGTGCATGCAGGCATATTCATGCTTGCATGCCCTCATTTTAATGAACAAAACAAAAGACCAAACCTCCTGAGTATTATCACATGATCTGTATTGGGAAAACAAAATGTACAAGCCGAAAAGGTCTATTGAACCCAGATGCTACGAATAAAAAAAAAAATCCTTACCTATAGCTGTCTTACTGGTTGTCGAAACAAAAACTTCTTAGTCCAGTAGTTGCTACATTTTATCAACAGACGAAATGTTTGTAAAATGAATCTTTCCAATTCGGTGGTGTGGATGGGGTAACCACTAGCTCAAAATCGACCAGAATTTACGTTTTGTCGGAGACAAGTATTTTTCAACTGATGGCTGAGAATTAAATCCGCACAGGATATAGAGATGACGAGAGTTATATATGAAAGCCAGATAGGAGCGAATCAAATGAAGAGGCTTTCCCGCTTCGTTACTGCTAAAGTAACGAAATGATAACTCTAAGTTGATTCTCTCTGTAGTACAAATATCTGGCTTTCATTTATTAATTCTCGTCATATTATTATTTTTTATTATTATTATTATTATTATTATTATTATTATTATTATTATTATTATACCCTCTGCCCAAAAAAGGAAGACGATATCCCGGAGATTTCCATTGCTTCTGTCAATGTACTCCTCTAGGAAACATGACTTTGTCACGCATTTTTGTTCCTTATTCCTCCGATGCCGGACTTACCCAGTATACAAGAGGTTCGAGACTTGATCCGCCTAAGAAACGATGACAGCTCTTTACTCTCGGCACTCGTATTATGTTTTTGCAGAGAAGAAAATGTAAACTTTTGTCTTACCTTTCTTTTCGCATCGTTTCGTTTCTTGATTCAGATTAAACGTTTTTTTACATTTGATGCAGGCAGTCTCATTCGAGCAGTTAAGACAGCCTTTTAAGCATAATCGTCCTAAAATAAACAAAATTCTTTGGTCAATTATTTGATCGCTCATTAAAGGGTCTTTTCAGGAGATCTTTTAGAATTCCACTTGGTGCTGGCAGGCAAAGCAAGCGCAGAGAGATTAGCCAGATCAGCTCTAACAGACTTAAACCCAAGGAGCCCCAAACATATTCACCAAGCACGTACGCTTCAATTGACAGTGAAAAAGCTTCTGGGATCACTATTCATGGACAATAGTTGAATTTCTACGGCTTCTAGACAATTAATAATGGGGATTCAAAGGAATTTGCTGATGATCCCAGGAAACATGTAATATTCATTGCTGAGTGTGTTTGATTTGCAGCCGGAAATCGTTGAGTGTTGATAAAAGAGCTCATCAATGCTCATCGTATGGGAGATCCAGTTTCGGGGAAAATATTTTCAGTGAATATTAAGGATCTAGTTACAACGAGAAATTCAGAATTTTAAAAGCTATCCAAACGCAAAAGGAAATAACATAAGATTCGGAGCCATTTGAGGAAAGAAAGAAATTATGTTAATTAATTGTTAGGAATTAATTTTTTGCCGGTGTTGTTCAAGCAATCAACGCCCTCTTACCTTTGTCTACCCGGCGAACTTCAACTATCCCAAATGGTGAAAGACACAAGATCACTAAACTTTGAGCGTTGACTATGTAGGGGTTTAAACATTGTAATTTTTACGGCTCGATATTCCTTCTTCAAACCCTCAACTATCCTTAACTAGCGTCATCACTTTTTGGTCCTAAATGGTTAACAAAAAAAATAGCATGCACAACAGTACGTCAAAGCAAAGAAAAACAGCCCCCAGGAAATTATTATTTCGAGCATTCATATGACTAACAGATGACATATTAGTATGGGTCGGTTCTTATTATCTACTTTTAATACATGCCGGTTTTCATAAATTTATTTTTTCGAAATCATTTGGAGATGTTGATCAAGTCAACATAGCGGAATCGAGAAGCATTTCCTTTTGCTAAGCGAAAGCTAAACCCGCCGACAAGTTTAAAACCAGTTGCCTTGAAAATACCTCCGCGTCTCTGAAAACCTCGTCATTTCCGTTGTCTTTGAAAGTTGTGCTAAGATGATGCTAGAAATGAAGGCTGAAGTTACAGATCTCACCATGCAATGACATTGCAATTGCACCCGGCCAGAGCAATGGTTGTGTCTTTGTATCCCCCAGGTAAAAAAAAAAAACCTTTTCACTCGTGTGTAACGAAGTATTTGAGAAAACCCGCATTCTAGTACGATATTAGGCCTTATGGTTTCGCGAGGTGAATTTCGCGCCAAAATGTTTCCACAGACGATCGAGAGAAAGCGGCTATTTTTTCCTTGCGTTGTTTTTCTTAGCTCTATTTTCACATGTGATTGGTAGATTGGTTTCCTCAACTCGCTTTTCGGGTTGAAGACTATTTTACTTTTAACCGTAGGTGATCTAATGCGAGTCAGCTTTACCTTTTCCAAGTTTACTTTTCCCAAACTTTCGTCTACCGCTCTCAACAGTAGCAACAAAGACGGCAGCAATGATTAACAGAGCCAATAAGGTTCCCTTCATTGTGTTTTTCGGCAAAGATGTAGCGGTGAGGCTTGACTGACAAAGGAGGGATTGCCCGCAAATTTATACTGTGTCATAAGCCAAACCGGTTTTTTATTGTTCCGGAGTCTGTTTTTTGTCAAATGACAATTTTTTTAATGATTGAAGCAGTCTTCATTTACCCTGAGCGGCGGTAAAACTGCTGTCAATATATAGACAGAAACACGACAGGGGATTCGTAGCCGAAGATATATCAATCAGTTTGTTTACTCAGCTGAAAGAAGTTGATAAATGACGTGAATTTAAAAACTCTAATTGCCCATGCTGAGTCTCACGGCTTTTACCTAAATATTATCATTGTTTCATGCCCCGCCTAATTGCAAACATCCTCCTTCTCCAATGCCTGATCATCCTTCAAACTGGTGTTAATTTGATAAGGTCGTTAATAGGTGGTTGTCCGCGATGCGGCATTGAAAACAAAGGAAGATACCTCCATACTTGACCTTTGAAGATAATATGTTTCTTCCCACATGCATATTTATTTACTTTGCTTTAAAAGGATGATGTTCAGAGGTAGATTTCGACTCCACTTCTAATGCTTAAATTACAACTTACGATAATGTCTCTGCAAGAGGCTTTAAAAATAGTGGCAAGTTGAGTTCTAAATGTGTTGAACACAAATGTTTTTAGATCGAGCATTGGACCGCAGTAATATAAAAGATGACATTTAAAAAGACAACTGAAACATTTTGTAAATGCAAATTGGTTTTACAATTATAAAAACGTTGTGGTTACATTCTTTCTTGTATGAACGAGAGCATTTCGATAAATATGTGTAATTTGTACCCCCGAGAGATACAACAAGCACCCCGTCATTTTGCGTGGGACACATCGAGCAAAGCCGAGCATCCGTGAATGATGGTAATAGTGTTGTATTTATGTACCGGACATATCGCATTAGTAATAGTGGTTTACAATTTTCCGAGAGATTGGCCACCAACACGCGAGTCTCTCCTCCACCCGCTTGTCTTCATGAACAGTGTGTATGATCAGGAATTCTCGGATGGACGTCTCCTAACGGTGTAGATATCCGTCAACAAAGGCTAAAAACATAACACAAAAGGTGTTTCGTATTCAGAAAAATGTTCGATCAGATTGTACTGTGAACTTACGTTCCACGGTTAAGCAGAAAAAAGTAGTTAATTTTTTATTGAATGACCATATTTAGGGGAGAGATGAAATTTGTGGGGAACACAAATCTATTTCAGTTCGTTTGCGCGCATCGACAG
>NC_090874.1:63641204-63676204 GCF_036669935.1 Montipora foliosa
AGTGAATTAAATTTATTATCCGTAGATTGCTTTACGTCATATCCTTTACGGAGCACAACACCAACTCCGCCACCACGACCATATCTCGGCACATGAATGAATTTGTGATCAGGGAGATTGTTGGTAATATCAGCAATGACAGGATTATCTTTTTTAAGTATAAAACTTAAAAATGACGGTTTGCTTAAAATCAGAGAAGAACCAATTCACCGTTGCTGTTGAGAAAAGTGTATGCCAGGCAAAACAAGTTGCATCTCGGTAGCCTGAAAGTTAAGAAATAATTTTCCATTTTTTAATTGCATGATGCTGGCCGTTGTAAACCGTGTTTTATAAAATATTTAAAATTGATTTATTGTGCTTCTGGACTATTTTGACACGTCACTAAAAATTAATTTAAAGTCCTTTGAAATATTTGTCGTCATTAAAAACTGTATGACGAAGTCGGCCCAACAAACGTGTCCAGATTAACACCTCTCTCTCCCTTTGTCTCTTGTTCTGCCTTTTTAGTGTGAGTCTTGTTACAACTCCCACTGAGATTTAGGTAATTTTTTTTTTTTTACTTAAACAGCGGGGACCCCCATTCCTTACCTCAATCCACAGTCGATATTGTAAACGGAGTTCCAATCCACAGTCCTCAGTCTGCAGTCCATATGTTTGGCACGAGATCCTCCCTTTCCCGCGGGCCTCAGTGAGACTTCTACACTATGTCAGTATTCTCGGTGTTGAACAAAGATAAAGATGTTTAGCCTCTGGGTAAGAAATTTTGCGTCACTTGCGCCCTTTGTATTCTCAGTCTTGCGTGTTTAACATCGCTCTCGTGAATGAAGAGAGTAACATCCACGAAGCCTTTGACTTAACGAAGATAATTAGTTTATTCGGATTTTACGTTAACAAATAAGAATATTTACCTAATTTATTTATGGTGGAGAGATTTTTTTCGGTGGTGACCGGGGGACACGCGCAAAAAATCGAAGTGCTGCTTTGGGGGAGTCGAAACCACGCCCTTTCCGATTACCAGTTGAGCTATGATAGCCACGTAGCACTTTGGTCATTAAACGAAGGTTCTCATGAGAATTGTCCCACTATTGGCTAGGATTAAATAGGAGAAGATCCGAGTGCTCCATCGCAGGAGTCGAACCTACGACCTTCCTTACGATTACTAGTTCGGATGCTCTACCACTGAGCTATAGGGGATGATCGGAAAAATCCGAGTACTCCATTGGAGGAGTCGAACCTACGACCTTCCTTCCGATTACAAGGTCGGATGCTGCACCACTGAGATTTTAGGAGACTCGATTGAGTCTCATTTAACTTCATTGTCATGAGAAGGTTCCCGCTTTTCTGCTAGAACGAAATGATGCATTATTGCTGTTGTAATGAAGAAGATGGTATATGTCACCTCGGTAAAAGAAATAAGAGAGATCATTTTTTTTCCCTATGGTGAATCGGGGATTTTAGAGGAAAAAACAGTCCGAGACTTTCTTTGCAGGAGTCAAACTTACGCATTTCCTCTTACCAGTTCGGATATTCCGTTTCTCGAGAGCTAGAGGAGACCCGTTGTTATGCGTATAACTTCTCTATGCGCCTATAATTGGCATAGCTTTGCATTTTCTTAATCTTTATCTTTTCGTTATTGAATTTCAGCACAACCTTGGCTGTGAGGGTCAGCCAACAAAGCAAAGCCCGTTACAAAGGCTTGCAGAGCACAATGCCGACCGAAAACTCCATCCGCTCACTTTACGAAAATTGTGTGAGGTTTTTGAGCATGCCACATTAACAGGACACGTTGCGAGACAAGGCCTGCGAGAAGACTTGAAAGTCAGACCACAACTCAGTGTAGTAGGTGTCAATACAACGTCGCGGGTACCACTTTTCCTCCTTAGTTATTTTTAAGACCCTCAGAGAGTTAGTTGGTCCGATCACTCGAGGTTGGAATCCCGGAAATGAGATTAAGTTTCTCTTTAATAGAAACAATTTGAGAGAACTGAGTAATCCTTGCACTAAGCTGGACGATTTAAGCCATCGTCGCTTAAAAGACAACTGAAAAATTCAGTTGTCTATAAAGTGACAATTGTTTAAAATGTCCACCGAAGTCACTCAGTAGTTTCTCATTCGTAGAGCGCTTTCCTAGTTGTCAGAACTGGCCGGTCAGACCCATCAGTTTGCAAAGAAAATGCAACAATTTGAAGGAAAACTTGCGTGATAATTCCTCGCATTCTTCTGGAGGAGTATATATCATATTCGAAATGTGTTAATTTGAAGGCATTGAAAAGTTAGTGGCGTTCCACTGTGACATGCCGCGGCAGTCTGAACAGAGAGCTCTGTCACATGGAAAGCGTCCACAGTTTATCCCAAGTTCTGTACAAGTTTCCTCCAAACCCAGTAGCCCAGATTGCAATAACACACTTAAGCCAATATTTGGTTTCATGAAATTTTTACTTTTTTTTTCGTTTCAAAACACAATGACTTTCTCTGCAACAAATTCAGAGATATTCAGATATCATAAATAACTATGCTAATAATTTTAAGTCTAGAAATATCTTACCCTTAAAAAATCACACCCCAGTCTCTTGAATGTTTTATAGTCAAAAATAACGGAATTTGACTTTTTTTTGTTTCTTTTACATCACTGATTCAATTTTCAAGTAAATGGCGATTTAACGTCCCATAGAGACAAATGTTTGAATAACTGACAAGTTGAAAGAACAAGGAAAATTGCATTTCAGCATCACATCGAGAGGTTTTCAATGCCGATTGCTTTACACCACCACTGGCTTAAAAATCTCGCTTTTTAACAACCAAAAGCACAGGCAAAGGCAAAACCAACTTGTGACTTGCAAGCAAACGTTTCTCTGCGTTTTGAGCAATTGCTCAGTCCGAATTATGGCCGGTCCACCGCGCGGTTCACCCACGCGGGTGGCTCCGGTCAATCATAACCTGTCTGTGCTTTCGATTGAAGGACGCGCGATTGCATGCATTTGATATTCGAATCCAAAGGTCGCTTATGTATTTTGGAC
The DNA here is from genome assembly GCF_036669935.1 of Montipora foliosa. Taxonomy (NCBI): domain Eukaryota; kingdom Metazoa; phylum Cnidaria; class Anthozoa; order Scleractinia; family Acroporidae; genus Montipora; species Montipora foliosa. The sequence goes on from NC_090874.1 coordinate 63,644,222, forward strand.
GACAATAACTTTAACAAGATAAAGGTAGGAATGTTTGATCTCCCAACTAAAGTTTCACTGAACAAATTAGTTTCTTTTTCTGCAATACTGACATCGATGACAGGTAGGTACTGAAGCTCTTATTACGCCGATAAAACACCAACCTTAAAATTACCATCATGATAATTCGCTAGCCAAAACGTAACATTCATAAGCAGGAGCACGACAATAGGCATTTAACATTATTTCTTCACGGAATAAGCACGTGCGTGCTGTTCAGTAATAATTTCCTTAAAGAGGTGTCTGGAAATTAATTAAGTCAATTTAGCTCACGACCACACCTGGTGGACAAGTCGCCATGCAACCATTTTAGTACCTAACTAAGGACCTGTTTACATGGAGGTGGGTAACCCGCCTTGGTGGGGTCGAAAAATAGCTTGCGAAGATAAATTTTGACCGTTTTTGTAAACCTGAAGAAGTTACAAAACATTCCTTTCTGTTGGACCATTCCAACCAGGACGTAATATCTGTTCAGTTGTTTTTTTTGTTTTGGCGCTAAACTCGTCCACATAATTGGCTGGGAACGGCCAATCGGAAAATCCTCTTCCATTGGCCACACAAAATGTCCGGAATTTCATAGTGGGAGTTTTTGTCACATGAAAAACGCCTTAAACTCTGCGCGATTCTTCAGCTTCAGCTGACCATTGAAATTTATCTTATTACCTTCCCGATAATATTCATAATTCAAAGAGGAGAGTTTTCTCAAAAGATAAATCTTGCCTCTTATAAATTGGATGACGTCTTATCTCCTGGTTCAATCAAGGTATCCGGTCTTCCAACAACTTGACTCGGAAAGATAAATATGGAACAAAATTCGCTCCACACAGTCTCATACGAATCTGAAAAAGCTTTCAAATAAAAGCCCACAACAGCGAACTACCCAAAACACACTCTTCCTGTGTTTTCGGCCGACAACAAAGAATGCACACAAACGTTGGTACACAATGTTGAGAAGGGGTTTTTTTTAGATCAGTTGTCTATAGCTTTTGCCTGCCGTTCAAGTGAACATAACATAGTTTACCCTTGACATTAGCGTTCGAAACTCCTTATTGGAGTTTAATCAAATTGTTCTCTACCAAAGTGATTCGCATTTCTAGAGCCAGGCTTCATCGCGAGAATCACTTTAACTGTAATTTTTCCGTTACGCTATATCTGCATAGGTAAAGGAAGCGGTATTGAACGACACGAGGCCCGATGTACATATCATGAAATTCTCACTCTATCTTTACACTTCTTTGGGGTTTGAGGATCAAATACAACTAAATTTAATACCTCTATAGGTTTTAAGTGGTCCAGCCCCAAAGTATTTTACAACCTATCCATTACTCTGTAATAAAATTTTAATTTCTGAAAGGACGTTGTCCAAAACATATTGTGTTGTTTTTTTATAGCCTTTTTTCCGTCTTAAAATTCACTTTTCTATTTGCTTTGACTGATCAGGAAATTGGCCCAGTTTTGATTCATAACCACGCAATGACAGAGAATGGGTTCGTAACCAAATTGACGTCACAAACTTCTCCAAAGAAGAGTACCATATAAAGAAGTTTGTCGGTGACGTCAAAAGGCCTTGCTAAACCTTTCTACTCCGCGGTCGGTCTTTGAACAAATCACAGCTGATTTTCCACTTTGTGGGAGGCTTTAAAACAACGAGTTTGAAGGATTAATTAACTTAGTTTTGCACAAGTGCAGCCAACTAATCTCATAGCAAAAGTCTTTCAGTTTTGTTTGGTGGACAAACATAAGAAAACCCTCATTCCACACTGCAATTCTTTAATCGTAACTACGCCCTGTAATTGGAAGCAAACTTTACTTGACGTATATAGGCAGCGATAAGTTTGGGGAAAAAAATGCTGATATTCACTAAAACTGTGCGCTTCTCACTTAACCATTTTCCCGTAACTATGTCCCGAAATTCTCGTAATTAGATACGTACTAATCTTAATAGGTGCGACGAAGTGTCCCCTTGCTGATTAAGTGCATGTTTGGACATCACCGAGGCAGACCCGTTTCTCGAACGTCCCAGAAAGTTTCGGGCCCTTTTCGGGTGTCACTATTTCCTCTGTTTCTTAGAAAATGGAGAGCCTTTTAGCCATTAAAACTCCACAATCATTTTGCTTTTTTTTTACCTTGAAAACATGTTCAAAGACCCGCCTATCAAAAATAGCGGATGGTAGTTTCGGAAGTGGCTTTTCGGACCCGAAAACCTTTCGGGTCCTTCAGAGAAACGACCCCCAGGGTCGAGTTGTTAGAAGCAGAGTTCGTGTTACACTTCAGCAAATCGGTTCCCAAACTGACATAATCTTTTCTCTCTCCATCGCTGGAAACGAGGTTGACTCTGGAAACGAGGTTGAACAAATTACATGTACCATTTTTAGGAAGCTTGAACAAGATGACGCCGGACAACGGCAACAAGAATATCACTTGACACTAGAACGTCGCGGTACCGGTCTTACAATCATTTCTCGATCAATCCAGGTTAATTGTTCAAGAAATAATTTGTGTAACAACTGTCAAGAGATTGAACTGGCATGAATAGCATGGAAGTTTAAAATAAACGGAAAATTTATCCTCGTGTCCTTAAGTACCCCACATAACCTCCCGTTTGGTTATTTCACGCAGTAGTCAACGAAGCTGGCGGTTTTGTTGGCGCCTTGAGCAACAGCAAATACAGGAGAGGAAATCCTAACGAGCGGGAAAACCTGGAGAGGTTCTTCGATTTCCCGTCCATGCAATACCTCGCACGGCCTCGCCACTCAAAGAGAAAACATTGAAAACCGTCCGCTTCGCAGGCTATTCAGGCACCTTTCGAACTGTACCAAACCGCGTGACTTTAAAACGCACGTGCAAAGCGTGCAGATTCATGGTTGGCGTTCGCGTTCCGCTTGTTCACGTCGCTTCTGCTTAAGCTTCCTATTACAAAGAGAAGACTAGTAGATAAGAGAAATAATTCCTCACATTTAGCCCCAACGCGATAAAAATATATCATTTTGAAAATCTATTCTTTCCTCTGTGCCATATACTACATGGTTTTTTTAAGACGTACCTTAGTGGTCAGTTAATTTGAAAATGCACCCCATGGTTTTGAGAACAGATAAAGATAACCTTTGCAGCGCCTGTTCAATACCGCAATCTAACAATAAACTTTAAGTACTTACCATGGGGTACAGGGTTTCCCTCTCTTTATGTCACATTCTTTTGCTTCTACCAGTGGATTTCAGATCGACGCTAAAATCCTGTTTCCAGCTACTATTTTCTGGGCCAAGTCATTACAAACAAGTTTGGCGCCATGACAAACTGTAGGGCCGGTTTAAACCACGATTTTCGACAACAGATTCGCGCAGATATTTCTTGAAAAGAAATACTTCAAGTAGATAAATGCTTTTTCCTTTTGTTCTTGCTTTGTCGACGCTATTTTTTCACTACGAACAGCTTACTAAAGACCGGCTAAAACCAATATTACTTAGATCGAGGTTTTCGTTGTGGCACACGTTCGGCTAAACTCTGTTTAACTGCGTAGGGATTTATCGCACTGAGAAACCTTTGCAACAACTCGTCCCTGGAGCTTTCCGTTAACCCTTCCTGTACCATAATACTGTGTCTACGATATTCTTATCTAGACATCCTTTTAGCAATGCGATGAGATCTGCACAAGACAAAGGGGCCTTCACCTAGTTGGAGCGTGCTCTGTTGTGATTGTTCCTCACTGAGCCTTTTTTTTTTAATAATTAACTTAAGGACGGTGCCTACTATTGTTATTGCGCATACGTTCTGCGCATCTCAAAATACTCGGATTTCCTATGGGGGGTGCTATTTAACACAGGAATATTTTTGCGCGGTTCAAAACTATGCGGAGAAAGCAAACTTAGCAAGTGCTCTTGGTATCCAAAAAGAAAATTGGGGGTAACCACGCATTTTCAGAGATAATAAAGATTCAATTTGGAAAAGAACGCCATACATGGCTTTATGATTTAAAGCCTTTTTACAAATATTGTTGATTAATTATCTTCGAAAAATGCGTGCTTACCCCCAATGTTCTTTTTGGATTTCAATAACACTCGTTAAGATCTGCTTTTCCCGCATATTCAGTAAACCGCGCAAAAATACCTTTGAATTAGTAGGCACCGTCCTTAACATTTATCCTATTTTCTTATCACCTTAATCATTGTTTTTGTTTTTGACTACTCAGTGAAAGTTTAATAAAGATGAGATGACCTGAGGCTTTCTAATAGAACTGGTATTCTGCAAAAAAAACCGTCATCATTCGGCGACGCCATTCACTTAGTGGTGCAACCCCTCCAAAGAAAAAGCTGGGGTCCGCCCCCGCGAAGTTATCAAGCACGCACTTATGCTCAGAGGGTCTGTCTACAATTAAAGTTAGTTATACCTAACTGCAATGCCCTCATCCAGCTTTAACTAAACCACTGATTCCTTGCCCGTAAAGGCAGAGTCCTCATTCGCACAATCCACCTGCGAAGCCGGTAATTGAAGCACAGCATCTTGTTTACGTTTTTGATCCAGAACTTCTACTTCATGCCTTCGCCGCCCGTGTTTACCTCTTCCTATTCTCTTTTGACTTCTTCTGTGTTTTTCGACGAAAGATCTTTTTAATCGTTGCTCTGTACTTCTTGTGTTCAAGTATCTGTTAGTTGTGAAACACAATTGCGAATCATCCAGTGGAACTCTCACGTTGGGGGGAGGTCTGGACAAAACCTCGAACGAGTTCACATAGATAGAATTTTCGCCAAGCTTACTACATCTTGTGAGAGATAGTTTTCTAGATTTTTGGCAAGGCGAGTTGAAGGTTGGTGTTCCGCGGTTGCCACTGGCTTCGGTTACCTGTGACTCATCACCTGACCTCCGTGTGGTTGAGGATCTCGTCCTTGCGTTTTGTGGTACAATTTCACACAAGTGTCTTTCAAGTCTGGGAGATGAATTGCCATGAGGCTCATCGATAACATCAATTCCTTTCATATCATCTCCAATTGTTCCTCTACCAAGTAACCCCTTATCGCCTCCGAGAGGGTTCTCTTGGTCGGAACAGTCCGTCTTAGTGAATGCAAAAGACTCACAAGATTCACCTACGACTTCCCTGTCCAAACGTGGGTCCCCAGCCACAAGATGAATAACTCCATTGGAGGTTCCGCAGGGCGCTTTGCAACCATTGCTTTGCGTTCTTGGTCCATTATCGTAAATGGGTGATGACTGCAGCAGCGTGTGCAGTTCAGAAACTTCTTGACCAGTAGAAATTTGATTTTGACTGGTGGAAGACTCTGGAGAGGACAGAGAGTTCTGAGATTCGGCAAGTGAAAGATTCTGGGAAGAGTAAGGCGGTGGTAAATCTGTGGGGTCGAACACAGGAGGAGGAACAATGCAGGACGACAAGCCGTAATCTGGAAAGTTCTCGATCGAGTGATAAACTGGGGGAGCATAAGATGGTATCGTGGAAAGATCAGTTGGATATGACACCCACGTGTAACGATCCTCATCGCTGCTGCCAGAACGCCTCGAGCTATGACGGCCGCGAAGTCCCTAAAATAAAGATTGTATAAAAAACAGTTTGAAAGGGACGCAAGCACACGACGATGTAGCCTGTTCCAGGCTCTCAGATAGTCGAGAAAACGAAAAGAAATGCGTGTGAAAAGCGAGTGGGGGCTTGGGTCGAGGCGAGGCGGGCTGCCTCGACCCAAGCCCCCACTCGCTTTTCACACTCAGTTCTTTTCGTTTTCTCGACTATCTGAGAGCCTAGAACAGCCTAACGACGATGATTTTTCGATTTATACATTTCCAAAATGTGAAAGCACCATCGGGATAAGAAATTACTGATACAAGAAGGGGCAGGGGCTCTTGACTAGCAGCGTACAACTTGAATGTATCTGAGGAAACCGAGTTATGTCTAGCTTTCCAGCCAATCACAAGTCCTGTATGAGAAATCTAAAATTATGCATACTTATACTTACACATACTTAATTGACCGCTCCCCACAGGGGCTTTTCAGGGCCAATGAAACAGAACGAATCGACGGAACAGAACAACAACAACAACAACAACAACTGTTAAGAATCCCGACTAGCCGGAGGCAGACCAGTTGGCTATTTACAAGTGCAGGGTTTCTAAAAGCTGACGTTTCGAGCGTTAGCCCTTCGTCAGAGCGAATCGAGGAATTGTGGGTTGTGTGTAGTTTTTATAGTAGAGTGGGAGCTACGCTATTGGTAGTAACATGGCAATGTGAAAAACAGGAATACATTAGTTAAATGGAAAGCGTTCGTTAATACCGTTGGGATTATGGGTGCTGATTTGGAAGATGAATTTTTGTTCCAGATTCTTGCGGCTTTCCGTCGTACCTAGATGTAGGGAAAGGCCGCAGATAGACATGTGTTGTTTGTATGGCGTTATATCCCCGCCAAAATTCAACTTTCGCATTTTATGTTTGTTTCACATTTCATCGTTGGTCTTAGCGAATCGACATTCGAGTTTCACGTTACGACATGCGAATTCACAATTCTACATTCGACTTTCACAATTCTACATTCGAATTTCGCTTTACGACATTACTCTCGGAAGCGCTACTACTCATTCATCATTCAACATGCAAATCTTACCATTTTATGTCTGTTTGATCATTTTATGAATTTTTACTTTTCACCTTCCGATATGCATGAGTGATTTTACCTTTCGAAAGGAAAACCGCTGTACATACGCGGGGGCAGAAAATTCATAACGCATTGAATCACCGTTACTTAGACTGCGGCGGCTGTATTCGCAGGCTAATATTTACTACCCTGGAAAAACTTGACAGATCCAATGAAGGTTGATGGATTTAATAGTTTTGGGTTGTTTCTGGGAATTCCATTTTTCTATGGAGAAAGGGTTAGATGAAACGCGGTTAAGAGAAAAATAATAACGGAAGCTTTCTGCGGTCGTCACAGCGATCATTGGCAAAGACTGCAACTCTCCGCTAACGACAGCTCTACTTACAGACACTTTTTTTCCATTCCTCGTTTTACCTTCTAGTCAAACTCTGTATTTACACACTCCCGTTAGCAGACAGTATCACTTACGGACGCGGAAACTTGAAATTATAATTGGATTTTTCTTCGTTCACGCTCTCTCCTAAGCGGACACCCCACGTATAATTATGGACTCACGGCAATAACATTTGTCTTTAATTTGCAATACAAACAAAACTATGACCTTTGACAGAGCAACAGAACCGTGGGGTCGGTTTTGTCAAATCTCCATTTGTCCGCGGGAAAGCATGCTGTCCTTTCGTTTGGCAGTTTGAAGTGTCACGTTATGGGAATAATACTCGTAAGCGAACAGCTCTACTAACGAACGCTTTTTTCAATTCCCGATGGTTTCCGTTTACGAGAGAATTGACTGTAGATGAATTGATCCGCAAGCCTGGTGAGGTTTGCAACGAGTTAATTAGGGAGCTTAAGCACGCGTATTTTTGAGACGCGGAAGGCAACCGGAAGAGAAGAGTTCGCGTGCCAGGACAGTGGTGTCTCCCAGATTATTATACAAATCATCTCTAATGGACAAAAGGTACTTAGCAATGTAAATGTGGTCGAGTGAAGACAAGTTAAAAGGGAAAACAGCTCACTTCCGGTTGCCGTCCGCGTCTCAAAAAGCGCCTGCTTAAGGCTCCCTTAACAGGCGAGGACGGATTCAGAGGTGATGCAATTCGCTCCCCATTTTGATACACAACGTCATGGAAAACCACAATTTGACACAAGGACAGGTTGTGCTTGCAAGGCCTCATACGTCATAAGCCTTTTTGAAACAGCGCTACTAACCCTCCCACATATTTGCTGGAGGATTCAACAATACCACACCACAACAGCGGAAGCTCAGGCTTCCTTACGCAATTGCAAAAACTGCGTTCATACCTGCGAAGATCACAGCTTCACTTGATTTCATATACGCAGTTCATATATGATCCACTTCATATATCATTTAATCGTTGATTCATTCCTCACGGGAACATTAGAACCCACAAATGACCAACTCCCAACGTCAGTGGCTTCATAGCTCAGTTGGTCAGAGCGTCGCACCGGCATCGCGAGGTCAGGGGTTCAAACCCCGTTGAAGTCCTGAATTGTTCAGGCTTCTTTACGCAAATGCAAAAATTGCGTTCATAACTGCGAAGATCACAGCTTCACTTGATTTCATATCCGCAGTTCATATATGATCCATTTCATATATCATTTCATCGTTAGTTATTTGTTGTATTCATTCACGACGTCGACGTCTATGTAGTGATGACTCCGACTCAGACTCCAAATCAGAGGAGAAGTGCCAGTTTTTCGAAAAACGTGACTATCCTGTCTCTGTGGTCAAAGCGGGTCATCATCGTGCCCAACAATTTGATCGACAGTCATCACTACAAACGTCACAAAAGGATACGAACGACTGAATTCCATTCACCATCACTTTCCATCCTCATAATCACGCAGTCAAAAGTATCACTCTTAATATCTTAAAATTACTCCAAAATGATCCCGAGACTGGTAGAATCTTTTCGCAACCTCCACTAATTTCATTCAAACGCGACGAAAACGTAGGCAACTTTTTACTTAGAAGCGCACTCAAAACCAACGAGCAACCCGGCACTTTCAAATGGGCGCGCTCACGACGCAAAAACTGTTCTTTCACTCTTAACACTAGCAAAATATCGGGACCTAAGCGATCTGTTAAGATCACCGATCGTTTCACATGTACCTCCGCAAAAGTCATTTATTGCATAACTTGTCATCATCATCATTCCTTTTTGCGCCCTGGGACGCATAAAGCCTGGCATAACCTGTACGTTATGTAGTAAATTATACATTGGTGAGACAGGTAGACGACTAGGCGACCGATTCCGCCAAAACCTTCGCGATGTTGAGAAGAATGACAAAGATACATCCAAGCCACTCGCTTGTCATTTTAATCTCCCTGACCACTCCAAAAAACACATGGCTATCATTCAACATGCAAGTCTTACCATTTTATGTCTGTTTGATCATTTTATGCATTTTTACTTTTCACCTTCCGATATGCATGAGTGATTTTACCTTTCGAAAGGAAAACCGCTGTACATACGCGGGGGCGGAAAATTCATAACGCATTGAATCACCGTTACTTAGCCTGCGGCGGCTGTATTCGCAGGCTAATATTTACTACCCTGGAAAAACTTGACAGATCCAATGAAGGTTGATGGATTAATAGTTTTGGGATGTTTCTGGGAATTCCATTTTACTATGGAGAAAGGGTTAGATCAAACGTGGTTAAGAGAAAAATAATAATGGAAGCTTTCTGCGGTCGTCACAGCGATCATTGGCAAAGACTCGCCAACTCTCCGCTAACGACAGCTCTACTTACAGATGCATCCAAGCCACTCGCTTGTCATTTTAATCTCCCTTACCACTCCAAAAAAACACATGGCTATCATTCAACATGCAAGTCTTATCTGCGGCCTTTCCCTACATCTTGGTACGACGGAAAGACGGAAGAATCTGGAACAAAAATTCGTCTTTCAAATCGGCACCCTTAATCCCCACGGTATCAACGAACGCTTTTCATTTAACTAATGTACTCCTGTTTAACATGTTGCCATGTTACCACCAATAGCGTAGCTCCTACTCTACTATAAACACTACACACAACCCACAATTCCTCGTTTCGCTCTGACGATCGCGAAGGGCTAACGCTCGAAAGGTCAATTTACATTATCAACTCCGTTGATAAAACCAAATTTTTGTATACTACTTCCCCACCGACGCAGCACCACAGTTTCTTTAGAAACTACCCCCCCCCCCCCCCCTTTATTTATTCACAAATGCAACTGGGAAGTTGAACTAGGGACTACCAGGAAGAAATTCAGCGATTGGTCGGAGCGGGTTTTGAACCCGGGATCTCCGGATCTCAAGGCAAGCGCCCTGTCACACCACACTGTCTCCAAATCACCCATCACCATAGCTCTGAGAATGCATGGTCACTCGTGCATTTCAAGTCTTATTTAAGAACTCATCTAAAAATAGCTTGATCCGTGAAAATGCTGTTGCATAGAGTGAGACCCCGTTTACATGGTTCCCGACAAATTTTTGCACGGACAAAAAAAGCAGGTCAACTTTTTGACCAATACGGTTCCTATATGCGTACGGACTCATGAAAACAGCCGAACCGCGGTTAAGGCCTGGAATCTACTTATGGTTTTTAGTTGCTACGCAAAAATGCTGTAAGGTCGCAATTTGTTAATTTACATTTCGCTCTTTTTAAAATCAAATTTGACACAAAAGAAATTAACAAAAGCACGATACAGATACGAGGAGACAAGCGATAGCTGTCGGGCATCGCTATTTTAGCCGGATTAGCTAGGCTACTGCAGTACTAGCCTGTTTCAGGCTTCCAGATAGTAGGGTAAGAGAAAAAAATGCATGCGAAAAATGAGTGGGGGCTTGGGTCGAGGCGAGTCGCCTGCCTCGACCCAAGCCCCTACTCGCTTTTCCCGCGCAGTTGTTTTCGTTTTCCCGATTATCTAGGGGCCTGGAACAGGCTACTGTAGTACACGTTGCTACCAATGGCCATTGTCTCCGATCTTCATCGATCGATGCAACGCACACATTTGAATTTCTTGGTGAGCATGTACAGCTTTCAAAACAACCGACCGTGGAAAAAGTCAGGGACCAGGGGCCCGTTTCTCGAAAGACCCGAAAAGTCATTTCTGAAACTGCCATCTGCCTGTTTTGGAAAGCTGATCTTTCAAGATGTTTTTAAGGTACCAAGAATCAAAATAACCGTGAAGTTTGACGACTTAAATCCTCTCGTTTCTTGAGATACAGAGGAAAATGTGGCACCCGAAAAGTTTCGGGAGTTTCGAGAAACGGACTCCAGAAAGGCATGTTTGATTTACCGCGTACTGCACTTAGCTACAACGTGATTGGCTAAAAGCATTAGCTGAACCAGTCACAGCACAGATGAAAACAAATACCGCGACTGTTCTCAATATTTGCACGGATCCATGTAAACACCATCGCGATCTGTAACAGAATTTGCACTGTTCCATGTGAACAGGCGGTACAAAATTCGTCCGTGCAAAAATCTGTCCGGACCCGTGTAAACGTAGCTTGATCTAGTATTGAAGTTGTAGGCTTCTGGTTATGGGCTCGCAACTTGTCGCGCAACAATGTTTCGTCGCAAATTATTGCAAAAGGTAAAATCGACGTCTACTTTTTGAAACAAAAATTTGTTGCCCGTATCAGTCTATTAACTCACACATCCCCCAAATAAGCGATCGCGAACAACTGGAGACGAGGCAGGCCGCATTTCTGCCGCAAGTTCGACACAGCCTGTCGAACTTGCGGCAGAAATTCGACGGGTGATTCAGATGTCACACCGCCGCAGAAGTGCGGCGTTTGAATCGGGCCATACTGCTGAATCAGTTAGTTCTGGGGAACTGGTCACGTGCTCCGGCTGCAATACAGGGTGATTCGATGGCTTCCGCTGAATTGTCGAACGCAAACTGCAACAATCCAATGAAAATTTTCCTTCGACATGATGTCTGTAAATACAAGGTCAGGTACGTGAAAATTCGCGTGAGGCTGCGTTTATTTTAAGTCGGTGGATTGATCGACGAGACAGGAAAAATAATATTACTCTTGTCTGTAGCGTATGCATGATAGATTAAAAAAAAAAAAGGCAATCAAACCGTCTGCCGATTAGCGTCGAAAGTTGCACGCAAACAAGCGAGGAGAAGAAAACTTAATCCCAAGATGAAATTTTCAATTTAGTTTCAAATTTCATCAAATTTAAATGGTTCACGGTTTGAGCCACAAAGGAAAAGCGATTAACTTTGATAAGCGAAGGCCGTCTGAGATTCTTTGTGTAAGAAAATTTTAAATATATTAACGCCTTACTACAACTTTGGCTTCTCGGAACTTTGTGATCCTACTTAATTGCGATCTCCTTTAATTACTATTTAATTACTTTAAATGATCAGAGATGAGCGTTAGTTGAATTATTTTGGCAAAAGAGCAAAGACCTCGGGGTTAGAAGTCATCGTCTGTAAATGTTGTTAAAACGCTGCGATATTGTGCACGCACAAGTTTGAAACAGGGAATGTTTCGTGACTAAAGCACGCCTAAACTTTGTGAGGGAATCAAGCAAAATATATATTAGAAAAATGTAAGGTTTGCCGGTATCTGAACTTTGAAAAAAATACAAAATACAAACGAAAGTCAGCCGGACTGAGGCGTTGTCCAGTAGTCAGCGAAAGAAGATCGAGGCTCTAATATAGGGGTTTTGTCGAAACCCCTAATATAGAGGTCTTTTTCCTGCACTTTTCCGCTGTTCGCAGACTTCAAAAAATAGATCATTGACGAACCAGAAATTGCATTCATCCCAAAGGTAGTATCGGATCGATCTTGGACGAACGTACTCTCTAAGTTAGGAATAAAATTTGATGTTAAAGACGACGCGGTTTTTTTCGTATTTTCCGAAAAAATTAGGGTACGGACGACAGAACATCATCTCGCTTCTGTCAGTAATCACTTCGCCGCTAATATAACAAAAATGAGCCGGTTACCTAGGAATAAAACTTGCATGAACAGCGCTTGAGCAAATCGAAAATATTCAAAAAATCTCGTTGTGTTAACGCTTTCCGTAAAACTTTAAGTTTGCTCAAAACCCTTTCAACACCTCCAAGAAACTGTAGTACTAAACCCGTAGTGGGTTTCATTAGAAGCCGGTCACCTGCGGTATACCACCATCTGTTTGTCAGAAATGCCTCTGTTATTGTGCCATGTCAAACTCAATTATTGTCAGACAAAATGCTCTCAAATGCTTACTTAATGCCTTTAACACAGCAAAAAAACACCCTTTATATAACGAATTCACTAACCCTCTATTTTTGTGGCTGGAAAGCGACCAGGGCCCGGTTGTTCGAAAGCCGATTAACTTAATCCAGGATTAACTTAAACTTTTGTTTCATGTTTTCAACTTTTTGATGAAAGTATCTTTTGCTTATTTGGGTTTTTCAAGATTGACTTCTTCTAATGTATAGTTTTGCCGAATATCAGCTTTGAACAGCATTTAGTAGTAGAGAAATAAACTCCTTGGTTAAATTTTAATCTGGGATTAGCGTTAATCGGCTTTTGAACAACCGGCCCCAGCAGGTTAAGTTTAAACTCTGCACCAAAAATTCAAAAAACGATTCTCCGGAGCAGGTTCAGAGCTACGCTGAACCTTCACAATTGAAAATGTTTAAGGTGGCTCTGGATCCTTCCCAGCAAAGTTCTTTCAAGTGTGTTTCACCTGAATATAACATTGGGGGTAATAATGGCCCAACATAAATAGAGCTCTACTTAAGTAGTACCTGATTTCTGCCTGTCCCTCGTGCCACAGCAGTGCATCCCAGAATTGTTGCAACAAAGCACAGAACACTCCCAAATATTGTCAAAACAAAAAGTCCATACATTAATCCAGTTAGAAGTCCTGTAAGAAGGGTACAATCATCAACTCCCTCAAATTCAATTCCTCCAGGACTGTGCTGGCATGCCTGAATTGAATCGCAGCACTTGCAGACGTCTGCAGAGATAAGTTTCTCGCACATAAGAAGAGACTTCAACAGTCCACCTGCATCACCAGTTAACAGTGTGCCAACCATCTGAAGAACCACACACACAGCGGAGAAAAATGTGAAAAGGCACATCTGCAACAAAGCCAAGGACACGACTTCACTTATATGTCCAGAAATGGCAGGTAATTTGATGCAGGCCCAATTTTGATATCCAACACAAAGTCTTCCTTTAAGTAAGTCTAAGCATTTGCTGCCGATGAAGCAAGTCTAATGTTCAATGTTATTAAATTCAGCTATTTATCTTTACTCAAGGACTGGAGGTTAAGGGATACATTTTTCGTCAATATCGTCTGAATTCCCAGTTGCAATTAAGTGATGTTGAAATTGGGAAGTAGAACAAAGGGACACTCTAAGACGGCTATCAAAATTACCTACATTACTGGACATATCTGTATGACTTGCAATCATGCACTGTAAAAGTGAAAAAACTGCAATGTGTCCCCACCCCCAAGCCCCCGAAAATATTGATTCCTCTCTTCCCAAAAGAAAGGAACTTTGAAAGAGTACAGCTATTAATTTTGAACTAATCTAAGTGAAAGTGTTCATTGCAGTGTATGAAGTGACTTGAGCAGCTGTAAATAAGCCAGAAAAAATCCAGGCTAAAAAGAGATTCACACCCATGACTGTGCCATTGTGTTGCAACTTGCTCTACTGTTTGAGTTTCAACCCCTGTTGGGAGCTTTTATTTATTTATTTATTTATTTATTTATTTATTTATCTCAAATAAACAAATATTACAGCATAAAGTATTGTACACTCAAGGTACAGTTACCTAATAATGTGCCCTAGTATGTTTCTAAATTTGATTCCTACAAACTACAATAAGAATTGTATACTAGCTAAAGTACATATATAATTATTACAATAATGTGTTCATCGTTAGTCTGAAGTTTCAATACTGAAAAAGGTAATGTTGCCGAAGTGCTCTTTTAAAACATGCTTTGTTTGGGAGAGTCCAACTTGAAGGTGGAAAATCATTCCAAAATTAATGTCCAATCATAGTTGGGCAAAAATGTCCTAAAATGCATTCTATAGGGAATGATAGAAAGGTGTTGAAGAGATACACTTCTAGTTTACTAGAAGAACCCAGGAGTTACATACCTTGATGAAATTTGATCACCTGGGTGAAAGTAGTCCTGAAAAGGACTGTTGGCAGTGACTGACGTTTTGACAACCTGGGCGGAAGTCATCCTCAGAGTCAAGTGATGGTTGAAAATTCAAACGAACGTAGTGATGCTCTGCTCTGTGTTGTGATTGGTAGTGGGGAAAAAGTAGTGTGAGGATGGTGAGTGGTGATTGGTGGATTACGATCCAGTTTGTGGGTGAAGGTCACAGTATTCAATGGTCCTTCTCAGGACCATGTCACTACATCCGTGAACCAAGTGGCATGTTCTTTGTATGTACCGGTAATACAAGTGGACATATTGAGCAACAACATCATGATTCCTGCCTTTTGCCCATTTTTTTAATTTGTATAATTATTAATACCCAGTATTTGTATTAAAGCCTGTTTTTCAATTTCTGCCATGTATTTTCATTGTCCATACAATAAAAAGAAAAGTACATGTTAGCTTGAAAATATATATTTTATGTTCTTGTACGAGAACAATATCTCACAAGTGAGCACAGCAAACAAGTGAGATGTTGTTCTCGCCACTCAAACATAAAATTCGTCATCTTCTCGCAACCATGTAATATCATCTATATATGAAATCCAAATATTTGAACTGCGATTGCATGATTCTAAGTGAAAGTGATCATCGTGGTTTCTAAAAAAAACTTGAAAAGCTGCAAAGGAGCCTGAAGAAATCCATACTTGACCATGACTATGCGATTTGCGATTATGCTGCAACTTGCTCTTAACCATCTGGCCCTCAATTGCGCTATTCAATGGATAGTGATTTATACGGTGGATAGCACTATCCATTGTTTGAACAACTGGGGCCAGAGCTGTGGTAGCTATCAAGTCCGTTGGGAGCTGGTCAATATGTGAATGAGTGATAAGTGAACAAAAGAAATTCCATACGTTTGAGCTGCGGTTACATAATTTTAAATAAGTGACAGTGATCATTGTGGTTACTGAGAATCTTGAGGACTTGCAAAGCCTGAAAAATCCCAGATATGTCCAGGAATGCATTAATTAGACACACAGAGATTTCAATAAGCGTCACGAAGTGTCTCCTTGCTTTTTTTCACCAACTTCAACATCACTCGACAGACGTGTCTTGGAATACAGACAATTAAAGCCACAAAGCGTCTCAGAAATGCTGTGTTTACCATCACCTAAAAATAACGCTAACCTTTACCCTAACCTTAACCTCCCACAAAGGCACTCTTAGGGCTTCATCATGCATTCCTCTCCCCCCAAGCGAGCAGGGGAGGAACGCATTACCAAGCTGTAAGAGTGCCTGAGTGGGAGGCTACCCTAACCTTATCTTTAGAAATAGGTTGGGAATGCTTGGGCTTACAGGGACACTGTATCAAAATTGGGCTTGCATTTCTGGACAAGTGTGAAAAATTCAGACTTAAATGGGATTCGAACCCATAACCGTTCAATTCCACTTCACTTGCTCAATCACGCAATATTCAATTTAAACCAGTTGCACCAATAAAACTGAAATTCCTGGATGCTGCTTGCCATGTCATGTATACAGGTTCTCTTCATGAAGAAGTGATTACATTGTCAAGTGCATCAAGTAATGAATTTTTGTGCTCAATTTGAAAGAAACTTTGACTGCTGCTATTTATCTCATTTATCGATAATTATTGTTATATATTGTAGACTACTAAATTAAAAAGACATTACTGTCTCAATATGAACACCAGGCTTTAGTTGTTCAAAAGATGGATATCACTTTCCACAGAGTTTACAAATCAATGTGTCTGGCAGCTGAGATGTGTAATAAACCAATAATAGTTATCCACTGGCAAGTTATCATCCACTGCTATCCACTGTTCTAAGGACGGGAACCTCAATTATATCACAGGAATTTTGACTGTGTGGTGACTACTCACATTGAAGTTCAAGGAGTCTTAGTCAATTCCAAAAAGTACAAACTGAATCATTGTGGCTCCTGTTTAGTTTACTTGAACCTTTGTCCTCACAAAACATGATCAACTGATAAAACTGTCTAGTGCCTTTTCCAGCAGAATTTGTACAAAACTCCCCTTCAATATCTTGTAATGCGTTATTTTTCACATATCATTCTCTGAGGTTGGAAATATAGGGAATAGCTTCCCTTAGGCTGCCAAAGGCATTTCAAGTTGGTACATCAATCATTCACTATCACTTTTGTATGTGTAAGTTTTTTTATAAGAGGTTGTATATTCTTATTATCAGGCATCACGGCCCAGGATTTGCAGGCAGATTCTCTTTGTTTAAATCCTATAGGTTGTTTTCACATTATGTTATCGTCTCCATGTTGGTGGATGAGATCTCTCGTTAGCTCGCTAGATCCGTCAATTGTACGTACATTACGTCATTGTTATCTGTTTCTCTATAAAGATTGGTTGCAAACCATCTCTTTTGGTCTTTGAAGATCCAACTTCAACTCTACCCACAACTACTGTAACTAGCAAAGTTGCAAGTGGGATGGAAAAAACAATATTAAAAGATAGATCTACATGTATATGTAAAGTGAAATCTTGTCATCCTCAATTTTTGGAAATGAGCTTGAACAGTTACAGTTCTTTATGCGTATTATGCACACCTCCTGCTTGGCTTCAATTTCACAAATTTAAAAGATGTTGTTCATTGCATGTTTGAATAATTCATGTGAAAGGAAAATTACATATAATTAGAGACAAACATCTCTAAAAATAAAACTCAGAGTATATTGCTTATCCTTTCTTCCAGACTTGTATAAATTAGGAACTCTACCAAGATATGGTTCTTCATCGTACTGAATTTACCACAGAATGTAATGATTTCACAGCATGAAAAGGCACGTCACATATGGCTGGACCCATTCTAAAACTGCCAGAAAGGCAGTCAGACGAAAAAAGACTACAATGATACAGATAATTGAAAGGAATTTGAACCCTTTGTCAAAAGATACCTGGCTGATCACTGGATGAATTTCAAATCAAAATAACAAAATAATAAATAACTTGTAGGCATCAATAAGCCAAAAGGCAAAGTTAAAGTTATTAAGTCTATTAAGGATGCTTTGTCAAGGTGTGTTTTCGAGAGCAAAACGGGAGTATTGAAACCTCTTTCTCAATATCTAAAACATGCTTTTCACTCTTGGAGATCAGTGCAATGCCTTTTACACAGACACCTCAGAACAGTTTAGAATTTAATATGTTTGTATTGGATAACAACTCTTTTTAGCAATAAAAATATCTCCCATCGTTAAGATGGTACATGTATGCTTTGGGTGATTATTTAACTACATGAAACTT
This sequence comes from Montipora foliosa, assembly GCF_036669935.1. NCBI lineage: Eukaryota > Metazoa > Cnidaria > Anthozoa > Scleractinia > Acroporidae > Montipora > Montipora foliosa. The sequence goes on from NC_090874.1 coordinate 63,662,283, forward strand.
CACCACAATAAAGTTGAACTTTCTGCAAAGTATTCCCAGAACTTTAATGCATTCCATACACTCAGTTGTCAAATTGAAACCAAATGTCACTCTATCAATATCGGTTTGCAACACTCACCACACTTATTATCTTCCAATCCGAAAGGAAACAATGAATGACTAGTTATATAGAGATTCATTTTATTTCTGCTGAAAAATGATAATAATTTTGCCCCTCTGGCGTTCACATAGAAGCAATTAAAAAAATAATTCAAATCTGAAAAAAATAACTCCATTTTTAACTTGAACAAAGATAATACAAACAAAAGGATTTAATTGAGAGCTCAGCGGCGCGCTGTCTCGAGATTTTGCATGAATAATATTTTGTCTTAAAAACGTTATTCAATAACAGTCTTCAGTGAGAAATCTTCGTTTATTTTCTTGCGTGTATTTTCTTCCGAGGCGCTTATCCTGTCTCTCCATTTTACGAAACATGCTTCCGGCAGCAATACTGACCTCTTCTTGAAAAAGATTCCGAGCGAATCATTTATTGCCACCGAAACTAACCCGCTCTTAAAATATTTGGAAATTTCTTGCAAACATGTATTCAAGCTTGCAACCGCAAAAGAAGTTTAGCATTTTCCAGATTTATTAGTTTCATTTTGAGTTCAATGTCGAATACTGATAGATAATCTACAAGACATTGATGGACGAAAGCAGAAAAAAAGGATCTTTCATTTGACCATATGGGTGAACATATGGTGTCTTCTATTGCTGCTAAGTTGAATAATAAGCTTGATGACTTACTTCAACTGTGAAAGGCCGATTTCATTTTTCTTACTCTCTCAACTAATATCAAGTATCTGTTTCACATACAACAAGGAAAGTGATAACATTTGTGGTTACCTGAAAATTAAGTTGAATTAAGCATACAACAGAGAAAATAAGAAGAACTTACTTGACTTAACTAAGTAGTTGGACGAGTCGCGCGTATCAATGATGTATTATAATCGATCTGGATAACTTTGAAGATTTATTTTTAAAAAAATTAAAAGAAAAGACTTACTGATACAACCGTTGAGTTCTTCCACGCGATGAGCCCAACACCTCCGCTACAGAACACCTTAAGTAATGAAAACATACGAATCAACAACTCCCTAACGTAAGATCGATGTATTCTATAGCTATCATTTTTAGACTGAGTACAGAGAATAAAATTCTTATACCGTGAATCCTGCCCAGTAAGGACATGCCTTTCGTATTCTGTCCGAAGAAGTGAACGCAAACGCTGTGAAAGACAACGATGTCAGTGAAATCCCGAGAAGAATTTGTACAACACCGAATCCCAAAGTAGTTCGTCGGATTTTCATTATTTGTTGATGAGTTCCAGTGTCTTGTGAATTCATTTTACGAATACTCTTCCATCCACGAGAGCTTAGCACATTTGATGAGGCAAAGCATGCGTTAAAGACATCAAATAAGCAAGCCTTAGGCTAAGAATGACAAAGATGTTTGACAAATATAACTCCACCATTTTGTTGTCTGCACATTTAATTTTTTTTGGGCCGGAAGCCTCATTCTGATGTACCGTCTGGTATGCAGCATTTTGTAAATAGGGACGGGTAGCTCCGGGTCCAAATCAACATTACCGCTCTCAAAAATAACGAATCACAGATGGTTTAGTGTCAAGCGACTTTTGCAATAATATCTTCTTGATTTCGAACATAGCCTAGAAATAAGGGATGTTCTTGCTGCATTTTTTTCATCCAACTACTGCAACGTTCAGGCCACTCTGCCTACCCCGCTTAGCAGCAAGAATGTCATCGCAAGAAGTCGGCTGACGGGTGCAATTAAAATATTCCCAGTCGCATTGTTTTTCTAAGAACGCGGTCTTTCGAAACAATTGTATTATAGAAGCGAAAAGGTAGATATTACATTTACTCGATGGGATGATCAAATGTTTATTTTATTGAAAAACCTACAGTACCAGACATAACAGCGGTACATGTAAAGACAGCTCATCAATTATTCATCAACTTTCACGGCCTGAATTTTTTTTCCGGTGTTTCTGAAATCATTTGCATACAACACTAGACTGGCTTGAAGGGTGATGGGTCGTTAATCTCCAGCAAAATATAATTATCTTTTTTTGATAACGTGACTTCGCTTACTAAATATTTTTCACGATAAAACATAGTCAGCCTTCCATATATTTCAAAACGCGGTGGGTTTTGTTAGATCAAGACATTACCGGAAATAAAAATTCGCCTCCCAGGGCATTCTCGTATGTATTGTGGCATGAACTGTGGAAGAACTCGACAACGTTAAGAGTTTAAGTTCAACGATGTCTGGTCTCAAAACAAACATATGCTCTCACCTATAATACCCTACCACGTTATCATATGTTTTAAAACTAAACAATGAGCAATTCCGGGACCATTAGTCAAGCAATTAATAAAAATGAGGACAGAGAAAGGCAACAGAAGATAAACTACGGTTTTTTTGGCTCCATTAAAGAAAAACCCTCGAGAGCAGCAACGCGGATGAGTATAAACGTTATCTCGTGGCAGGAGAAGTGAAAGGTTATTCTTCGATATTGAAGACAGACCCCTCTTCCCGAGCCGAAAGCCCCCCAATAAGGTGAAACAAGAAAACTTGAAACTCCCACTGAGACTAAAATTGTCTCCTGCATTGTGGCCGAAATAAAACATTTGAGAAAAATGAATCAATGGACACGCAAAGTTCTACTGTGTCCTATACATGGGGAGACTTGCTATACCACGCAGTGCTGACCAGTGCTCGCTCCGACGAGTGACCTTTGATCGAAGAGAGAAATATTTTAGTGAAACCGAAGCAAATTATGACAGCGCACGTTTAAGCCCGAAAATATCACAAGCTTTTCTTTTCTAAAGATAATGAAAGGACTTGTGCAGGTGGTCGTTAAGAAAAAAATATCCGAAGCCATGTCGTGAGGAAAGCCTTATTTGATAACGCCAACATAGGGATTTGTGGAGATCTTGTTTGGGTGCGCCAATTTTTTTCCTTTTTCAATATTTTCATTTTGAAATCAAATTAACATAAATCCCAGCATGTGGTGTCGGTTTCCAGCTTCGGTTGCAGTAAAAAAAATGATGACTCATTATTCTTGCTTTTCGACTTTGAACCTTTCAAATTTTCTTTCATGGTGTTGCGACACTTTTCCGTAAGAAATTGCTTAATGATAGAATGAGTAGACCAAACATCATTAGCATTACAACCACTGAACTTGTCGAAGCTACCCCACTGAGTTGAGAAGACAGGAAGGTTGTAAAAAGAATTTTTCCATCGTCGATTTCAGTCTTACACCAGAGTTGGATTTTACAAGCTTTCGATGCTGTTTTAATTTCCAAACTGGGTGCATTTGAAGATTTCCTCGGTTTATCACTATAGTCGAGAATGAAGACTGTTAATTTCCAGCACGGTGTAGGTTTTACATAGACAAGTTACTCTCTTGGAAAAAAGGCTGTTCAAGATTTTATATTCACGTTATAAGTTGTAAGGAAAACAGGCGAAGTCTAGACATTGAAAAGAGCTCGGTATCTGAATTAGACAAGACACAATACGTATACTGACAAGTATACTTTAACATCATGTTATCGTTACTTGAGGTTGACAATAAAAATTAAAATTTCCTTTTTAAGTAGACATACACGATCCACACGGCGTCCTAGACGGGTGGTCTCCTTATCTTACTACCAACACATCTTTTCATTAAAAAAATTCAAAAAGCCTGACACATGTGCAACCTATTTAGATGTGTCCAGTATTATTACGAAAACTTTTACAAGGACCTTTAATTTCCTGAAAAGAAACATCCGTAGGTCGATTTTTTTAATTCAGTGATTAGTGGAGCCTCGAAAAGGAGAAACGTTAAGTAAATTTGCCATCTGCGATTAATTTCCGTCAGGACCCAGATGTGTCGATTGACCTGTTAACCGGGATGGCCGGCAAGAATCTTGGCAAACAAGCTGATTACAATCACTACAATGAATGAGAAATGAAAAATTTCCAGTGATCCAGGATTAGTTTAATCATCAGCTGGGTCCTTATACGATAAATACATCTCCATTTATTAAATAGAGCACAAAATTCATCGAGAATTCATTAAACTTTGCTTTTAAAATGAACAATGAACATTAAGTCGTGATAAATTTAATATTTCCTTCCTCCGCCAACGCCTCCTCCCAACAGCAATTTTTACATAGCATGACTTTTCAAGCACGCAAGGATATGAAAGACAATAGCCAGTCATCAAGTTTTGTGCCGTACTTTTTTGCTAAACGAACAGCACAACAAAAAACTAAAATAGTTAAAATATCGCCGCCCGCCGGCTACAACCTTTACCTAATCGCGTACTTGCCCTCGGATAAAAAGAATATCTGCAGGAAAGTCCATATCTTGGCCTCCTTTTCTTGTTCAAGTTTACTGTTACTGTTATTTATTTATTTATTTATCTATCTATCTATCTATCTATCTATCTATCTATCTATCTATCTATCTATCTATCTATCTATCTATCTATCTATCTATCTATCTATTATTTACAGGGTTTTCCAAAAGTCGTGATCAATAAGAGCCGGCAGCCGGCAAAATTCGCCGGCTCGCCCACTACTTGTCCTTGGAAATTACCCCAAATTTTACGAATAACATGAGAAAGATTTGCACAGAACACGATCCGTGGATCGGCAGAGTTTTGATCATCACAAACAAAAGAGACGCCTGAATGCTGAGTAATTTCGTCGGCGATTTCTGTTTCCCTTATTTCGACCGCGCGCCATGGCTATTTTTCCCTGTCCATGCTCAAAGGGGATGACCTTAGACAGCAATGACCAGAACCAGGTTGCTGACCAGCGGTTTTCGTTAAAACAATGGTTTGCTGGGGGCTGCTCAGTCTCGCGGGCTCAGAAAACCTGGTCGTGGTTATTGTTGTTTAAGGAGGCTCGTTCAAAGGCGGTGATTGAGCACACACGATTTTGAGGCAGCGGTTTAAAAAGTACTTGGTGTAAGCTGCCTGATTTGCTAATTACATTTGAAGCGTGACAATATGACATTTAACGACAAATGGAAGCAGGAAGCTGTATATAGAATGCAAAGGATCCTCACGGAAGATACCGTGTGGGCTGCGCATGTGTGGTAGTGTAGTAACTTGACACAGTGCTTTATTCCATAACTGTCAACAGAGCGGAGTTTTGTTTTGCAGAAGATTCAAGTTGTCTGTGCGTATTAAATATGTAGCTCTAATAGTACACGATATTGTTTTGGTATCGTAAATCATAATAGTGCCACGGTAGATGCCTTAAGTAAATAGAGGTTTTGCACTGCAGCCATGTTGCATGGCAGGAACAATGGACTCTTTTTTTCTATGGAAACAAATGTTCTTTCTAATGCAAAGCATTTTCATTGTTCCTGCCATGCAACATGACTGCCGTGCAAAACCTCTATAACCCCCCGAGAAGACATTTAGTTACTAGTAAAATCAAATAATTACTTTGATTTCGTACAAAACGCAAGTGAAAATATTTCCCATACAAATATTTAAACCAGGAAAGATTGAACAAAAAGGGGATCAAGAAACAGTGGCTTCGAGGGTGAGTTTTCCACGACAAAAGTTCACTGAAGTCAAGTCCTCTCCGGCGGGGTTAGTATCTGGATGGGAGACCTCAAAATAGATGACCTTTAACGCTCAAAAATGCGAACTAAGTACGGCACAGATTTTGTAAGCCTGCTTTATGCAAAACAAATATCGAGTTTTTTGCAAGAGCAGAAGGAAGTTTTTTCGACGTGTCGATCAAGAATGAGAAAATCCTTCATCAGTATAACATAAATTTTTTTGCCGCGAATATAAAAAGTTACCATCAGTGAGATTTTTGCAAAGTTCAATTTTGGCTGCACAAGTAAATCGAAAAATCAACATCGATTTCAGCGACCGCCTTTGATCAAGTTACCTTGCGTGTTACCATGCGTGTTACTATCGAAACGAAGGAAACATTTGTGACAAAAAGAGACACTGGGTTTTTGTTTTCGTAAATCTTTTTTTTCTTTCAAGTGTTATAAAGTTCGACAAGAAATGTGCGAATTCAACACAAAGATCACAATCGTCTAACTCTTGAGGTTCAAAGTCAAAAATTCATTCTCCAAGACGAATTATTTTTGGAAACAGAAGCTGCTTTATTATTCACCAGCATCAGAAATTCTTGTCGATTTGAGGGCTCATTTGTTGAAATTCAAGTACGCTTCCAAGAGAACTGTTCATTTTCGTGATTTATGCACGGGCTGCGGACATTGTGCGTAGTACACTTATGCACTACGATATCGGCGGGTCTAATTTGCAGGTCGCAGGTCGCAGGTCGCAGGTCGCAGGTCGCAGGTCGCGGGTTGCAGGTCATTGTTTCACCAATACAGAAAGTATCCTAAACATTCATAAAAGCTAACCTTAGGCCTAAAAACTTTTGTTTAGGACTAATTAGGCCTAAGGTTAGCTTTTAAGAATGTTTAGGATACTTTCTGTATTGGTGAAACAATGACCTGCAACCCGCGACCTGCGACCTGTAACCTGCAACCTGCAAATTAGACCCGCCGCTACGATATTAGTGTTCTGTTCAAATACCCTACTTTGTGCTCCAGAATGTAAGAAATGCATTCTAGGAGGACAAATTTCAAAATTTCCCCGGGACAGGATCCCCGGACCCCCAATTTTACAAATGGCTTTCACGATCGAGGCAGTTTTAGAAGGTTGTAAATACAGTTCTTCGGCACTTTCAATTATTAGACCGTCATTTATTTGCATGGTGTATTAAATTAGTCATTGATTTTATCCCCTACTCTATTGTCTCTTACATCCATTTTTTACTTTCTTTATAAGAAGATTTGTTCCTATGCGAAATATATAGAAAATTAAGTTTACATGTCGATTATTCATTTATCATTGATGGATTATTATTTTGGATAACGTCACCAAAGACATTCCCATGAGCATCGCCAACGTCCGTCCTCATCGCCAAAATCTTAAGGCTTTTGTCGAATTCAAAGGAAGATTGGATGAATCAACGATGATACTTAGCTCCGTCCTACGTATAACTCAAAGCGTCAGAGAACAGAGGATCGTACGATCACTTTCATAATTTAGCGTTGCAGTCTTGTTCCCAGTTGTCCACAAAATACTCCGAGACCAACGCTTTAAACCTGCAAAAAAACACTTCCGGTTAAGCGTCGCAAAATCGGGAAAAGCCTCAATCAATCAATCAATCAGTAAAACGGCTACTATCTGGTTTATATTTCCGGAAAATTCGGTTTTTTTCCCCACGTCAACATAAAAACTGATAACGGGACAAATAAAGCCAAGAAATGATCAACATTCGGATTTGAATACCGGCAGTCCCATTCATACCAGACACAGGAAACCCGCAAGCACACAAATCATGAAGCCAAATAAGCTTCCCTTGTTTCGTTTTCTTTTTCAGTTTATTTGCTGCATTGTTTGTAAACATAGTAAGAAACGTACTTGTCTAGAGGACAAATAGGACTTGAGCATCCCGGGATAATCTTTTCCTGCAAATTAAAGGAAAAGACAGCGAAGAATGCATCAATATAGGGCGTTTCGAAGAGGTCATGATTTGCTTCCTGTCAGAGAATGCTGAATAACAAAAAAGCGGCAATTTAGAGCATCAGGCGAGAATTTTGGCTGCTACCGTACTACACGAAACATATCGTTCTCTTATTGAGAAAGAAACCACACGATTACCAAACAGCTCGCTGATTCGTAATAGAATATTTCCTCGTATGAGAATTGCCCGATACATTAAGTTAGGAAGCGTAAACATACGTATCCTCTTAGCACTGACTAGCCTCGTCTTCGTTGTCCCGACGGGACCATGACTCCGATAACCAACTGGTTATCTCCCTCACTTGGGATGTTTTTTAATGCTGTTTTGTTGATTTAAATTACTAATTTGTATCTGTCCCACAAACGAGAAAGTAATTAACGAATTGCTTTGCTTTTGAAATTCTTCACTCAGTGATTGGTTCAAAGTTAACGCGCCACTTTTTCAACCAACCAGAAGTGAAACCAAAACCAATCGTGGCTCGCCCGTGCACATTTTCCCGCGCTTTGTGTCGGCTACGTGTAATTACTTCGAGTTTTGATTGGTTTACTGGATTGTCTCCTTCGTTTTTGATTGGCCAAAGTAATAACTTTGGTTTTGGTTTTACGACACTCGATTGAAACTCGCTCTAATAAACATAAGTTAAAGTAGCGCACACACACCTCATCCTTGTACAAAACTCTCACATAATGGACACGGTTCTAAAAAGACAAACAAAAGAGCATAAATCTCGCTTACTCATTTTCATAGGTGAAATTGGAAGTGAGCACACACAGGTGCCTCCAGCTGCAGCTCACAGCAACCTCGTACCCAGGTCTCTCTAACTCTGGGTGCGCCTGGTCATGTGACTGCCCGTAACAATCACAACCACCAAGAGGAAGGTCCCCCACAGAACAGAACGATTAAACAATGTGTAGGGTGGTTTCAAGTTTCAAATCGCGCTTCAATTCATGAAATGTACTGATTGCTTGTGGCGGACTTTGAGAATTTAGAAAAAGCGTGCAGGATTAGTACAAACTATGATCAGAGACTACGAACAGCGATCTACGAATAAAATACAACTACAACACCAGCAACCGCGATTGCAACGACAACTACTACATTTACAAAATTGACTTGAAAACACTTTAAACCTCTTGTCACCAAGCGCCCCTGATGCCCAAGAGCTGGTGTCTCTAAACAACATAATTCCTCTTCTGTTAATTATTTCCATCTAAATGTAATAACTTTATGAAGAAAAACATATTGTTAAGGGTGTTGCAGTACATTCCTGCATAGTTACGACTCCGGTTAGCTGTCTTATTTGATCGATGAGTAATATCAGTATTAACTTCCTGCAATTATAATTGGACGTAGCATCATTCCGGGCACTCCCTGACCATAATCACTAAAGCCGTGTTCACATTAAGCCTCGATTATGATCGAATTATAATCGAATTAAATATGAAATGGGTTCACATCAACTAATTGCAGTCCCTGATTATAGCCTCAAAGGGCTTGTTTGAAGTAATTACATGAGTAATTGAACAGAATGGCGAGCACGTGGTGGTATGAGCTGACGAAACTTCTAATCGCTTTATGGTGCGAAGGTTTTGGATTTGTCTTCTTCTATTCTCTTAAGCTATCCTTGGTTCTCTTCTCGCCTCAAGCACATGATGGTGATGATAATCGTGGCATCCACAAGATACGGCGCCATTTTGTCTCACACTACGAGGTTACCGTGCGTATTGTATTTGAATTTTCGCAGATGTGAACAGAACCATAATTGAATAAAATTGAATGGAGTATGATAGCTTGATGTATACTTCAGTTGATCATAATCAACGTTGAGTGTGAACACGGCTTTAGTAACTGTTGAACTGTCATTGGCCGAGCTGGAGTAAACATGGCGGCCTGGGGAAAAAAAGTGCACCAGTGCAGATCGTGTACTTCATCAGCACAGCCAAAATAACCGTCGTCCACACCTTATCTCTGTAGAGCTCAAATGCCACATCGGCTGCAAAATCTGGCCACTTGTCGTCGAATACTCTAAGAGCCAAAAGAAGCGGTACAACTGTAGTGTCATGGGCAGAAAACAGCATCAGTTTGTAATCGCTGTTGGAGAAAAAAAACGAAGTATAGTAGCGTGTAACCTGTCGACCTTATCGCCCGACGAATACTATCAGAAGACGGTCGATACGTCGCGATTTACATCCCAAGTGACTACATCGTAAGACAAACAATTATACCTTTCATTATTTATTTAACCATCACGATGAACAATAATCACTTCTTCACGAAAAAACCAGCTGTGACAACGGAGCCAAAAACCACCGTCAAAAAGATATGTGAATCAACTGAACAAGTTCATCAAAAACGAGGAAGTCTAAAGCACTCATTTTAAACTTATTAGGCCTGGTTTGAAGGGTTTGAATTATGGCTTTGAATGGCGAGCTTTCAAGTCAAATTGGAGAAATAGCGTGAATGCATTATGATAGCCTTTTAGGGGAGACGTGTCGAAAGACACCTTGAATTAGGTTTAGGTTTAGGTTTAGGTTCACCAGTTTCAGCAGTTGGACTCCTTCAATTTGACTGCTATTTGTTTACTGTTACGTGGTCTCATCGATCGTTCAGAGGACTACATTGCTAAAGGAAAGGCTCGAACGAAAGGCCTGACCACAACACCGGGAACTACCGGTATGTGCCGTACTATTTTCGAATAATGTTTGGGATCTTTTCTGCAGGGATGGCGCCGTGGTGAGAGAACTCACCTCCCACCAATGTGGCCGGGGTTTGATTCCCAGACTCGGCGTCATTGGTTTTCTACTCTGCACCGAGAGGTTTTTCTCTGGGTAATCCGATTTTCCCCTCTGCTCAAAAACCAACATTTGACTTTGCGTTAATTGTTAATTTCAGTTTACAGTATCCCCAATTAGTGCTCCAGCGCTAGAACGACTAGACACTTAAATAAAGTTTCCTTTTCTTTCCTTTCCTTTTCTTTCCTTTCCTTTGACGTCCCACAGAGTTTATGAACAAAGGTTGTGAGACGGGGTCTACGGTTTACAGTCCTTATCCGAGAAGACTTGAAAGTCTTACCATTTGCGGATGTAATTACAAATGGAGCACCTTCTCCTCAGTTATTTTAAGACCCTGAGTGTTGGTCCTGCCGGAGTCAAACTCACCAAACTGATGCTCAACCAACTGAGCGCCACCGACACGCGGTGAATCTAGTGAATCTATGAATTTTGAAGGGAAATATCGCTATTGGATTGTTTCAAACTGATATGCTAATCTCTCGTCTTGCCACTCTAAAAAAAAAACCGTTTTAGGGCTTGCATTATAATAAATACCTCTTACTAACCGAGTGCGAGGTCCGTACTGTAAGTTACGGACCGAGTTTTTTCCCGTTGATTTATGGCCCAATCGTTGCTCGCGCGTGCACATTTTCCCGCGCTTTGTGTCGGCTACGTGTAATAACGTCGAGTTTTGATTGGTTTACTGGATTGTCTCCGTCCATTTTGATTGGCCAAAGTAATTACTTTGGTTTTGGTTTTACGACACTCAACTGAAACTCATTGCTATTAACAAATTGACTTCAAAAGATAAAAGAACGTGTTAAAACTTAGTGAAAAGTCCAATTTTTTACCTTTTGGCTTTCATAACGGGCGAGTTATTGGCCACCACAAAATTGATAAATTCTTGGGAAGCAAAAGCGTTATGAGCCCATTATACATTCTTTGCAAAATTTCGAGTTTTTAATGCGTCATTTAATACTGGTACTCAGAGATTACCTGGTAAATTGCACTCAAAGTTTCAGAGATAGCTCTTTATGCAATGCACTTTCAATACTCAATAATGATTTTTTGGCTGATAGATTAGAAAACGATGGGCTTATGCTAATAAAGCAAAAATGTAAACAAAGACTCCCCAAAACTTCTGGCAGGTAAGTATGATTTTCCAATGAATTCCTTTCAGTGTGACGGTGCAGGTTTGCTGGCTGCTGCTTGGATGGTTCCCCCTCGTAGTGTTGTCAGAGATACTGCCGTTCCCTGCCTGGACTACATCACCCCCTGTCTTACATCTAAGGCACCAATTCCAAAGCTCATCTATTGGCGACGAGTTTAACAACAACAACAACAACAACAACAAATGTGGAGGTTTGACAAAGGTGAGTGTCAATATTGTTATATCACCGGTGTCCTCCTCTCCACCCGCGCAGCAGTGGCTCAGTTGGTTGAGCATCGGGTTGCCATGCGGGAGGTCGTGAGTTCGACTACAGTCGGACCAAAGTGCTGCCTTTGTAATGACATCTACAAATGGTTAGACTTTCAAGTCTTCTGGTATAAGAACGATAAACTGTAGGCCCCATCTCACAACCCGTCAATGTTCATAACCCCCTGGGACATGAAAGAACCCGCACACTATTCGCATAGAGTAGGGAATGGAGTTCCCGGGGTTGTGGTCTGTCCTCTGTGGTGTATCATGCTGAGGAGGGTAAATGCTTGGGAGATACTTACTACATCAAGCTACTCTAAAATCCGAGGGTAAATAACCATACGATGATGATGTTCCAAAAACATATGTAGGGGTTTCTCAGTCAGACCCAATCACAGAGGACTACATTTCACTGTTATTTATTGAAAAAAACCTTTCAAAGCCAAATACCCCAAAATTGCGATCAAACGTGAAGCTCATACTTTTCATCATTGATTTTCTTGTCAAAATTGTCCATAATGTGTTGCAGAAACAAACCAACGGAAAGTGAAAGGACCTTCCTCCTGCAGAATTAAATTATATAAATAAATTATCAACGACAAATAATAAGTATAATTTTTTACATGAGGATACAATCATATTTAATCTAGGAGAATAGAACGGCATTGTGAATCTCACTTCCAGCACTTCCTCAAGTCTTAGAGACTGAATTACAGACCAGCTCAAATGAGATCCAGCCAAAAGCACTATCTCCATTAATAATCCTAGAGCACAGCACCAAAGCCAGATGTTACTAACTCGGTGTCATTTTAAACGAGAGGGAAAACCCAGAGTCCCAAGTCAAATATAAATCAAACTGAACAGGACTTAGTTCGGTGAACAAGCAGAAACTGGTGTTTTTCTTAGCATAAGCTATACACCATACAAACTGATGGTAAAGCTTAGGGTATTATCCTTTTGTCAGAACTGGCCGGCCAGACCCGTCAGTTTGCAAAGAAAATTCAACAATTTGAAGGAACACTTGCATGATAATACCTCGCATTCTTTTGAAGGAGTATATGTCATCCTCGAAGTGTGCTAATTTGAAGGCGTTGTAGAGATAGTCCTTCCAAATGCCCGGTTTGGCCAGTCAGTTCTGTCCAATGGAAAGAATCCGTAGTATCCAATTACAAGGGGCACGTCAGTATCTATCTCAATATTTACATCATGTGGAAAGGGTATTTATGCAATACTTACAGTACACATGCAGTTCTTTTCTAAAAACTAACTTTCAGGGAACTTCTAGCCCTCGTAACACACATGTAACATTAAACACTTAATGACCAGTCCCTCGGGAAACAGTTCATTTTGTTTCCCAAGAATCTCAACGTTTCTCCGAAGCGCAGTCAAGGGAAACATTGAAATTCGAGGGAAACAAAATGTACTGTTTCCCGAGGGACCAGTCATTAAGTGATTTGTTATATATCACAAAAAGAAAAACGTGCAACAGCAACAGCAACGGCGGTATACGCAAACATTTGCGGGTAGCAGTGCACTGTTACCCACTGACGTCATGGATTTTGCACTGTTGCCCGCTCAGAGACTTTTGGTGGGAAACAGTTTTATTGTTAGATGTCATGTGACCTCGAAGTAACCAATGAAAGCCATGTTGTTGGGGGAAAATTTCAGCTATATAACAAACACTGATCAATGTTTTATCCCAAAAGATTCCCTTGAGTAAACTGGAGTATAATTAACTTTCCCCATCTGCAAGTAAGACTTAAAGATTTCACTCTGGCTAACACCAGACAATTTTACTTGGAGGCACTTTAAGTGTGAATCGGTTAAGAGTAGCAAGCAAAATTTGACAACCATGTTTAACTGCTAAACATTTCCCCTTAAAATGAAGAGTGGCAGTTTTGCGGCTTTTACCATTAATTCTGCACAGCATTGTGAACTAGCAACAAGCCACAGAAGTTAAATACTGTACCTAGATTGTTGTGAAATCCCGCATTGCATTGAGAGAAAAAGCTGCAATGCTTGTTCTTCAATTACATTTAAAACCTGAATAATAGCTTTGGGAACCTCCATGTCGTGAGCCTGAAAATAAACATACAGTATTGTAAGAAA
>NC_090874.1:63696204-63701204 GCF_036669935.1 Montipora foliosa
GTCAATAAGCCTCATTAAATCATTTATCAAATTCCAGCAAAGTCTTGTCAAAGCGCAGAGCGGGTCAATAAAGTGCAATGAATTGGCTTATCATAGACGTTCAAGTGAAAGGTGTGTACTGCCTAGTATTTCAAATTTGTTGCCGGTATATATATATATATCATGATATATAAATAAATACACCTAGATCCATATATAGATCCATATCTTCATCCAGTTAGCTCGCTTATCGAATACAGAGCCAATTTGAGATTGCATGATGTTTTCAGTTCCTTTTCAGATGCATGGTTTAAAAAAACTGTGATGACTGGCGTTTATAGTTAATTAACCGTTGTCGGAAGCTATGATTAGATATATTGCAAAACTGGGTTCAATATTACATCCTTGCGTAAACGGCTGCTTTTGCCTTAGTTTGAATTCCAGTTCACCCGTACAAAACAACTGGCGTTGAATCGGAAAAAATAACCGGTAATCCGAGGTATAATACAATATACGCTAATAGTTTTTGTGATTTTTCAAGTTCTCGTCAATTTTTCTTGAGTGTTTTTTCTTTACGTACGCCCCCGCTTTTTGTGGAGCTTCAAATATCAATTTGTCTGGGGGACACACTTGAACTGCATGAAGATCGATGAACTCATAGGGAATTTTCCCGATCTTTTTAAAGCCTCACCCATATCCGGAATTCTTGAACGTTTTCGTAGAGTTATAAGAATACGAACTGTTATACTCAGTTTCCTACTAGATGCAGTCTGGAGACGTTCAGGTGAGTTCGTGAAGTTTTTGGCAGAAAAACACTTAAATATGCTATGTTCCCGGTGAAGAGTATTCCCTATTATTGAAAAACTTTGCTTGCATGAAGAATCAAATAGTTTGTAAGGCAAATATGGAGAAATAATTAACCGCACTACAGAAACCTAATCCTGCAGTGCTGACAAAGATAGAATTACGTTTAGATGTAAAATGAAGGCAAACGGGGAAGTGAGGTCTTTGTGCCAGTGTAAGAAGACCTTGCACTTGTAGCAACGGTAAAAAAAATATTGGGGACTGCATGAGAAATACACATTCCAGTTTTAGTTATTTTCTGAAAATTAAGACTTCGTCAAAAATGAAAATGGTATAAGGTTTTCCCCCCCCCCCCCCCCCCTTCCCCCGGGTAATTCAGAGCAGGATTCTTCCGCCGCAGGAGAAAGCAGTGCGCAAGAAAACATCACTTCAAAATATAACTTATAATCCTAAGTAGTTTGTAATTATTCCATCTCATCCGTGGCGTACATTAGGGGTTCGGTTTTCTTTAGCTGGGTTGTTACCAACGGCTATAAGACAAGAAAATAAAACCCAGTTCAATGTCGTAGGCTTCCGTCGTGAAAATCAGGCCTAAATTTGCTTATTTCGAATTGTTATTTTGCAGAGTATAGGGCTAAGAAAATGTGTTATAATGCGTTTCGCAAGTCCAGCACGATTTTTTTCTCTTTTTTTTTCAAAAAAAAAAAAAACGACTCTGAGTTATTGTTTTGTGGCTTCGCCGTCACTGTAGATACGGCATCGTAATATAAATCTTCTTCCAGGGGGGCCTAGAAAGTGACAATAAATTGTAAGCAGGGTTTTCTTTTAAGGCTATAGATAAAATTGTCTAATAAGCTTTGTTTGTGTTTGTTTTACGATACAGTTGAACTATTCGGCACAAAACTTATCATCAGTAAGGCTAGGACTGCGTTGTAAGGCGTCGACGTGTGGGAGTGATCATCATCTTCCACTTTTTAGAATTACATCGAGGAACGGTTCGTGATTGTTCTTCATTTATACCTTTGATTTCGAAAGTTGTTCTCTATCTCTTCTCAAATAAAACCCATTTAGGAAAAAAAAAGAATTATGGAAGTAACAATGCCTGGGTAGCAACTGTGGAATTTTAAAATCACTCAGGCAAATTTTTCGCCTCATCGTGTTATCTTTACTGTAAATTGACTGAATTTGGACGCGCTAGGTTTCAAAGTTTGTGTGCATTTTCATTTAATTGCCCACAGAGTTTTATTATGAATGTATACATAGCTTTATATGGGGGAGTGGGGGGGGGGGGGGGGGGGGCTGGCCGATTCAGCAGTCAGGGTGGCTGTTATCTCATTATACATATAGCTATGAACCTGAGAAAATTTCAAAGAGATCGAAAAAAGATCGAAAAATGGCAGGGAACAACACGTTACGTGATTGAGAGAGTCATACAGGTGGCTCACTAGGCCCAGTAAGTGCATTTTCACTGCTATTAAAATATAATTATGCGAAATACTTCCCTTGATTTTCAGCCAAGGAGTAAAGTTATGTGATCAAACAATTGAACTGAAAATTAAAAAAAAAAAATTCTATTCAATTAAATAATTACTAGTTTTATCGAGGAGAACTTAGCACGATTATTTCAAATATTTTCTTACATATTTTCGTAATCCAGACCTTTCCGTCCTTTTTCTTACTTGAAAAAAAAAAACTTGAACGCTTGTGCAGCGCAGGGAGTCAAGTTGACAATGTTTTTCTCGAGTCTTCAGAAAAAGCATCTCAAGTTCTTCATAAAATTGTTTGCTTTAGAGTTCATGTTTTGACGCTTTATTAGTGCAAGATAATTCCAATACAAATAAACGCTGGGACCTACTCGACGCCAACTTATCACCACCATAAAGAATACAGGGATAATTCTTCATTTTTCTTCCTCTGTATAAAACGTTCACTAATTTTTGTGTTTTGAAACGGCAAGCTGGCTTTAACTTTACGAACTCGTACAGAAACAATGCGACGCATTCACGTAAAGAGCAGATTTGCATGTACTTTCAAGCAGAAGTAATTTTCCTTTGTGTTTTAAATACAATGACTTAATTGTTATCTTAAAGTTTTAGCGGTGTCCGAGGCTGGACCATTGCAAATTCTCAGCTTTGACTGCGATGGGCTTCCCCGCGCGAGATTAGCGGCAGATTTAGTTCGATTCCCTGCAATGAGTGCATAAAGGCAGTCGTGTTAAAGAAAAATACAGAACTTTGAAGAAAAACTTAGTGGAATGAAAACAGATACGCAAAGATACAGTTCAGCTGGAAGTTGTGGAAGCTTCTTTCGACAACAGCTGAGATTTTTTGGAGGTCACAAAAGGGGCGGTAAATGCAGCGCTGTGATTGGTGGAGAGAGTGATGCCGCATGACGTCCCTAGAAGCCTTTCACACAGTATCTGTCCTCAGGCGATTCATTAATTACTGAGTTTGAACGATGCGGTGAACTTGGCGTTCGAGGTGAAAAATATAAACATTGTGAAAGCATCGTTATTTTGTTTTCTAACTCTTTTTTAGCGTCCGCGTGAACGCAAGGACAATGGGATTTCTCGGCTGCAAAGCTTGCTTGGTCGCATTTGTACAGTTAGCCGCCATTTCAGGTAGGAACGAGTATTCATTCAGTGTCCATGGTTGTTTTCTTACCGTTTGGCATGAGTACAAGCACGTTATGAATGTGTTATTTTTGTCCGACATCAAACGATGATCTTGCTTGTATGTGACTTATTTATTTGTGAGGAGCTTGTGATATTAGTCGCACAGTTTAATTCGTTCCGGTTCGTCTTCAGCTTGGTCGTGTACGTACGTATCTTATTCTAAAACGTGTGCAGTCACTGAGCCGTTGTGTTTACTTTTTGCGTGCGTTCGACATCACGAGCTTCTTGGCATTGAATGACTTCCTAACGAGCATTTTATACGTCTACAGACCGCATACGTAACTCAGAAATCTCTGTTTGATATTTCACAGTGAGATTTGCGAGAAAAAACGTGTAATAATACTTTTGCTTAGTAGTATGCTGTCATTCACTTAAGTCGCGTACGATGATCGTGAAAGAATTGCATTTCATTTTCTGTATCGAAATAATGGCAATTCTTCCGCTGATGTGAAAGAAACTGTTAACTTCTGATCTCTCCGTTTCCCTTTGAAGCGACAGACGTTGAGAGTTTCACTAATTTATCATTGGGTTTTTTTTGGCTCAGTAACGCGGTGTTAAGGTTTGCATCTGTCCGGCACGGTTTTTGCCTCTTCCGACCACTGTTTTGCCGTGACATAAGAGGGGAGTTTGGATTTCGCCTAAAATGATAACTTCAAACGGTTGACGCGATCTAACAATGGTGATTTTCCTTCTGGGCAGGCTTCAATATTAAAATCAATTTAGTCTCCCGTTTCTCCCGGTAAAATATTCCCTGATTTATGACTTTATTGTTCAAAATTAATTACACTTTTTTTAGTTACAAGGGTGTGAGAGGAGCGGCATAGAAATCTTTTATATTGTTAATCACTGATGTTCTTCGTTTAAGCAAGGGCGAACCCTAATCCTTCCAAGATTAACAACTAAGAATTATCGCATTTGTAAAGTAATATATCGTGATAATATCTTTGCCTGAGATATTGTATGGGAAATAGCGATTACCATATTTTTTAACAGACTAGTAATAAAAATTGAAACACCGTGTTTGTTGAGATCTTTTTAAAACACCGGAAATTATTTTTCTTGCTTGTCCCGACGGCTTCTCTTGATGACTTCGGTTTGAAAATGGTGTTTAATTTAAGGGACAGCTGTATGAAGCCTTAATATTGTGTCCATCAAAATAGTAATTTTTCTGTGGTGATAATGTGACCAGTTTCTTTTGTTGTGTACAAATTTAAACATTTCATTTATAAATTTTGCAGTTTATATGAATCCATTCTGTGTTTCAGCCACTCCACATAATGACATACAGAAGTGTGCATTATGACATTATATGAATACATGCACAACTAATTTGCTTCCTCCATCATAACCATACATTTTGGTTTGCCATGTTGGTTTAATTTTGGCCTACTTGTACTTTAGCCTTTGATATCATGTGAATTCTTGCTTATGCCTAATCCTTTTTCATTACATATGTCCTATGGACATGTATTATCAGAGATTTTATTGCCCAGCCTACAACCTGTATGTAATAAATACAGCTAATCTGACCCAAACGCGGCTC
>NC_090874.1:63706204-63736204 GCF_036669935.1 Montipora foliosa
TCCCAAAGCTATAATTGTTTGGAGAAAGCGAGGATCCAATGCCTCCATCACTACTGGGGAACACTTTACTTTGATTCCTGATGGGGCACTTCAGATCAGGAACATCAGATTTGAGGATCAGGGGGAATATGAATGCACTGCTACTAATGACGTCACTGGAAAGACTCACATTAGCACAAATGCAGGATCTGTTAAAGTTATGCCAGGTCTGTATAGGAAATAATGACTAACAGTGAATGACCATGATCATGGTAAATTAACTTTATTAACAATTTGTCTTGACTAATGTACAAGTAGCCTGTTCTTTGTCCTGAGAAAGTTCAACATTAATTTTATCGTGCCGCTGCAATATTTCTCAATTATCAATGTGGTATGAGAGCCTAGAGATCACTTTCCAGGCCAGGCAAATGTTTTTAAGTCTTGCATACGTTTAAACATTTAGTAGTATCTCTGATAAATGCTTATCCTGTAAACTTTAAAGATATTGAACGTAAGTCTATCTTATCTTGATTGTATTATTAATGATTGATATACATGTAAAACCATTAGTGAATTTAATTTTCCCCCAAATTCTATATTGTACTGTGTAGCTAGGCATTGTTTAATGCATTGATATTCTTTGTACAGATAATGCTTTTCCTCGTGATCCATATTTTGATACCACACCCAAACACACAGTGGCCATAGCCAAAAGCAAGGTTGTACTGGAATGTCTGGCAAATGGTTATCCCAAACCCAGGTTCACCTGGCTTAAAGATGGTTTACAAATTTCCCTTGGAAGTCAGGGGTATTCCATGTTAGGTCAGGGAAACCTGATGATACAGTCTGTATCAGTGTCACATGCAGGAACCTACACTTGTCGTGTATCAAGTAGGACCAGATCAATTGATGCTACTGCAAAGTTGGATGTACATTGTAAGTGACTTTAGCAATGATTACATAACAGTAATAAGTATTGTCAGTAGCAATTATTCATTGTTTTTGGGTTGTGGCATGACATAACTCTGCTCAGAATATGCTTGACCCGAGGGCCAGTACTGTAGCTTTCATTTGAATCCCTTTGTTCTGTCCTTAAGTGATTTTTAAAAATGCACACTGTACCTTCCCTTAGAAACACCTTAGAAATGCAAAACTTTCATTTGACTGGAACTAACCGGTTGATGTTTTAGCCTTGTCTGTAGACCTATATTTGGACATATTTTATTTGTCCAGCAAACTCTTGTGTCTACATTTAGTATTTCTAGTACAGTGATGAGGTGTATCTTGATTTTGATAAAGGTCACTATAAAGCATACACTGCAGGGCTTCAAATTGCGACCAATACAGTCGCATTAGAGACTCAAATATCTGGAGAAATCGTAAATTTGCGACTTGTTTTCACCTTTGCTCTTTCGACACATAAGGGTTAGCAGTTGCCACTTTGTAGTGTAATTTAGCTGCGTTGTTATGTGCACAACTCCATTCCTTCGATCATTCGCCATTTTCAGCGGTTTCTTTACTCACAAGTATCGTAGGCTCATATTTTGTTTTGCTAAACCGCTGACAACACAATACAGCGTGATGATTTTGGGACTAAAATTTGCACAATTGCAACAAAATTTTCATATCTTGTCTCAAAATCACTTTGTGAGATCAAATTGAGCATCTTGTCTCATTACTGGCAATCCCAAACATAACATTTGCTTATGTACAGGGCTTGACATTGCGACCGATACAGTCCCATTTGTGACTACAGTTTTTCCCTTTGCGACTAAAATATCTGTAGGAGTTGCAAATTTGCGACTTGTTTTCACCTTCGCTCTTTCTAAACAAAAAGGTTAGCAGTTGCCACTTTGCTGCTGATTTTGCAAAAATAAATAAGGAATTATTTTGTTTCTCCCTGTGGATTTTCTTTCAATCTGAAGATAGCGTAACTTAAATGCGAGGTTCTGTTCACAACTCCGTTCCTTTGATCATTTGCCATTTTCAGCGGTTTCTTTACACACATTTCGGGCTCATTGTTTTGCTGAACTGCTGACACAATGCAGCGCGACGATTTTGCAACTATGACATACAAACCATAAAGTGTCTGCCAACTCCACTCCTCAGCTAAACAAAAACAGTTATGGCAAGCTCTTGGAACGGCAGGTACAAAACACAGGTCACAGGTCATTGTTTTACCAATACAGCAGGTTTCCTAAACATTCATAAAAGCTAACCTTAGGCCTAAAAACTTTTGTTTAGGCCTAATTAGGCCTAAGGTTAGTGTTTATGAATGTTTAGGATACTTTCTGCATTGGTAAAACAATGACCTGTGACCTGTGTTTTGTACCTGCCGGCTCTTGGAGAGCAATGCTTGCTATAGATAAATTTAAGTCACATACAGCTCCTTTAGGAGCCACAGCTATTTTAAAAGGCAATGATTATCAACAACACTGTTGTTGTTAGATAAATTTGCATACCATAAGGTCAATTAGAATTTGATTTCCAAGTTGTTCCGAAGATAAGCCGCACCCCCAATTTACCCTCAGTTTTTTAAGCAAAAAGGTATGGCTTATTCACAGGCTTTAATGGTAATCTGTCTTAATTTACTGTACATTAATTTCATGGAAAAAGTAGCCGACTTCGTGAGTCAAGTAGCCAACTCTCCCTTTTTGTTGGCTGTCGATACTTATTTGCAACCATTGCTTATCAGTGAAAGTTTTTGAACATCCCGCTTTCATTTTTAGATGGCCCAGTTTTTACAAAGAAACCAAGGGATGTGCATGCTCATGCCACGAGCAGTGTGCGATTTGAGTGTGAGGCTGAAGGAATTCCAAAACCCAACATTTCGTGGAGTTTAAATGGCGGAAAGCTAACCAACTCAGATTACATTAAGGTTGGAGATGGTTTCTTGCAAGTTCAAGATCTGGTAACATCAGATACAGGAGTGTATCAGTGCTTTGCCAAGGGTAACTCAGGGGAATTTCAAGCATCCGCACAGCTCTTTGTCTATCGAGCAGGTAAAGACCAGGTCATTGGGATTGATCACAGAAGTGCCTGGATGCTTATAATTTTCAAATTTTCTTGAGGTCAACAGAATGATTTTAACCACTTCAGATAATTTTTTAAACGCAATAAATTTTTTATTTGTGCTTCCAAGGGTTTTGAGAATGTATGTGGCTAAATTTTTAGTGTAGGGAAAAAAGGACCAAGTGCATTTAGACACGTGCATTTGAGAGGGGTTCAGGGGCCTTTTTAAAATGCATTTCCTGCATTTTGGAGCAGGATTCTTTTGCTTTTTCGTGAACAAAGCTAGGAAGATCCAAGGGTTGTGTTATTCAGCAGATATTTCTTATGACTATTATTCATAAAATATTGCCATAAAATTCTCAATCAAAAAAGGTGCAAATGGAAGTAAAATAGCTCGCTCTTATTGAAAATCCTGGCTTCCTGTGAAACATTCCACAGTGTTTATGAACAAGGGTTTGGAGACAAGGCCTACAGGTTGTAGTCCTTATCCAAGAAGACTGGAAAGTGCCTGGTATACGGTATTCTGTTCACAAGAAATAAGCACCTGTCCGTCAATGGGAGCCAATCAGATATTATCCAAAATGTATGAAGCTGATTTTGATATGGGTCGCTCCGCAAAATTGGTTACAAGTCCTAAAGGTCAAATGAGTAACCAGTGAGTAAAGTTGTGTTCAAGCCATGGTTAGGATAAGTGTACTTTTTTTTCTGGTAAGGCCAGTTTTGCCAAACATACACCTGAAAGTTGGCCAAAAAGCAAATATTTTGTGACAATCAAGTCAATACTTTCTCTTACAGGAGAGCCCCTCCCGGTGACTACACCATCTCCAACTACTCCGACAAAGCCAACATCAAGAACCAGTACAACATCGCAAACAACGTCAAAACCTGTCCCAGAGAGACCTGAGAACGTGGATGCACGTGCAATTTCAGATACAGAAATAAAGTTGACTTGGTCACCACCCCTGGTTCCAAATGGAAAGATCCTGGAATATGTCTGCATTTATGTTCAAGTTTCCCCTGGTGGTAAGTTAGCATAATACATTTTGCTTTGGTTTTGGTTCAAAAGTGATTTTAAGGTGGCGGGTATCTGTCTGGCGAAGTTTTTTTCTTGTTTTTTTCCCCCTAACAGGTCCTTAAGGAAGGTGCCTACTATTGTTATTGCAGATACATTCTGCGCATCTCAAGATACTTGGATTTCCTATGGATGGTCCTTATTCATTCAGGGATATTTTTGTGTGGTTCAAGACTATGCAGAGAAAGCAGAACTAAACAAGTGATCTTGGTATCCAAAGAGAAAATTGGGGGTAACTACACATTTTTCAGAGATAATTAAGCTTTAATTTGGAAAAGAACTCCTTACATTGCTTTGTATTTTAAAGCTTTTTACAAAAATTGTTGATTAACTATCTTTGAAAAATGCATGGTTACCCCCAGTTTTCTTTTTGGATTTCAATAACACTTGTTAAGATCTGCATTCCCCGCATATTCAGTAAACAGCACAGAAATACCTTTGAATTAGTTGGCAACGTCCAAAAAAATGTGCAAATAAACTTGGTCAACAAAGTAGAGAAAATTTTATTGCAAAATTTGAGAGAGAATTTGCCCAGGATTGCAGGTTGTAGAGTACTGACAACATACATGCAAGCACAACTTGCCTACATGGTAGTCTGTCAGAACTTCGTCTGGGTTACCATAGTTTTTCAGCATTTTTTCAGTAAACATTTCTCCGTGTACTCTCAAATTGTTCTGAACTCTGGGTGCATCTTATAGTTGAGTATTTTTGCACAACAAATACAATTTCGCCAAATTGACCTACAGTATGATTGACAAATCATTTTGGCCATTAACTTTTTTAACTTGGTGGCTCTTCAAAGAACAGGGGTGGCTCTGAGAAGAAACATTTTATTGATCTGCTACTCTTCAGTTCAATGAACATGGCAGAACAGTAAAAGCTTTACTAGAAATGTACAACAGACAACTAAACAACGTGGTGCGCATATTTGAACCCTTGAAAGGTTCCTTGGGTGCTACAACAGAAGGGTTACACATGCCGTTGCTTGTTATGACATTCACTTTCCGTGTGGAACTTGCTGCTAAATGAATGTCTAAAGAAATTCATGATAATGATAAAATATTATTGAACCTTAATTTGTAAAGTCCATACTATATTAAAGATGATTTACATGTACATGGTTGTTCCATGAGTGGGGAGAAGAATTAGACTAAGTATCAAAAGCAGTCCAACCTTGCTGTTATTGCAGGGCACGTGTGCGGTAACCCCTCTGTGTGAGAAAATTTGGTTTGGGTCTCCATATGACCATCCACCCCTCTATGTATGCCAATGTGGCCAGTATCACATGACCATGTCGCGAGCTCAAGTTTAGAGCTCATCAAAATCGAGGCAGCCATACTCCAGCTAATTTACAGCGTACATCTTTTATATTGGACATCCATGTTAGGATCAATTGACACCTGTCAAAACAAGGTATCCACTGACCAGTATCACTAACTTGACCATATCACAGGCTCAAGTTTGGAGCTCATTGATCATGCGGCCAGGTTAACCTATTGTAAGAATAAACTTAATAAATGGGAGCTCCGCTTTTGGGCTTGGCAAAATCTATATATATCAGGCTTCTGATTATTCAAGGTAGTGATAATCAGGTGCCTTTTTGGAAGGAGGATGCAGCTTTAATTTATTGTCTTTAGGACAAGGCTTCATTACTTTGGTTGTGTATTTTTTGTATCCGTTGTTCCCTGAAGCAATGAAGGGGCCAATGTAATAGCTGCATCCTGATTCAAAGGCACACATGTAAACATAATCATCAGCCGAATATGCAATATTAGTCACCATAAATAAGTTTTGATGGAATTTTGTTGGTTCTCAGATGCTCCAGCTGTAAACACAGTAAACATATCTGGAGACACCTTTGTAAAACTGTTCTCTAATCTTGAGCCTGACACAGAGTATCAGTTTAGTGTATTTGCCAAAAACCAGCGTGGGGCAGGAATTATTTCAGAGCAAGTAATAGCCAGAACATATTCAAGCTCTAAGGTTCCTGGAAAACCTCGTGATTTAGTTGCCGAGGCAGAAACAGAATCATCAATAAGGGTCACGTGGGCAGTACCTGACACTGGGTAAGTATATTGAGCTTCCAAGGTACATTCATGTACATGTATTTCTTGGCCTCTCTATAATTATATTTTTTTGTTGTTGATTTGTTTTCTTGTACGAGTTGTGGATAACTGCTTTGATGCATACTTGGTAATGTAAATGAGAAATTTGTATTTTAACTTTAATGGCATAATAATATTATTGTTAAGAATAAGAAATTATTATCCTTGGATAACACTTACAGTGTGACGCACCTTACCATGGCCACCTAACAAAGTTTTATACAAATTGTCTGCCAATCAGGATGTGTGAATTTGATTGACTGTCATGCCTCCTTGCAAAGTGTGCACAGTACTAAGTTGGACACCGTTGCATGGGTTGTTGAGTTGACGTACATGTATTTACACATAGTTACATTGTCAAATGTGAAATTTTGTTGGGTGGCCACGGTAAGGTGCGTTGCACTGTAAACACGAAGACATATTATAAAAGGATTGTTACCTAACTAGGCACATGTGGATGATTTATCTACCAACTGTGCATGCATACAAAGCTCTGTTATAATCAAGTTTGTGCAATAATAAAGCCCTTAATTAAGGGGAATATTTCCATAATATGTTATTTAACAGTTATTCACTGATAGTCACCAAGTCTGAGGTGAAGAGTTTTTTTAGTATCCCCCACTGGCTATGAAATTTTCTTTATTAAAAAGATATTCAAAACTCCTGTCGAAAGGATGACATTTAGAGAAAAACAATTATTCCTTATTCGTTACTTGCTTTGTGACAAAAGTTTGGATGTTACGCTTTTCCAAGTTTGCTAGTTGCGTAGGTTTCAGAACGGCGGTCGTTTCTCTCCTTCTAATGCATCTGTGTTCGCAGGCTAACAACAACCACGCTCTGAAAATGCATTGTGCGTGAAGCCAGTGACACACTAGGTGATTTTGTCTGCCGATTCCAGCAAAAATTGCTGGCGAATTTCTTTGCTCTTCGTTTATGGGCGCACCTGGTGATTTTATACACTGATTGCAGCAACTTTCCACTCCACTTTTGTACCCAGGGGTCTTGTCTTTCATCTGTCCACTCTTCCATTTTTCAGTAGTTTCATTCAGTTTTAAAGTGGAAGGGACCTTGTGATAAAGTAAGCGGGCACCCCTATATATAGCTAGTCTGGCTTTTGATCCTGAGACCTGGAGCCTTTGAGCAAAGGCGGTCACTGTACTCAGCATGGTGCTAGTACCCGGGTGCCGGGTTCTAATAGAAAGTTCTCCTGATTTTTATGTAGTGGTGTGATAAAATTATAAGGTCTTATTGGTTGAATCGTTCAGTATTTCACTGCAACGGGTGTAAAAAAACGCAGCACACTAGGGCACACTAGGCGATTTTAGCCAATTGCAGCGATCGCCTAGTATACATGATCATGTGTCGCTGGCTTTTAAGACAAGCGGCGAAGTGTCGATTTGTCATCTCATCCAACACACATTGTACTGTATGTGATACTTTTCATTTTAAAGCAGCTCTTCTCATTGAACAAAATTGTGTATTTTGTGTTGAACATAATTATGTTAAAACGAGAAAAATCAATCTACGGATATTAAATGGTTTCAGCTAGAAATTCGCCTCCCCAAATGCAGGAAATTGCACCTTCAGAAATCTAAAATTTCAAACTTTTCCACAGAGAGGATTCCCCTGGACCCCTCTGCCCTATGGACCTTGTACTCATTCCATCAGGCTGAGTTATCATCTGCCTGTTTTTGCAATTTTGCTGTCTGTTTAAAAAATCCACTGAGAACCCCAAAGATGTCAACCTGCAATAACTATAACCAGGAGAGTTTTGAAGTCTCATCTTACTTAAAGATCAGCCCTCTTCTTTTAGAAATAATTCAATCAATTTATGAGATTTGTACGCGACCCTTGAGGGAAATTCATTTAATGCGAATTTGTGACGTTGCTACTTCTGTCACTCTTTGCAGGCCAAACTCAGTTTCCAGATATGTTATCACTTATAAAGATACAAGCAGTAATGCAAGAGAAATGGAAGATGTCACTAAACAGCAAACCAGGGTTCTACGTGATCTCAAAACTTATACTAAATATACCATTACTGTCTTTGCTGAGAACAAGGCTGGCTTGAGAGGAGCTACTGCAGTGACAGAGGCAACAACAAAGGGTGGAGGTGATTTTCACTTTTGTAGTTCCTTATTTGCGAAAGGCACAAGACACAGGGTAAAAGGCAGAGGACTTGATGATAACCCCACTCCATTTTTGCTTGTTTGTGTTTTTTAATTACATATTAGTGATCCAGGAAGAAAATGTCTTACTGACTTTTAAAGTGTGAATTTTGATCAAATATTATTATTATGATCAATATTTTATTTTTTTCCGAACTAAGTGCACAAAAACATTGAAGGGGTGTCAGTTTACCTTAACAGCATCCACTGAATTACGTCAATGGCTTTTAAAGGTGTGAAATAAATTTCCCCACCTTTGTGTCACATTACCCCCAGTTATTGCTTTTTTCTTCATGAAACTTTTCATAAGTGATCAAGGACTTGAGTTCCTTTTATTGCTTGAATTTTTTTTTCAAATCTGCCTGTCTGTGAAAGGTCAAGGGTTTGAAATGGCTGGCAAATGGGAAAAAGAAATATAATTCTTTATGCAGTCATTTTACTTGCAATATTTCACAAAGTGTAATTTAACAGAGTTAACAACAGGATGCCTAGGGTTTATGTGCCAGTTGTGGTCAGCAGCATTGTGAGGGTGATGTGATTTTCCCTGCTGGTGTGCTGTTGGCTGTAACAGTAGCAATGTAGTTGTGTAGCGGAAAAAGCGTGTTTGATGGGCGTTTTTGGCATTTGTTTCAACTTCCCTCCTCCACCCTTTTTCATCGTTTTTATCAGTGTGACGGGTATCTGTCTCGGGCCGTGCTGCGTAGGGGGGCTCATGGCTGGGTTTGCCAGGATTTCACAGCCATCTGAGCAGTTTCCATCTCATAACTGGTTGCCAATAGTGGAAACTCCTGGATGTCTCCGGCAACTAAACAGAGTTGTTAATTGTCACATATCCTGCCTTATTTCACTCTCAGTTCCAATGGTTGCTCCCAGAGATTTTGCTCTGAAACCTGACAGTTCTGGTACAGGGCTTATTGCAACATGGAGTGCTCCTGATCCATTGAGAGTTAATGGACGAATCACATTTTATGTTATCCAGTACAGAAAAGTAGGAAATAGAGAAGTGAAAACAACAAGTGGAATAGAGGTTAGCGTTCAAGTCATCATCTTTTAGAATAGAGATTTAAGAGCATAAAAGGCATGGCTTCAAGAGTTTACATAGAGCAGTGTGCATTGCAATCACAGGGTTACAGGTTCAATTCCCAATTAGGCATGGATTTTTCCAGGCGTCTTTTTGTAACTGCTTAATAATCTTTATCTCCATGATACTTTATCTCCATGATACTTTCTCTAACTGTTCAAGTAGGTTGCAAAATTAAAATGAAAAGGAGAAAAGTTGTTGCCCTTAATTGAGCTGGGTATGACACACCATGTAGTTAGGGAAAATTGCCATCCTAGGCCTTTAATGACAGTCCTGATGATCAACAAATTCAAGTGGAATCACATTTTGTTTGATTATAGGCTGACCAGTTTGCATTCACCATCATTGGCCTCATGCCAGGCGTTACTTATGAAGCTAAAATAGCAGCTGGCTCTGATTCAGGGTTGGGACTGAATACACGTGATTGGGTTCAAGCGACCACTGTTGCTACAAGATGCAAAGGTAAATTTAAACAATTCATGTGGGTCAACTGTGAAAATTGAAAATGCTGTTTATAATGGTAAAAATGGTAGACTGACTGGTTCAACAAACAGTACACAATCCAAGGCTGCTGCCTAAGAGAATTTTCCGGGAGTGCTTCGGGCTTCCAACATTAAAAGTTAGTAGCCCGCATAGTTTTTTCAAGAGCCCAGACTTAATTACTTCCAGCTGGGATCAAATTTACAATAAAGTGAGGATCAATCGAGTAGGGCGCCTGTTCAGGCTACTTAATCAGAAATTTGGTCGCCCATGCTCACAAATAAGGCGCCCCAGGTGACCGGGCGACCGTTAGGCAGCAGCCTTGCAATCCAATGTTTGGCCAGAACAGTCAAATGCTTGGTCTGGCTGGTCAGTTCTGCCAAATGGAAACCTCAAAATTGTGCAATCAAGCATCATTCAAATCAAAGAGAATTATTCATTGTTCATTAAATTACTGAAACACTGTTCTCTACTGTAGTGTTTTTTTTGACAGTGCTCTCAGTTCTACAAATGACTGTTGGCTAGCACTTTGCGTACTAAATGGTTGAAAAAGGATTGCTATCCTTTTTGTAGGCTCTTTAAAGTTTTTATGGGCTCCAGCTTCTTCAGTGTATCTTTTCTTAATTTGTTAACATGAAGTCTGGTAATATACTTTCGGATGTCAGCAAATTTTCAAAGAAAAACAATTCTTCAAGATGTGTAGCACAATCACCATACCCACTTGGGGGTGACTCAGAAACATTTCCTGATTTATTCAGTTTAACGTCTTCAATGAAGCTATATTTTTGCTGAATGCTAAGGTTATCCTTGTTGATTAGCATACAGGGTGTAAAAAGGGTAAGCGACTTTCCTTTCTTGAGAAAACAAAGGAAAAGGATAGAAAAATAGGAAAATTTTGAGTGTAACGCGTAACACAATTTTCAAATTGAAAGTCTTCAAAACCATTTTTCATAAGAGAGAACACTTATGTGGATTAACGGACAATAACCAGTGATAACACGCAGTAAATACTACATATGAGCCAAATTAAAACAGTTCAAGTTTATTAAAACACATTAAAAAGATTCAAAATTCCGTAGTTTCCTTACTGTAACGCTGTGTTTTGGAATTCTGGCGCTCACTAGGTTATAGTTTGAAACAAGTCTTCAATTGATATCTGTGGCTTCAAAACCATCTCAACTAAATGCTCATACCTTGTGCTTTAACATACAGAAAAATTAGTTTGAGGGATCCACTACGAATGGAGAAATCACTCCTCAAAACAGTCGCTACGCTTTTTCTGTTCCGCAATTACGCAATAATATTTTTCGAGACCACTTCTTCCAATGTTGCTCCTGCTCCAACCAAGGTGTAAGTGGGTTCCAACCAAGCATTTCTGAATGCTCACAAGTTCCACTAGCTATTTCCACAGTTTTGTCATCGTAGCTTTCAGGGTCGCAAAAATATTAGCCTTTCACTGAGTCGCTACGTTTTTTTTTAACATGCCGGGCCATATTGAACCTAGTCTTGAGTGCCAGTGAACATCACAAATCTACTTCGCAAAGAAGCCATGATTTCCATGTGCTTCACAAGGCTTGGTAACCTTTCCTCTATGGATATTATTGGGAAGTCCACAATGTCTTTTCAGGGGCAATTTTCAGGAAATTGAGA
Organism: Montipora foliosa; assembly: GCF_036669935.1. Taxonomy (NCBI): domain Eukaryota; kingdom Metazoa; phylum Cnidaria; class Anthozoa; order Scleractinia; family Acroporidae; genus Montipora; species Montipora foliosa. The sequence continues at coordinate 63,717,752 of NC_090874.1, forward strand.
GAGACATCTGCTCTGACCTCAAATTGTAAAGTGGAGCGAAAAAGTGAAGCAGAAAGCCAGCGTTTAGGGTGTCAATAGAACTAAATGAGGGGATGCTATCCTCCATGTAGTGAAAGCTTTCTGTTTTTACTTTTTATTTGCCTCAAAATTGACTATCTGTATGAAAGACCACGCCTGCAAGGGGTCACGGGTAAATCGAAAATTCAGTTGTAACGGACCAAACATTAATATTTTCCGAACAATATCAGAAAGATATGAAAGCCTGGGTGTGAAATAAGCCAAAATAAGTGATTTTCACCCCAATAAACACAATTTCACAATTTTTAGTTATGTTACAGAAATGGGTACCGTGATCATGCTACTCATCTCAAACAAAATGATATTATTGGTTTTTGAGACAGTTGATTACAATAGAACATGATAAAAATAAAGTAACTAGTTATCAGCTTCTGCTGCTGCTGTGTCATGCATCTCATGATATACACCTTATTCCAAAATGGCCACCATTTAAATATTCTTTTGTTTTTATTCAAATTAGCCCCTGATGCCTCGTTCTTAAGCTTAAAATTCAAAAGAATATTTTATCATGAACGAGGCAAGAAGGGCCAATTTGTATCTGCTTAAATCAGCGGCCATTTTGGAATAAGGTGTATTATGAACCTCCTTTTTTTCCTCACAGAGGATACGACTCCTGGAAAACCAAAGTTTGGAGAGATAAACAAGTTCCGTAATGCTATTCTAGTGAGATGGCTACCACCGGATAATGCAGGCCTTGTATGTGTTACTGGTTACACCCTATGGTGGGGAGAAAATAATCCTTATCAGTTCGGCCCAGAGCCTCTGACTGGTGATAAAAGACAGTATCTCATCAAAAATTTGAGTGAGTACAGAATTTGTATTGACAACCATGTTGATAACGATGTACAGGTAATGTGAAAGGGTATGGTACAAGCATTGTCCATGAAGCACTTATGTCTCAACAAAGATATCTATTAGCATGTAACGTGAAACTCTTCTCATGGTCAAGGGTTTCTCTGTCCTTGTGTGGGTCCATTTCTAGTGCTTACGCTTAGATGGATTAAATGGGAATCAAAGATGGCACTTACACTGTTATAGATATCTATAAAAGGGAACATAGTTTTTGCGTGGACCTTGATGTTGTTAACCCATTCACATCTAAAGCACTATAATTCTCTCTCTCAGGTGGGGAAGGGGAAGGGTTGCCATGGATACCTGCATGCCGTGCTCAAGGCTGTTCGTTTTTGCTTGGCACCACCCACTTTCATAGCCACCTTTCCCACGCTCGTCTATTGGTGACGAGTTTAAATGCGGTTAAATGTAATTTAGGCCACTGGTAAGTTAAAACTGAGCCAATGCCGGTCAGCGATGATCATGGATCATGTGTGTCTATTTGACATACAGGGTTTGGCCAAGTATCAGATGACGAGCTCTGACTCGTGCTTTTGTGCGGCACTTTATCCCTCCCCTCCCCCTTCCCTCCCTCCCTTTGGTGGCCTTGGTAAGTATCTCCACTGACCTTGTCAGTGTGACAGTGCCTGGTGGTGGTTGTCGCTCTCTGCGTTGCAATGGATACCTGCGTGCCCTACTCAAGGCTGGTTTTTTTAATTAGTCTTATTCCTTTACTTTAGATACAGCTGTAGAAGCAACAGTTCTAAGAATCTTAAACTTTCAGGAGGCAGACTAGTTTTCTATTTACAAGTGCAGCCAATAAGTTAAATAGGGATTTTACATGAGTAACTCATAGCGGTGCGTGAGCTGGGGGCCCCCTACATCACTTGGCTTCCCTATCCACATCCTCTACAGGTAATTATGACAAACTCAAAAAATAATCAGCTCCCAGTTGGTGTATTAGCTCATTTGGTAGAACACTGCACTGGTATTGCAGAGGTCATGGGTTCAAATCCTTTTCAAGCCTGGATTTTTCAGGCTTTTTGTTCCTTACTGCTTAAATAAAATAGCATTCATGACTGTGATGATGTTAAAACTTTGACATGCTTCTTACACAGTTTAAATGTGTCTTCTATTTATCAAGACTTCAAAAACTCATCAATAATTCATGAGCCAACAACCTAACAAAGTGTCCCATGCATGAGCTTTATATCCTGATAAAACATTCCTTGTTAGTATTCTGTATATAAAGAATACTAATTAACAATTAGACCCGTAGCCCGCAAGAGCTACGGGTGAATAGCCCATGAGGCGAAGGCGAATGGGCTATTGACCCGTGGCCCTTAAGGGCAAAGTATCACCCAACTAGTCGGACAGAAAAGGCAATAATAAGGTTAGCAAATGCAAGTTGAAAATATATTTATTTGCGAATAAAACGAAAGAAAGCGTCACGCTTTTCGCTACTCGAGGACTATTACTAATAGTCCTCTAGTAGCCTAGCCAATCAAAATGCGGCATTTGCATTAGTCCACTAGTTGAGTGATACTAATAAGGCATACCATAGCTTGTTTTTCTGATTTGCTAATAAAATAAACAATTTGAACCATTGTTCTGAGTCCAGAGGGACACGCTTTTTGTGGAGTGTTCCTGCAGTCGTTAAAAAACTCACAGCACGTGTTTTATTGGGTCTGAAAACACGCAGCTAGGTCTCATGTTTGTAAAACCCGATAAAACACTGCTGCTCGTTTTTTAAACATTACTTAAATACAGAGTGAAGTACAATCATCTAGGTGAGTGTAGTCCTGAGAAGGACTGTCTAGGCCTACACTCACCCGAACGTTCATACTTCACTTAACCCCTCCCCACCTGGGAGTGAGACTTAAACATTTTGCGCTGGCTAACACCAGACGATTTTACTCGCCAAGTGGGGGTGCTTTAGTGGGGTCCTCTAAAAAACTGTGTCCCCTTTAGTTATATTTCTCCTGGGTTCAAACTATTTACAATATTATTATAATATATGAAGTCTCCTCAATCAATGTCATGCATCTTCACTTCAGTTAAGTCTTTAAATATGTATCATCAATAATATTTATAAAGCAGGTTGTCCATATGGATGTGTTCAAGTGCACTTTTACAACAATATACAGTGAAAGAAATGTTTCAAAGCAAACATAACATGGTTGAGAGCCCAACTGGATGGGACAACCAGCTGGTTACCTACTATGTGTGATGAAGTTGGATTCAGGGTCGTTGAAGACAAATCTATATCTGTGTTGGTCAGCCAGGAATTTGAACTCGCAGTGTACCCCAGGGCAAATCCAGGTCCCCATTTAACATTCAACATTCATTTGGAATTCCATGAATGAATCTGACAACTCCACTATTGTTTGACTGTTTAAAAAGAAACTCGAAGAAGATTTGATAAAGGAATGCTAACAATGATGTTCCTGTTCTCTTTCTGTTCTCTATTTCTCAGTGACCTGTTGTCATTTCATTTGTGTGTATTTCTCAAAATTTATTGAGTGTTAGTATGCCTCCTGTTTGTCATTTATAGAATTTCTTAATTAACTTGGCTCCTGTACTCATTTAGTTTTCCAGTTTTTCCAGGAAGGCCTGGCCAAGTTCCCTTGTATCAAACTTTTTCATAAAAGGTGTATACATTGTAAGGAGGGTACAATAAGGTGTTGTTTTTGTGGCAGGAGGCATACTGCTTCCTGATATAGGAATGCATTTTAGCTGAGTTGTTTGCAGTTGGGTTAATGTTATCTCTTGGTTACGTCTGATAAGAGGAATAAATAATTGTTATGGTAACCGCCCCAGTTTAGCACTAGGCTTGATTTGAACAGCTTGTTCTTCGAGAATCACTTTTTCCCTGTTTTCTTTCCTTTGTATACAGGACCCAACCAAAAGTATGTGATTAAACTGGTTGCTAATAACAGTAAAGGCAATGGTCTGGACATCCAAAATATCCTTCAGACTGTCCCTGACGACAGTAAGTATTGGATAGACACTATTTTGCAATCTATGCAGCCATATTAAAAATTTTCCAAGTTCGTACACTCTTTTTATAAAAATACATTAAGTGGTCGCAGATCAAGTCCAGTATATGTAGATCTGGTTAGATTTGAGCAGGGATGTCATTAAGTTCTTCAGTCACCTAATTAAACCAGCGAAAAGAGGTCTTCCCACAAGATGAAGTTCAACTGATCCTCAAAAGTTAAAGGAATTTCTTAATGCTCATTGTCCAAAGTCATGGGTTGGGTTCCTTAGTGAGTGGATATAGCTTTTTCGTACCGATATCCCACATTTAATTTTGTCAAAAGAATATTAAAAGTGTCTTTCACTCCCATTTTTATGCAAGAACTTGAATGTTTTGTTTGGCAGAACTGGAGCCTGTAAAAGCTGTTTCAGCTATACCACTGTCTTCAAAAGTAGTGCGCATTTCATGGGAAGACACAAAAGTCTCCATTTCTGCACCAATTGTGTATCATGTGTACCATTCCCAACAAAACCAGCTCAGGTACTGTGGAAATACAACTGAGAAGTTTATCAAGTGCATTGGGTTGAAGCCTTACACTAGATACTTGTTCTTGGTGAGACGAAATGATGAGAGAATCAATGCTACGGCAAAAAACTTCACCTTGGAGGACAGTGAGTATAATTTAGCTCTCTATAGAAGCCTTTTATTGCAACGATAAGACTATAAATCATTTAAAAAGGAGAATTCTGATTGCTTCTCTGAATTTTGCAATATGGACCGCTAAGATGGTCAGCTCACAAAGCAGCACATTTATGTTGCCAAACTGTTCCCAGTATCTGTTTCCATTTCTCAGACATAAAAAGAAAAAATGCGAAAAATATTTTTCATTTGGTCATGTCGGGGTTCCAGTATGTATTTTACTTGCCAGAACTGTTAATAGAAACAGGCGAAGAGGCAAGACTCAAGGAATAGAAAACCCTGCACAAGACACCCAATGTAATAAAAGATCTTATTCAACTAACCTGTTCAGTCTCTACTGGGAAAAGATTTGTCTCATTCCTTTTTTGCAAGTTTACATACCTCACCATAAACTTGCAAAAAAAAGGAACAAGACCAATATTTTCCCAATACAGACTGAACAGGCTAGTCTGATATAATCTATATATTATTAATTTTTGGATGGTGGATAGCTCAATAGTGGTAGAACACTGCACCTTGATCACATAGGTCATAGGATGGAAACCCTTTTCAAGCCCAAATTTTCCAGGCTTTTTGTACTGCTTAAGATAGTGTTCATGACTGGGATGATAACAAAAAAATCTTAACATGCTTTTATTCCAACCTAGTATTCTCCATGAACACTTTCAAAAATATATAGATATATTGTCACCCTATCCTTTTGAAAGGCATGTTTGTTTTCTTGTTTGTTTGTTGTTGCAAGTGTAGTGAGGTTACAAGAATGGTTTCTTACTTTTTTCAAAGTAGGTATTTGGTGCTTCCATGTGTCATCAGGGGGCTGCCTCTTTTTGTAGGTGGCATGGAGCAGTAGGCTATGCTATAGATTTTTCAGTGTGCACTCAGTCTGTCTATAAAACTGACCCATGGGCACTCTTTTGTTTAATTTTGCAGAGCCAGGTGTTCCCATATATCTGACAGGAAACCCAAATGAAGAAGACTTTACTCGTCTGACTCTGCAATGGCAACCTCCACAGGAACTTAATGGTCTCATTCTTGAATACCGCATATATTACACTAAAAATGTTAATGCTTCAGATGGCAAGTGGAAGTCCGTAGATGTGATTGAACGCAAATTGACTAAAGAAATTTCTGGTCTCCAATCTGGGACAACTTATTATTTCAAGATGAAAGCACGCACCAAGAAAGGCTGGGGACCACTTTCAAAAGTTACAAAAATCGCCACTCTATCAGGTAAGCTGAGAGGTTGTCAAGAATGAAGGTCCCAAGGGAATTCCATCTGTGGGAGTTAAGTGTATTAATAATTAAAATTATGTGTCTTCTCCATTAAAAAAAAGACAATGTTTCACTGGTGTCATGTGTCTACATACTTTGCAACAGATCAAAGGCAACATGTGTTTTCAAAAAACTTAGTATTGCACATGATAAAATGTATAACCATGTGAATGCTGATAACTTTGAACACTGAGGTTTCTTAACTTCTCTTGTTCAAATACTTGTTCTTTGTTTTTTACCTCTTTGGTCCTTTACGTCATGAAAGATTCACTTAACTAATTAATAGGTAACTTATTTTAGTGTACCACCTTTTCTGCGGCCTTTTTTCCTCTTGTGAAAACTGGGGGTTTTTCGTGGCAAAGGAATAAACTAAATTATCTGGAGACTGTAACTCCTTTTTCCGAAGAACACACAATAAAAGCAAACTCTGAAGCTTTTGCTTCTATCTCAGATGTAAATTTTGCCGCCAATAAAATTGCAGCATAAAGTTGCTGCTAATAAAATGGATGATAAATACACACTCCCCAATTTTTCTCTTTCTTGGTGTTTTACAACAGACCTTCCTGGAACACCTGGTCCAGTGCCAGCAGGTAATATTATTTTTTTGATACTGTTTGCTAGTCCCAAATTAGCCAGGACAGCCATGAGACCAATATGTTTTTGGCTTGTATCTAACAAAGAGTCACAGCCAACATACCATACTACTTGCTTAACTTTTTCCCCTTTGTAAAGAGGAAGAATGAGCGCTCTACTGGTTGCCTAATTTGTAATCATAAGTGTTTTTTTATAAATCTGCACCTCATTAGCAACGTGTTAGTAATGTTATGGTTCAATTTTATATTAGGTTCAGAAATTTTCAAACTAGTTTACTTTGGATTCTTCCTTTGTTTCAGATTAGGATGATGAATATTAGACAAAGCAAAAATCAAAATTGAACTGGTTTGGAAAATTTTGAACCAAGAAAAAATTTGAAACATGATATTAACAAGAAAAAGTGTCTGCAGGGTGGTCAACTCAACACAATTTAATAGTCATTTATGTAGTATTTTCCTCTATACGAGATACTATAAGCCAGCATGCTAGTTATTACTTTTTTGTAATACTCAAATAGGAAAAGTCTTTTGTCATTCCTTTACACCTTCATTGACCACTTTAATGAATTTATTTGATGTGGTCCTGATAATTTAATTAACATAATTCTAATTCGAAGTGCAAAGAAATTTGGATAGAAAAAAGCCTGGATTCACTTCTCTTGTTGTGGGGAAAACAGTGAAAACCCAAAAATAATATTGATAGTCTGTCTGTTTCAGCTTCGAGAAAAAAAAAGGCATCAGAGACTGAAAAAGTTTTTGAGGAGCATTGATGAGAGAGTGGGCCTTCCAGAAATGTGGCCCGCTTCAGTTCACAGACTCGCTATCATTACTGGATTGAGTTTGTTGGTTCTCTGCTCTGCTCCGAGATGTTTTTCTCTGGGTAATACGGTTTTCCCTCCACACCAAAAACTGTGATTTCATTTTATCTGCTTTGATTTTGCATAATTTTATATGATGTATAGTCTCCCCAATTAGTATTTTTAGAATAATAATTATTAGTATAATTACATACTCTTTAGGTGATTATTCAAAATTCTCTGCTCTGATTGGCTGCGCTTGAGGCCACCAAATGGCCGCAAGCCGTTTTGTCGAGGTGGCAGACGAAAAAATTCATTGTTTTAAAGAAAATGCATATTTTTTCAAATAATCACCCATGTAATTATACTGAAACAATCATTCACCCGAGGCGTGGTGAATAATTGTTTATTATTATCACTGTGATTTCTTATCATGTTTATAGTTAGCAACTATTCACCGAACTTCGCGGCTCGGTAAATATCCACCACTAGCCACCAACACTGAGGTGAATAGTTGTTTTAGTATATAGTCAAACAGTGAGATAATATAGCACAAATAGATGATTTTAACTCATTTATTGCTGCACAGATTACAACATTTTCGGGCGCGAATTCAGCGAGAATTGTTCAGAGGTGAATAGCAAAGGATAGCCGGAGTTTGAGTAGCCAATCGGCGCGCGAGTTCAACGCTATCGACTGTTTTAGTATATACTAATTTATACTATCTCCATTACCTATTATATTGTCTGATTACACCTCTTTTCGCTTATGGTATAGAGAATTGATTTTGTTTCCATCGTTATCATTCTCATTATTATCGCATTTCAGTGTTAAGCACGTCCACATCTGATGGAGCTGATGCCGCAGCAGCAGCAGCAGGAGCACAAACGACAGGGGGCCTGAAGAACAAGACCTTGTGGATTGTGATAGCTGCTGTGGCTGGAATTACACTCATTGCTATCATCATTATTAGTGTTATTCTTTGTAAGAAGAGATCGGGAGATGACATACAAAGGTAAACACTTGTTTTATTATTGAGAGATACCTTATGAGCAGGACTATGGCAAATCGTTTTCAATCCCAAACTGGTCTCGTGCAAATAATTTATCTGACTTGCAAAATTGAGATGACCTGCGCGTTTCCAATACAACTGGTATTCTGGTAAAGAAAAAACTTCACCAGTCAGCTACGCTGTTCCTTAGAGGTGCGCCCCTCCTAAGAAGAATTCTGGATCAGCCCCTGCAAATGGTCGCGTCTACATCAAACAACTACATTTTTACCACAATTGCTTGTAATCTCGCAATCTGATTGGCTAATTTATACTTGTGCAAAAAAATTTATCTTTGAACTTTCAGCTTGATAATGACCGAAGTGAAACGTTGCGTCTTTTACCGTTAGTTTTTACTTCAAAACCTTATAAGTTGATGTCATTTTCTTTTCCAGTGAACCGCATTTCATCGTATTCGTATCTTTAAAATTATCAATCTGGATAAAGGGTCTTAGTTTCTAAAGAAACTGTGGTGCTGTTTCTGTAGGAAGTAAAACAGAGAAATGGGTTTATCAACTGGGTTGATATGGTCAATTGACCACCAAAAGCTGACATTTCAGGCGTTAGCCCTTCGTCCGAGCAAATTTGGGAATTGTTCATTTTTCAAATCGGCTTCCTCACTCCCCACGGAATTAACAAACGCTTTTCTTTCAGGTGTTAGCCACGTTCGGTTGTTATCTTTCATTGTATGAAAACATTATTTTCCCTGGGCTGCCATATAATGTAGGCCTTAGCCGTTCAGGCTTGCTGCCCCTCAGTCAAAGGCGGGAAAAATTATGCCAAAAGTTAATGCAGAATTTCCGAGATAAAGGTTTTCTTTCAAACATAATACCCATTCCCCCTGAAACCCACCATGGGTATTCTCTTCGCTCTGGCTCTGTTGTAAATAGCAGTGTTAGTAGTTGCCAGGACTGAACGGATGAACAATTTTTGTACTTATAAATATCAATAATTTAGTTGCTGGTGCCCTTGTAATTCAGCTGTAGCTGCAAGAGGGGTAAATAAACTGATCAATCAATCAATCAAGCAATCAATCAAATGTCCCCTGCTCGCAGAGATCCCTTTTCTTTGGTGTTCGCTGGGATGACGAGAACGGGAAAAAAGACCTATGCCATGGGTCGAAACTCACTGTGTTGAACATGCGCGGCGGTTACTTAGCTGAATCCTCACGTGATACTTAGTGTTGTGTGCGCTCACCTAACAACAGCAGAATTACTGTGAAGGAATACACGGGACACAGCGGGCTCAAATCACAGTCAGCAAACATATCATGGGGCATGCGGTTTGGAGAGAGCCTCCAAGGTTGTGGACGGCGGTTGGATCACAGTGAATTTCGACCCATGCCAGAGGTCTCTGTTCCCGTACTTGTCAGCGCAGCGAACACAAAAGAAAAGAGACCTTTGCGAACAGGGAATATAAATTTACCAAATGAACGTAGTTGATGAACTTATTTCTGTGTTTAAAATTTTCAGGCAACAATAGCGAGAAGTAGAACTTGCAATTTAGGCAATAGTTATTGTACTCCCGTTTGTTGGATATGAGGTTGGTTAGGACTGCGTACCGTCTCAGATCCAACGCGAGCATATGGCTCAATATTATATAACCTTGCGGTCTAGAGTTTTCTGCAAAAAAGAGCATTGCTGAATTTGCTACTAAAGTGACCACCAACCTTCTGTTGCTGGGCATTAGTAAACCACGAAACAGCGTTGCGAAACACCAAAGCACTATGTATGACCCCTCCATGCACTGACTACTAACCGACAAAGGTTGGATTTGAGGTTAAATGTAGGCCTAAAACGTTTTTGCTTCCGTCTCAATCTTAATCTGAATCCTAATCTTAATCTCAATTAATTAGAAGCAATAACGTTTTAGGCCTAAAACGATATTTAATCTCAAAATCCAGCCGTTGTCGGCTAGTAGTCAATGAATGCTGGGGTCATACAAGGTGTTAGTATTTCGTTTCGGTGTTTCGCTGATTTTTCGTTAAGTAATGTCCTCTGAGGCTACGTGCATGGTTGAACTGTAGTAATATTCTTCTTCAGAAAACCTCCAACATACAAACAAGTAATTCAATCCAATGGATCTGCCAAAAAGAAACAAAAAGAAGAAAAGAATCCCGATCTGTGGATCAACCATACTGACAACATGGAAATGAAACCTGTCGAATCTGTTAATCCAGCTCCTGACGTCACAAACACCACAGCCTTGATACCCAGGTACGTGTCAAGGTCTCGATTTACTATTAAGCAGTTGTCACGAACATGGTGAAGTACAGAATGTCTGTACCAACTGAAAGTAGAAGGCAGTTCAGGAACAAGAGCTCTCGACATGCCATGGGTTTGGTCGAGAATTCTCTTAACTGACTAACGGCAGGAACCCATGACCCGGAGCCTACAGCTCCCATACTGGGCCTAGGTAACGGCATTTTTACAGACCGATCTATTTTTAGACTATCTTTTCCGGAAAAAACAAAGGCAGTTCCGATTCGGTGACCCTATGACGTCAGCTTAATTTCTTGTAATTGGTCATCAGGCTCCTGTGGGAGTCTCATTCGCGGGAAATTCAATCTAAAATAAATCGATGTGAAAACGCCGTTACACGAACACAGTAGAGTTGCAGGCTCCGGGTCATAAGTTCCTGCTAACGGTTATTGCATTGACTGCCGACCGGGAAGTCGTGGGTTGTACTTCCAGTGGACAAACACTCAGGGTCTTAAAAAAACTGAGGAGAAAGTGCTACCGGTGTAATCCTACCTGTAAATGGATAGACTTTCTAGTTTTCTCCGTCTCACAACCCACACACGTTAAAGAAGTGTATATGACAGATTTATTTATTTATTTATTCAATCGAAACATCATGGTTTTCTGAGGTAAAAACAACCCTAAAAAATTCCATTCCAATTTTCATTCTCTGCCTTATAGCCTTTTAAAAAGAGGGATTTTTACTTCCTGTGGGGTACAAAACCGCGCTAGTAAGGACACTGGGAATAGCAGGCCAGTGACGTCAACACAGGAGCGTAGGGAATTTTAGGAGTAGAAATTTCGTTCTTTTGTCTTTTGCATTATTGCAATAAAATACATTGCATTTTGAAACTACCTCATTTGTATTGATAAGTTGATGTTTTATCTTATTGGAGAGAATTAGTTTTACAATGCGGGGGAGACTGCTGACTGCTCACTTCCTGTCCGTCCGTGGCTTAGCAGAGCCTCGTGCTTAAGGTCCCCAATGTTGTTTTTTGTGTTTGTTAACAGAAGACCCGAAGAAATGCAGCCGCTCCAGGATTCACCGCTAGACCACCTTAATATTGACAATGAGAGGAGCTCTTTTCTGAATAGCGGCGATGCGGACTCTGACGATTTTGAAGACCTCCCTCCTCCCCCAATGCTGGACAGCGAAGCTGATCCTTACCTAGACTACCCTGATGACAACAGGACACCAACGCCACCCCCCTCACCTGGCTTGCCACCATTCAGCCCTCCCAGACCCATTACACCTGTCCAAGGTAATGCTATGACAGGTAGAGAGAATCCAACTACTTAACTGGGTCTACCCCTAAGTTTGGTTTTGCAGAACAAGGAAGCATCAGCGAGATTCTGTCCATTTTCAGTCACATGACCGTTTATTTATTGTCCAGGTCATTTATTCATTAAGGGCTGATCGTCAATGTAAGAGAGAGTTTTGTCATCGCATTTACGTGGAACGGCAAATGCCTCTGCTACAATCGTGGACAAAACTCGTCAGGATAATATGACACAGCACTATAAAATGGTCATTCAGTTATTTGTCTGTGTGATAAAAGATTAGCTTCTCCATACTTTCCCCCTCCCTCGAATCCAGTGTTGGTTGAGAAGCGGCCCAAGGATTGCACAGTATTTTTTCACGACGTTATCAACATTGGTATTGGGGAAAGAGGGGATCAATAGACTTTGCGAGTGCATGTCCTATGACGTTCACGCCGGAATTTTTCCCGAGAGTTTTGTCCAAAATTGTAGCTCATAGAGCACGTAAATTCTCGATTTCTCGATTTCTCTTACAACAGGCAGGAGCGTCTGCAAAGTAAATTTAAGCAAAACCTGGCAGTTTACTTAGAGATGAGGCATATTAATTGTGTTATGTACTTTGTATTTTTGAATTATTAATTTTATATTTTTAACGTATTGGAAAAGAAAAGTACTTTTTCTTGTAACTTAACTAGTACAATAGATATTTTTATTGGGTAGTGATGAGAATTTGGTGTTATATCATCAAGATCACACCTCTTAAGCTGATAATTATTTTCATTCTCAATACCTGTCTGACTGACATTTCATTAAAATTGTGAGGAGAATTTACTTTCTGGTCACTCCCAGGAGTCAAAGGTTAATTAATGCAAAAATTGAAATGTGTTGTAGTTGTTGTCGTTGTTGTAAGAGATCAGCTAAAATCAAACAAGTTTCCTTGAATTTTGGCAAAACGAAAATTTCAGCCTGTTTGGCGCAAATGAATCACTGAATTATGACGCTAACTAAGTCTTTTTTTGGCAGTAGACAGAAAGCCAATTTATCCGGTGACAAGCACACCAAGATATCAACCGAATCTCTCGCGGACAGGCTCTTGTGGTAACACTCTTGATATGGCAGATCCTCGTCCTCCGCACAGATCAAGGTCCTACGATCCTGACTTTTGGATACCAAATGCAAAGGTGTGTTACAGTTCCATTTTATGGTTATCGTTGTCGTCGTTCTCTGCCTTTCGTGCTAAAAGCAAATTGAAGTGACAAATTTTCTGGCTCTGTGGAGGACGTAAGTATGAATGTAAATTATAATTTGAGTTCTAGATTGTTATATGCAGAATAGGTAACGAAAAGGGAATAATGAACTCATTGCCCCGCATTTTTCTAATCTTCTATTTGAAGTAGCACAGAGTACTCTGTGAAAGTGCTGAATATCAGCAGTTTACGGTGCTTTACCGTCCACTCAGTGAAAGTACTGCTTCTTTTCATAGGTACCGGTTTATCCCATGGTTCATTCGATTCCGACCCAATCTTCAACATTACCAAGACCTAAGCCGCCAGTAGCTCCAGCGGATGATATCCAGTTACCCCCGGTGGGCTACAGTCGAAAAACACATCCCAATGGCTACTGGACACCACCACCAAAATACGAAGACATCTTTGCTCGACGATCAAAACCGCCTTCATCTCCACCAAGAGAACAGGTGCGGTTATACCTCAAGTGACTTTTAGGTAGCCCATTAAACTGTCGGATATCAATCAGTCCGATATTGCCGTGGCGAGTTTCCTTGCTAATTAGCGAGTGTCAATCAAATGAATGCAAATCGAAGCGATGTTGGCTTTTGGTCAGGGAAAACCGGAATACACGTAGGAAAACAACCAGGAGAAGGGAAAAGGACCAACAGTCATAACCTACATGTAACAATGGGAACTTTACGATCTACGACGCGATGGCAACGAGAACGCCACGTAAAAACAATATCATTTTTTTAAAAGAGGAAACATAATCGTGCTATTCCGGAATACGGTCAATCGAACGCACCATTAGTATTTCGGTTATTTACGTTAGGGCTTCAAGATAATATCTTACGCCAAACGTTGTGTTCATTTTTGTAGGATACTGTAGTAGCTGATCTTGATAAGGAAATTGCCGGCCTCGAAGGACTTATGAGAGACTTGAATGAAATAACTGCTGGCGACTACATCATCTAACAAGGTACGCCCATTGGCCCATGCATTGACTATTTACTTACTCTGCATTTCTTTTGTAAGCTCTACTTTGTTCTCAAGCTCTCTCTTACATTCCTCCTCAAGGAAAGAAAACAAAACATGACCTGATTAATGTCCTTCTTTAAAGGCCATTCGCAAGAAGTGCAATAAGTGCAATGAGTGTCTTTCATTGTTAAAAAAAATTTAATCATTTGTATCCAGTACAATGAAAAAGATTTTCACAAAGCACATGATTCTGGTCTTGGCAGTAAAATGATGCCATCATGCTCCAACCAAAATTATTTGGATTTCAGGTCTCCTTTCACATTTATCTTTTGTGTATACATCGTCTTAGCGTGTGAAACCCATTCGAATACGTAGGCTGTACCTAGTGCCTAATTTTGGACAGGATAAGTGAGACATGTCCCTGCGCCCAGTCCAAAATCTCAAACGCGGAACATGATCCTTTTGAAGATAAGTTCAGTAAAATTCATGTTGAGAACAAATGTTGAAGATATTTTCGGGTCCTTTCCTTTCATAGATTTCTACGTGAAGTTGAATGTAAGAGCAGGAAGAAGACGTACTGTCAGAAAGTTGCGAATCAAACATTGTCGCTGTGGGACAAGTGATCAGTCTTGGTTTCTGAATCTTGGACGCCATCATCAATTTTAACCAGGATGACTGAATATTACACATCCTTCTTCAAAATGGATGGTATAAACTGACACGTAACATTAAATTTCAGAGATTTAAAAGTATTTTACATTTATAAACGAGAAAGAATAATGTAATCTACATTATATAACATTATTTTTGTACCGGGAAACGTGTAATTAACGCTTTGTCTTCTCTATGGTAATTATGAACATTTTCCCTGGTAAGATTTCCTGTTAATGCGGTTAAAATTGTTTTTCACATCATTTTCAGAGAAGTGTACAGAGTTTTGTTGCCCCCCTACCTTTTCCATTCATCAAATCACCGCTTTTAGCTCGTAAAAGTAAAAGCCACGTCTACTTTTTGCAACACAAAAATTTGTTGTGCAAGGTGGTAAAACGCGCAACAAACCATCACAACTTGGAACACAACATTGTTGCGCGACAAGTTGCACGAAAAATGTTGCCTGTATATGATATCATGCAGTGCGAAAATACCGGGTTCCTATTCACAATCTCATTTCAAAAAAAGTAAAATCCGTATACACACCATTGCTGCCTTGCTTTGCGGTCGAAGCCTTACCAAATGCAATCGAAAAGCTCAAAGCTCAGGTTAGTTACCTCGACAGTGATCGCAAATGTCACTGCCTTAGCTATGAATACACCAATTCGGCTAACTCAACGTTGTACCCAATTCAGATCCATTGGGAATAAAACGCTTTGTTCCAAATATTTTCATATGAAAGCTACATTATCATGCAAATACAATACACAAAGAATCTTAATCCCGAGAGATTTGAATTGGGTACAACATTGCGTTAGCCGAATTGGTCTAGGAAAAAAAGGCCTCTCGCGCCATCTTGGTTGGGGATTAGCAAAGTTTCAATTGCAGTGAAGAATGTGATTCTGATTAACTTCATATTATTAACAAGTTAATTCAAAGGAGATTATTCGGTGAAGCGAACATATTCAATCCAGAATGACTGGCAACAAACCTTTGAATTTCTGATAAACGCTTGTGATCAAAATTATGGCCGCAAAATTTACAGCGTCAGTCAAAGATGTAGAATTTCAAACAACAATGACCTTATCCCGTTTGATGAATGAAATCCAGGAATCCGTCAGTCACTTCAAATGTAGCAGGGTTACTGAAAGATAGTTCGAAATTTTTCAGAAAGGTCTGTTGGTGATACCACGTGGTACTTAGCTAAAAGAACCTTATCAAAGATAACTTTTTTGTTCGGTGTAATTCAGGGGATGAATTCGGTCGAAATAGTTTTGTCTATCCTGTGATTGTTTTTCGCGGAAAAGCGCTTCGTCACAGACTACTTTCTTTGCAACTGTAAGTTATTGTTTGTTGCATAGAGTGAATTTCAATCGAGTGTCGTAAAACCAAAACCAAAGTAATTACTTTGGCCAATCAAAAAGGGCGGAGACAATCCGGTAAACCAATCAAAATTCGAAGTGATTACAAGTAGCTGACACAAAGCGCGGAAAAATGTGCACGCGCGAGCCGCGATTGGTTTTGGTTTCTCTTTTGATTGGTTGAAAAAGTCGCGTGAGAACTTTGAACCAATCACTGAGTGAAGTAATCATAAACCAGAGCAATTCGCTAATTACTTTCGACACTCAATTGGAAAGCGCTCTATGTTCTGTTTATGGACGCCATAAATTTGTACATAAAGAGAAGAGAATTGTATGTGACTATAGTAGCACTGTTAACTTTGTCATTGGTTTCTTTCTTTGAGTGGTAACCCTTCCTTCTGCAAGTTACTTTATAACACAAAGTTGTCAGGTTTATCAACCTCTCCTTCCAATCTAAGGGAATGTTTAATCCGGAACAGAGCACCATACGATGTAATTAGCTGGAAATCGATTTTGATAAGGGAGGAATTCGATCAACTGAGCCCGCATGCGATCATAAAAGTGGGTCCAGAAATGCAAGGATTAGAGGCACACCTATCTCAATAAGCGTCACGAAGTGTCACTTGCTCTTCTCCCAGGTTTACAGGAAAACAGACAATGGACCATTTCCGAGTTGCTGTTTGCCTCGGTTTCGAATTAAATCTTGGTGCTCAACTATTGAAAGGGAAATGAGTTTGATTTGCATAAGAATATGCAACTCATTTCCATTAAATTTGAATGGTTTTGCACCAGGACTCACTTTGAAACTGAGGGATGCAGAAACTCGGAAATGGGCTATTAATTTAACCCTTTAACCCATTAACCCCTGGGGATTCCCCATTGACGAGTAAAATCGTCTGGCGTTACACAGAGTAAAATCTATAAGTGGCACTACTGCGACTATTGTGACAACGAGTTAACGTCACGGAGTGTCCTTTTCGCTCTGTTCCTCAAGTCAAGAAAAACAACACGAACCCTAGCACCAACAGTGATTTTCCCAGGATAAGCGCTGAAGTGCGGTACGCGATGCTGCTTTGTCGCGTTAAGCATGGAGCTTTGTCATTCGGCGGCCATGCTCGTACCCCGAGCCTCTAGTTGACTTGTTTGGAAGCGAGTTCAGGGGGTGCAAGACAAAAGTTTTCAGTCCCACGGGACTCAAAATTGTCGCCATGTGAAAAAAGCGCATTTCAAGCGCCCGTGTGGCCAAAAAAAACAATTCATATTTTTCTTATGATTTGAAAACTATGTTAACCAAACACTAAGCGACCAAAGTTTTCAGCCTTGATTTCACACAGACACCTGTTCATTTTAACTGGAATTTTCCTACATAATGGTCCGCAATTACAAACTTAAAGTTTTTGAGAGAGCTGAGTTTCAGAATGCAATGCGTGTGTACGCCGCAGAAGATTAATATGCAGCACGGGGGTATTGGGCTTTCAGACTTTAACTCGCGTTTTGCATATATAATAAGCTGCATTCACACGCTGAAAATATAAGCGAGTGAGCCTTTGAGGTCACTTTTTCTGGGATCCAACCCTCTTGAGGTCCAATCGGTCAGTTTTGAACTTGAGTAATGGCGGACTGTGAAATCCGAAACTTACAGGGCCTTTGGATAAAAATCAAAGCTCAAATTTTTGACAGTCAAGTCAAACACACTTTCAAAATCTGAAAAAAAAAAAAAGAAAAAAGAAAGGATTTTTTTTATCCCAGTGGCACTTTAAAGAATGAGGGGGATAAAGTCCCGTTTGCTCTTAGAAATTTTTGTCGTTCTTTTCAACTTTTTTGCAGCAAGTTGCAGCAAGTTAGTTACCTACTCATCGCAATATTGCATTGCATATTGAGTACTAGTCGCTGCGGGAAAAAATCGCCTGTGGAAATTAGTCTTAAGATGTCGAAAACTCCATGCTGCCAATCGTTTTAACTAATGATTGAAGATTGACGAAAATCTTGAAATAATCCTGGGGCCAGTTCCTGAAAGGTGTAATAACTCTATTCCAACGATAAATGTGCCTTATTCCAGGAATACCTTTATCACCGGAATAAATTCTGCTGTGTTAGAATAGCAAATTTATCCTTGGAATAACTTTATATCTGGTATAATTTATTCCTCCATCCAGGAACCAACCCCTGGGCACCAAATCCGAATCTCAGGGAATTTCTCGAACCCCAACTTGAAAGGCAGGTAATCGCTCCATACCAGAACTAAGCCCAGAACTGAGAAGTGCTGCATTGGCGCGTCAGTTTACTGTATAGGACGTTTTCAACCAACCTCTAGGGACACCAGTAACAAAAGAGAAATGTACGACCTCTGGTGGACGAACAAAAAAAGCTAACTAGAGATCTTTTGTTTTCGTCCACCAACATGGCGGCGATGACGTCACATGAAAATTTCATATT
>NC_090874.1:63741204-63766204 GCF_036669935.1 Montipora foliosa
TAAAATCATTGACAAGATTTTGATACAATAAATATCGCTCGAGTGTGTTGTCATTTTGAAGAAGTGAAAATATTTCTGCGAGAGGGCATCTTTTTCACTAAGTATGGTTCTGGTAAAATAACAAAACGGTAACGCTTACATTTTGTTGCGAACCTAAATTGACTTTCTATTCGTCGATAAATTATATGACCCTCAAATAATTTTATCCTGTCGATTTATTACCAGTTTCCTGGTAACCTTGCTTACCGAAAAAGATGCGGTGAAATGACAATTACCGTTCAAGCAAACTTAGGAGTAGGTATTTAGATAAAAATCTACCCAAAAACTAATTTCAAATTTGCGCATATTTTAGCCTCCCTGTGGGATATGTTGCTCATTTCTCAGCGCTGATTGGTTTAAAGACAAAGCAAACAAGAATTTCATGTTGATGGACAGCTCGCTCTAGGGAACGACGCTACGACCAGAGAAGCGAGAGGCAAACATGGCTGCTTTGAAACCTTACCAGAGCGCGTTGCTGGAAAATCGCGACATTCTCCTTAGAGATGTTAGGGCAAAGGAGGTTTGTCCGTTGTTGTATGTGAGCGGTGTACTGAGCCAGAAAGAAATTGACGATATAAACATCGGACGTACCCCACAAGAGCGTACGGAAAGCCTCCTCGATCTTCTTCAGTACAAAGGCCCTGCTGGATTTCATGAATTGTGTGTTGCATTGGAGGACACTCATCCTCATTTAGCAGCAAAACTACGGGCGAAAAATCCTCAAGTCGAAGTTTTAGGTGAGATATTGTTTGTTAGGCTTGATAATTTCGATATTTAAAGGTATTCGTTTTGCTTCTTCAAACCCACGCAAAACTTTCTTATTCTAGAATTCGAAGAACAGCTCAAATTGTTATTAGCAAGGTGTATTTTCACTCTCTCTGCGACAATTAGTTTTGTTTTTATGCAGGTTTTTTTGTGTTGAAATGGATTTATTAATATATGCAAAGCAGGTTCGCTACTTATCGTTTATTGGTGTGATTCATGATATTCATGGGTGTAGAATCGCCTCTTACGCAGCTCCTTACCTGTATAAGAAGGAAATACACAGCCTCTGCCATTTAGTGGCTCAAAACTTCGTTCAACTCTTTTGTTTCAGAAACCAAGCCCCGGGATAATTATCCAGTGTACACAAGTCCTCGGAAAGTTCGTGACTTTGAGCAGCGAGAAAATAACAATAACGATTTTTACAGCGGTAAACGCGAGCGTGATTTTTACCCTTCGCCTGAAAGAAACTTCCAACAACAAGAACCGCGAAGAGAAATGAGAGGCGAGAGGCAACAGAGAGAAAGTTCGGCCTCGTATGACAGAGGAAGACAGTATTCCCCTTATATCACGAATAAGCAAGACGAAGGAAGAAATTACAGCGACAGTGTCAATGGCAGCGAACGAAATTTGTATCGCAAGTCCGTTGGTGCAGTAGAGGTAAGCAAACCAACATTTTGTTTTACACCGGGTTTTACTTTGGAGTAATCAGTGCCATAGTTCGAAGGAAAGTACTTGTGATTTTATTTAAAGTATTCTAGTACTTTTCTGCACGCTTCGTTTATCGTGGAATTTGATATCCGTAAGCGTCTTTGGATGTTGTGCATGAAATTGACAATGGAATATTTTCCATGTGTGGAATTCGAGTTAGCGTGTTTTCTCGTTTCATTAGCGTTTGTGGTTACAAACATATGTGGGTTACAACACCTAGGTCACGACCAAAATTAGCTTTTTGTCTCTCGGAAAAATCGCTCATTTGATTGTAATGTACAGTGTATTTTACGTTGTAACATGACAGTCAGTTTTTAGGCGTTGTTGGGATCGAAGGTTAATTTTATAAACTCTTCGGTAAATCGTAAAAAAGTAGGAATTAAGAAGTGGTTTACCATTCGTCGTGAAAAGCGTCCGGCCATACGGTAATTGGTGAAAGTCATCTTAGCCGTTGGTCATTTCGGCTTTGTTTAATTTGTTGTGTGAAAATTGTACGCTTAATTTTTTTTGGTGGTTTTCCCGAATCCCGAATCTTTGTAGTCCGTTCGATAGCAAAACAATTCTCGATGGAGTTCAGTTGAGGTGTAGTAAGATGTAAGATGAAACATGAGTTTGTTATTCAAAATTTCTCGAATTCGTCTCAACGTTCAACCACACCTTCCACAGTACTCCGTTTTGGTTCACTTATTTTGATGAAAGGATTGTCGTTTCCATCATTTGTCCAATTTTTAGCGCATCACATCTTTTTTTCAATTATATTCATTACACGGAGTTGTCAGCTTTTTAATGATCGGTTTAGCACAGACATCTTGAATGTGTGATGGATTCTTTTCTTGCAGCTACTCGGCGTCTGCATTTTCAGCGTATTGAAATTATGTCAACAGTAAACTAACGAAAGATATTTTATCAGTGAACCACATCAAAAAGATACAGTTTTGAAAATAAGCAGGCGACGAACGCCTGCGAATTGTCATCATTGTGTGCTTGGACGCTAAATATTGTCACGTCCTTATCGGAAAAAAAAAACGCGTCTTCCATCGTCTTAGTGTTTTTGTACTTTTGTAAAACTTCTTTGTGGTATTGTTTTCCAACAGTGTACGCCACTGCTTCAGTTCAATGAAACTTTTCAAAAGCAATAATTAGGACTGTACGTCATATGCGACGTAACGCTGCAGTTGTCAGATTCTTTCAACTGTCGTATTCTCTCAACGAAAAATAGGCATTAATAACAGGTAGCAATTTATTTTCTTGGGAATACATTTTTGCAAGGTTAGGACTCGTTTGAAATGTTCGTAAATATTACAAATTAATTGTTTTAACTCTTTTTATCAACATTCGTACATGGATTTCTTAAGTATTTGCAGCAGAGATTAACTTATCCACTAGCATAGTATTCATTGTCCATTTAAAAAGACAATGTCATGTGGAATTCGTTCAAACATTATTTTTTTTTAAGCCTAATAAAATGTGTAATTTATAATTTGTTGTGCCTGTAAATGAAATTCTGTAATGGAGTAGCATTGTGTCATTTTAATATACATACACATTGATCTCAACTATTTGGAGTAAAAATGGATGACATTTGGAACATTCAAAGTTAAGCTTGTTGGAATTTGAGCTTTTCGCCAGTTTTTCATGTGCAAGATTTAATTGTTGTTGCATGAAATCTGGCTTATCTACATGTATTCACATTCCCTTTTGCAGATGCATTACCGTGATGTTTGTACATTTCATTGCTCTACATGAGTATTGACTAATGTCTACTATACATTTTCCCAGGCATAAGATGACTTGACAATAATGACTTGACAATGTGACAAATTAATTTGATAATTAATTGGATACACCATATCCCATTGAGAGTCTTTAATGTCTTAATTTTAAACAGTTTGTGTTTTCGAATAAAGAAAGAGCATGTATTTCCTTGCTTTTCTTTTGAGAGGTTAGAATTATTGCATTGGCATAATGATAAGTGCAAGTATTAAATTAATATTCAGTAACAGTTAGCTCTTTTCTGACTGTTTAGATTCAGTTGTGTGAATTTTAGTGGGAAAATGCATGTTTTAGCTTCACAACCCCTTCCTGGTTGCTTCTACATTGTAGACAAAGCTTCCATATTGTGGTGGAGTCTAGCTATGTGGAGTGTTATGGTATGTCTTGGACTACAAGAAGAGTAAAAGGGGAAAGCTAATGATTTATTGAGAATATGAATTGGCAAACTGTAATATTGTTGGGCAAATAACGCTGAAAGCCTTTTGAAGGTTAAGAAATGTAAATTGATGAATCCTCCCATAACAAAGGTATGTATGAGGGATTGCCATAATAACATCTTGTTGTGTTAGTAGATGGGTACTTTTAATTTATGTTGCTTTTATAGAAGATTGATGAAATAGGGTCAGCTGTACATGTAATTCAGGATACTTTTGAAAATTTGTGATTAATATTTTTGTAGTCTGTAAAACAGGCTGCTAGTCTAAGAGTACAAAACCACAGGACTTTGTTTTCATGGGCTATGATAGTGATGAATTTTGCATGCATATTGCTTTTGCATCATTTTTTGGGGAACAATATGGTCAGCCAAGTGTTTTCTTTTTGTTGATTGGCCAGTTGAGCCTTAGGGCATTGCTGTGATACTAGCTCTTTTGGCATTCCTGTGGTATATTGTGATGTTCTATTGATATCTTAAAACATATGATATTTGGTACTTTTGCGCATTAGTGTATTTTCAATTTAGTAATGAAGGTGATCAAGGCCCCTTGAATCAATTATTATTGAGGTTTATTTGGCCTTACTTGTTTGAGACTGAAAAGTAATTTTTAAGCAACGATATTGTCACCAGAAGTTCCTTCTTTACAAAGTACCGACAGCATACAGAAAGGGTCAGCCACTTGACTCAGAGAAGTCGGCTAAATTCCCGTAAAGATAGATTCTTTCAAACCTAAGATTGAATTTCATTTTGACATTGTCAACAGTGGGTTATTCTGCAGAAACCAGTCAACAAAACTTCAATTTTTGAGTGATTCATATAAAGCTGATAATTATTGGTTTATTTCATCCTATTAAATAAAAAAAAGTAGCATCTTTGCTATCAGTACTAAATTTCCCTTGTAATTTGGATGGCATGGTTATAATACATGTATGTTTTGTTTGTCAAATAAGAACATACCAATCTTAACATTGTCTTTGGGTGCCTTAGAATCACCTTCTAGGGGAAAAAAATAACAATGGGTGACGTTAACACATGCTGATGAGCAAACAGAGGAAGTTAATAAGAACTATTGTTAGTGTCCCAAAGGAGACGACAAGGTCCTCCCATTGTGCACAGGGCTATATTACATGTACAGGGTGATCATTGTGTGAAATGCTGAAGAAAAAGTAATGATTATGGCTTTAACTTTTATGTAATGTGAGTTAATTATACTCAAGTATTGAGTGGAAAGCTGTCTTGAAACTTAATGTAATCAAATAAATCCTGGAAGTGCTTACAAGTTTGACTTTGGTTCAGTGATTACAAATACACATACCCTGCTGTTATAGAAGTTTCTTGTATCCTATCTGATACAAGAGAATACTTATGTTGCCGTTCATACTTTAGTTGAAATACTGTATTTATTGTTGTCTCAACCCAGTTATGGTAATCTTTTATTTTTCCTACCCGCCTCGATTAGCTCGGATATTCTTTGAGTAAGGATCAGTGGAAAATGTATGAAGGGTGAATGTATAATAAACTCATAAACTCATCCTTGACTGTGTTTCCTCATAAGGAACATTTTTAACCCAGCAAAGATTAAAACTCATGTCTGGTATACTGTATGTTATAGCTCTTGCATAAAATAATACTACTAATTGTTTTGTATTTCCAGTAGTCTATTTTGCAAGCTTCAAAGAGTTTAGGTTGCTTTTGTGTTATATGGAGAGGGGTGATATTCATGAATGAAAATCTTGTCTCTCAAAATAAATATATTCTTGTCATTTCTTCCTGCATTTTCTCTTTTTTTGTTCCATTCCAGAGATTCTTAAATAAAATATTGTTACATAGCATTAAAATGTCACGACATCTGTGTTGTTTTCAACAAGGTTGATTTTCTGGGTGGTTAAGTCAGTCAACGTACAATGCAGAAGATCAAAGGTGCTTGCGAACTAATCTAGTGAAAAATCAAACAATAGAGCTCACGGCTACTGGGAAATGAAATTGAAAATTAAGTAGGGTCACAAAGTCTGAAAGATATTTCCTTTTCCTTCTGATGCTGTTTTACCCCTCTTGGTCACTGGAGACAAACTGTTAGAGGTAGTCTTGTGATAATGAGCTCTACCAATTTTGAACTCTAACTTCACTTTTGAAATCTCTGAAAATGGATACTGAAATTAGTACACTTGTCAAATATTCTTTTCTGAAAATTATTCCAACTTGATTTGTACGGGTGAAGTAAACAAAATCAACTGTTGTCACAAAAATTCTGCCATCAGATTTGCTTTGAAGATTTAGCTGTTTAAAATTTACTCGGACAACACTTACCTGTATTTTGTTAGAACACAACCTGTAACAACAAGTTAATTAGTTTGCTGTGAAAACTGAAGTGTCTTTTCTATGGCAACAGTAGTATATAAACAAAGGTCTGTTTAGCTTTTTGAAAGCTTTGTATCAGGTTTAGATGTCAAAAGATATTTTTCTGTAAGTTGTACTGCACAAGTGTCAGGTACGTGTAATTTAATTTTTGTATTTTTGCTTTTTGTGCCCACACTCAGTTGCAAACAGAAAAATGGTAGTCAAATTGTTTATATTTTTTTCTGAACCAATTAGTGGATTGTACATGTAGGTACAGTAAGATTGTTCATCAGACAACTGAAGTGTGCCTACGACTTCTTGAATATTAGTAGATTATTTTTTCTGGATACAATTAGTTGACAAAAACAGCAGACAAGTGACATGTAAGAAAGTGGCAGTCTAGACAACAGATAATAAGAGCACTTTAGAAGCTTTTTGCAAAATGCAGCTTTGTTAATTTAAATTATAGATACATAGGTCTGCCGTGTAACAGAATCTTGTTCTCTTAAAAAATACAGAAGGTTTCTCTTAAAAAATACAGGGCATGTCTAGTCAATGTGGCTTGGTCGTTGATGTTATCTAAAACCATTCTAGACTAGATGATCTCTGATGCATTTCTTTTAAAATGAAAAAAAAAATTGTCCTTGCCAAATCAGGGTAGTGTGGACAATAAAGGATTATTCTTGATGCAGTAAAAGTGTTTTTTGCTCTTTGTATTTTTTGTTTGTTTGGTTTTCTTTCTTTTTACATTATTGGGTGAAGTTTTTCTCTTACTGTATTTTATCCTTCTGAGCTGTCTTAACGTTTTTTGTTCCCTCTACTTGGTATGAGTAGTTCAAAAGTTCTGTGCTGTTTATTGCACAAAACTCGCCAGAAATTTCACAAAGGACAGTAGAACTCAGTTGTCACTTTAAGGACATTCGCATGAAAATCTTCCCACATTGAATTTGTTTCATTTCTCTTCTGAAGTTAGGTCATAAATTACTTATTCCAAAAATGAAAAAAAAAAATGGAGGGGCCATCCATCGAAAATTATATCTTAGAGTGAAGGTTTCTAAGGAATATAGAAGTGGGAGTTTTAGATAATTGCATGCCGCTAAGGATGTGGTAAACAGTAGAGTTTTCGCAAGCGCTACCTGTTGTAACCACTTCCGGAACTCAGGACACAAGGAAAGAAAACATTAGAAAAGAGAACTTCTTACATTGTGATTTTTTTTTGTAAGAAGAGCAAGTGATCCATGGATTAAAAAATAGGGGTCACTGATGATCTAAACGAGTAAGAAGCTCTTAGAACCCAAGAAAGGATCAATTGATGAAACATTGTTGCAAAAAAAAACTTTTTCTAGCATAGCAACAGAAAATGCATGAAACTAGTACAAGTATTGTACGATATTTGAATAGCAGAGAACTGGTTTGACTAGTTGTAGTTTTGATGTTTGCCCTGCGCTTGTCACATGCAAATACGTATGTTATACCTCCCTGTTTTTACAATTCACTTGCTAAAACTGTAGTGCGAAAAAGTTGGATGATAAATACTGTAGCATAAAAGATGTGTAGTGTTGCTGAGTTAGTTGTTTCAGGGTTTTCAATAAACACCGACGGCCGACGAAAAGCGTCGGCTACTTCGCTCAGAGCAGTCGGCTATCAAATTATCAAAAGAATTCGCTTAATTGCAAACTCAGTGTCCTGTTAAGAAATCTTCCTTTATCTTTGTACTCAATTTGGTGCCCAAAACACGGGAAATCGCATTTCAGAGGTTCCAAACCTAGCGGAGCTTCCAGAGCTTCCAGGCCTAGCGGCCCTTTGTTGATACAGTCGGCTACTAGACTTAAAGCAGCTGCCTACTTCCAATTTTATTGAAACCCCTGTTGTTTGCATTTTGCCCTTGCCTTAGCAGGCTCGTCAAAGTACAGTACAACTCTTGAAAATACTCGGATACAGAAGGTATTTTAGCTAAATCTGGTAATCAGCGGGAATTCATGTTTTCATTGGCAAATTATTTTCCATGCAGTATCTATTGTCGTGAACATGCTTTCCTAGTCCAACCTATTCTCTTCAAGTTCAACCGTGTAATCATAAAGATTAAACTACAGAGAAAAAAACCCTTGCAGTCATGGCCCAAACGATTTTTCTTTAAAGACACAAATATTAAAATTACAATGCAGTAATGCTATGTGAATCTGATTTAGGCTTGTGGATTGTTTTACGTTCTGCCTGGGTTTGTTTGCTCTCCTTGTTGGGATTGGTAATGGTTTTTTCGCTGTCTTTTTTTACAACAGTCGGATGATCCACATTTGTGGGAGAAAAAGACAATAGTTCTGGAAAAGGTAGGGCATTTGTACTGAAATTAAACCTGTGGTTACTTTGGTGTAGTTAATCACAAGTCTTCATAGTGTATTAGCTCCTCCTGGTTGGTATTGAGGGTGCCTGCAACACAGGAACTTGATGGGTTATTGCTAAAGTGATCAACTATTTATGGTTATCCATTTTGGGGAGATTCTACAATTCATTGACTCACTCTGTCCAGGTTTGGTGTGCTAACTGTGGTGATGTGGTTTTGTTCCTTTGCAGGCCAATTCGAACCAAGGGTTTGGAATTGCAGTTTCTGGTGGAAGAGACAATCCTCACTTCAAGAGTGGTGACACATCCATAGTTGTCTCTGATATAGTTCGTGGAAGCCCATCAGATGGTCTTTTGAAGTAAGAACTTGAAAGCACTGCTGTAGTTTTTAGGAATCTTGTTCCCAGCTGGGAACCATTGTTTCATATGTGGTATGCATTATAGGAGTGTACATATTATAATTTATCTTTTTGGCGACTGGCACCAAGAGACTAAAGGACACAGTGCAACAGTAGGGACTACATACCCTGCTCTTTTCAAATAGGGGTGGATTCTTTCAATGTGCCAAACAATTTTCATTGGGAAGGGATGTTAGATGTGGCTTACAGATGTGATTACAAAGGTAACACGTTCTTCTTAGTTATTCTGACAACCTTAGTGTTTGAAACTTCAACCTCCTGTAGGTTAAGCCAATTTTAATTGAACTAAGCCAACTGGTTTGTGGTAAGAATGAAGATGGAGAATTCTTCATACGATTCATGGTCTGATGTGCTGACTCAGTTCAAATTTAGGATCAAGATTTTAATGCAAGTAACACTGTATTGAATCATTAATACACATTGATCTTGTTACACCAACCAAAGAAACTTGTGTGACCTCAAGGGACAAGGGATGGCGCAACAAAATAGACCGACTTGTGTGTACTCTGACTATACCAGAAACTTGTTGTGGACAAAATGATCCCACTTCTGAAATTGAGATAACTTTGTGTTCTCAAGTTATGTTGGTGAAAATATTAAATTAAGTTAAGATTATATGCAGCTACCCACAGGGCTTGAAATTGCGACCAATACAGTTGCATTTTTCCTTTGCGACTAAAATATCTGGAGAAGTTGCAAATATGCAAAATTTTTATTTTAGGTTTTACCTCAACTCTTGAAATGAGTTGCCACTTTGCTGCTACTTTTACTAAAATAAATAAAAAAATGAAAACATTTTGGCTCGCTGTGAATTTCCTTTCAATCTGAAGACATGGGGCACAATAATTATTGCCTTCCCTTGATCATTTGCCCTTTTCAGCGGTTTCTTTGCACACAAACATTATGGGGTCAACACAATACAGTGTCAGACAACTTTGTGACAAGAAAATTGCAAAGTTGTGACTAAATTTTGTATGCAAAATTGCGACTGGATTTTGTTTTCAAAATGTTGAGCCCTGTACCAGTAAGAAGTTACGGGCAAAGGCATGAAGATCTTCTCTTCTGTGTGAACTGATTCTGAAACATTTCTCCTTATAGGGTAAATGATGTTATTGTCCAAGTAAATGATGTGAATGTAGAAGATGTGGTTCACGCAGTGGCTGTTCAAGCGTTAAAAGACAGTGGGAACTCTGCAAGATTGGTAAGATATTAGGACTGTCGCTCAAAGCATTTTTTTGCAGAAATCTGATGTT
The DNA here is from genome assembly GCF_036669935.1 of Montipora foliosa. Taxonomy (NCBI): domain Eukaryota; kingdom Metazoa; phylum Cnidaria; class Anthozoa; order Scleractinia; family Acroporidae; genus Montipora; species Montipora foliosa. The sequence continues at coordinate 63,751,275 of NC_090874.1, forward strand.
TTTTTAAGTACAGTAGACTTGATTCACTTGTAATCTTTGTCTTCCTCATAATTAAGGATTGTGTGATGTGATATTGGGGAGATTTCTTAATTTTTCCTTAAAAGTGTAAGTGTTAGCATACTCTTAAGTATTGTCTGGTGAGCTAATTTGTGAGTCAAATGAAAATGTACTTTATAAGATGGTTTGAACCCAGGGGTTAAATGTACATACCTTGATCATCTAAGTTAAAGTACAGGTAGTCCTGAGAAGGACTGTTGGCAGTGACTAATGTTTTGTCAACCTGAACTGTAATGTCAGAAGTTGTCAGGTTGTTGAAATGCCAGTCACTGTCCACTGTCCTTTTCAGGTCTATTCTCACCAAGGTGATCAAATTTCATAGATCAGTAAATTTGAGACCACATCACCAATCGTGAACTGAATTTGTGGTTAAAGAAGAAAAATTACGATTGTTAAATAGTAGATATCATACTCAAAAAAACAATACAGACTTTACCCTATGCCCTGCTAGTAGTTTCATGTGAACTTGATTGTTGTTGTTAATTAGCTTCCTAAACTGTTTTATGTCATTGTTTGTTTTTGTTTTGATATAGGCCATTAAAAGAAGAAAGTCTCTTTCCTCACTCAGTGCAAGGGAGGGTGGTAAAGTTCCACAAACAGTTACTCTTATTAGGGAAGAACAAAACAAAGGTACATGTACACTGTATATGGCTAAAAATATTATTTTTAAGTTGTTGCATAACATCATGGTTGTCTGTTGTCCCTCGTAAATGTTATTATTAATGCATGAATTTTTTTTATTGTCAGGTTATGGCTTTTCTCTGGGTGGATCCATGTTTATTAAAGAGATTGATAGGAATGGTATGGTGGCCAGGAAAGGTGAACTCAAACCTGGTGACATTATTTTGAGGGTAGGTCAGTGTATGATGTTGTGTCAGAAACAGACTGAATGTGTTTTAAGTGTCCACTAGTGGGTTTTTTTGGGACAGAGCTCAACTTACATGTGCAGCTTCAGGGAAAATTTAGTTTGTGGAAAGACAAGTAATTGGCGGTGCGCACAATGTTGGTATTCAAGGCCGTTACAAAATATGTAATGCCAAATTAAGCAAAAATCAGTGAGAAAAGCAGCAGTGAACATGCATGATTGGGATGTTTCTGTAAATATTTTCTTTCTCTCACAATACGATTATAGCCCAAGAACCTTGAAAATTTAGTTGCACATTAGTTGGACAATACCCTGGGAAATGTTCATCCACAGACAATGACTGCTTTTAGAGTTGTAGTGGCAGAACTAGTGTCACACTACTAGTTTTTGCACTGAGTTTTTAACCATCACGCCAAATTAAAAAAAATTTATCATTTCACTTAGCATTCAAATGGTTCGGTTTGTTTCATCTGAATCGTTTTGATGGATTGTAAAACACTTGGTTTCCTTCCTTTAAATCGATCCTCTAAGATATTTCTTTTGTACATAACCCAAAATACACCTTAAAATTCCAGTTTTAAAAATTGCAAAGGCGTGAAAAGTGTGCAAACAAAAAAATTACCTAGTTCTGCTTCGTTGAACAAAGTTTGGTTGGCTGGCACACAACAATTTTTACTCAGTATGTGACTAATTCTTTCATGCAAATTACAAACTTTGAAAGGTTCCAAACCTTCGAAACTTTTAAAACGCTTTAAACCTTTTCTTTCCATCCTTTCAGACAACAGCTGCCGCGAACCAAACGAACAATAGAAATTCCACCTTGACTTTGTTTTGGTGCTGTGCGCTAACAAAGCAAAATAAACACAAGGCAAATATAAAAATAAATAGCAGACATAATAGACAAGCTTTTGTTTTTGGTACTATTCCAGATAATTACTTTGTAACAAAGAGATAACAGCTGAAAGTTGGGTATTTTCGGTAATTAGCATTTGACAACCAACATTGTGCGCAGGGCCAATTATATTTATTTATTAATTGTTATGTACACAGGTAGTTGCTGATTGTTCGGGTTTTTCTTTTCAGGTTAATGATAGAAAGACAGAGGAGATGAGCCTGAGAGAAGCCATTGAGACTGTTCGTCGCTCTAACAGACTTGATCTGCTGGTGATAAAAGATGACAATTTACCTCCAAGTTACAGCACGCATTCCCTGCCAGCAGCATTCAGACACAAATCAGGTGGCAGGGAAAGAGACATGCCAAATGGCTATGGTGAAGAAGAACCAGAAATTCCTGCTAGGTTAGTGACACTTGAGTGTACTATTGGCAGAAAAAAAATTAGTTTCCTGCCCTTGGCACTGACCTGATTGACTGGTAATTCTTTAGCAAGATGCACTCATTGTTGCAACAGAATATAAGTTACCATAGCAACAAACGAGCCATCTTAAACACCCTATATTGTCTTAAAATGCTTATAAATTATCTAAAAAAATAATTCAGTAACCCCCAATTTTTATTGCTGTAAAGTGATGAAAAGACTGAGGTAAAACTCTCTGCAAGTTTAAAAAATTCTCTAGAGTGGATTCAGAGCCACCTCCACAATTGAAAACTTTTAACCCATTGACTCCCAGGGGTTCCCCATTGACGAGTGAAATCCTCTGGCGATAGACAGAGTAAAATACTAAGTCCGACCGGTTTAGGCTGGTTTGGATGTCAAAGGGTTAGGATGGCTGTGAACTTAATAGCGAGTTTTGTCTAAGCTTGCTAATCACTTTCCAGTATTAAAAAAATGGGGGTCACCAAGTTCATTTTTGAGATTAAAGCATTCAAAAGCAAAATTAAGGGTTTTATTTACAATTCTAGGCAGGTTGCATTGGTACCATAAAATTGCTATTATGTGAATGAGAGTGGAATTGAAGAGTTAATTTTTCAAATAAGACATTAAATATTAGTTTGAGCCACCATAAGCTAGATTGATAATAAATTCTCCAAACCAGAGTGACATCAGAGTAGCATGTCTGATTGTCAAACCAACTTGCAGTTAACTTAAGATTAAGGATATTGTTTATTAAGTGTTGTACTTTCCTAATTATCAAAAAAGTCATCCCAAAAATATTATTGTTTTGATGGATGATTGGCACAATCCAATCTTGATCCCAGAGCTCTTCTCCTTTGTGCATGACTGAGGGAGAGAAAAGCTCCGGGGAACCCGGAAACAAAAAGTCTTCTCATTGGTTTTCGTGAAGAACAATGAAATGCCTCTGATTGGTGCATTCATGTTAGCAAAAAAAGTGGGCCTGCGCTCTAAGGTTCCAATAGCCAATTTTTGGCGAAAAGAACCCTACGGTGTACATTCTCCTGCATAGAGTATCCCAGAGCCTCGGATTGTGCGCAGACGGAAGATCCAAGGCTCTGGTGACGAGATTGTGGCAAAGTCTTGGCAATAGATTTCCCTTGTGCAAAAATGTAGACTTCTGGTGTTTGTTGTTGTTGTAGGCATTACAGTGAAGAGGATTTGCCACAGCGTCCTCCACCTCCATTAGAAAGGGAAGGCATGCCATTTTCAGGTTAGTAAGAAAGTTGCTTGATGTGTCACTTGCACACTATCATATGGACTATGTGCACTTTTACATGGACTTAGTAGTTGGTGCTCATCATGTTCAAAAGTAGTTTTAAATTTGAGTGAGTCTGTGGTCATCAGGAAACTATTGCTTTTTTTCCCAACCTCGTTGGGTCATTAATGTTTGATAATCAAGATTTTTTTCACTTGTCTGACCTTTCAGAAGCAAGCTGGAAGAGGCCCAACACTGGTGAAAGAGTGTCTGGTTTTGGTGACAGAGATGATCCTGATTATCCTAAAGCTGCAGAAGGTATACTAATGATAATATTAATGATGATAATAATGATAATGATAATGATAATGATGATAATAATGATGATGATGATAATAATGATGATGATAATAATAATAATAATAATAATAATGATAATGATAATAATAATAATGATAATGATAATGATAATGATAAGAATAACAAAACAAAACTTGATTTGCATAGCATGCAAAGTTCTTTGTTACATCTTACTTGGCAATGAAACTTAATATAAGTAACTACAGCATGAATTCAATTAGAGCCTTCCAAAAAGATGCAGCTTAAGCAGGCTTGAAAGCTTTTTCCATAGTGGGTTTTCTATAGAAAAGGATTGCAACACTATCAATCTTTTCACTAGGAAAATGTTTTAATAGGTAGTTGCCATGGCAATTATACAATGTTCACTACCACAATTTCCTCTAAAATACACTTTTTTGTGATATCTTAACCCATTCACACCTCAAAGGCCCCGGGATGACCAACATTGACGAGTAAAATCGTCTGGCGTTAGACAGAGTAAAATAAGTGTCACTCTGAGGGGACAGTGGGTTAAACTTATTCGGTACGCCAAATTTTGGAAACCGTCACATTTTAAAAGGCCCAAGGAAGGCCCCCATTGCAATGTGGCCAGTGGGAGTTCGAACGATTTATGGGGACAATTAAAAATATACTGTGGAGTGCCAGGTCCCCACACCTTACGAGATCTGAAATTATTTCTTCATTCCAGTTATGCTTTACTTTGTCTTATGTTTGCAATTAAGAATTTTCTTATCATTGAGATGTTTAGCCCTTTCAAGGACACACCCATATGTTACATTGTATGTTCATGACCAAAGCACTGTGTATGACTCCTGAATTATTTTCAACAACTTTTGTTTGTTTTAGTGACCTACACACCTGGTGGGTTAAGTTCCTGGGGCCGTGATTCTCCTGTGAATGATTCACGTTATGTGGAGTCTACTTCCAGTTCTCCACGCAGTGAACGGCGAGACATGGATTCCATTGACCGCAGAAGATACAGAGGGTATTAATATACTATTTTGAGTTTTTTGTTGCCTTTCTAGCTTATTGAGCACTTATTTATAAACATGTCAAGAGCAAATATTATTGTGAGGTTGTGGTAAAAATTTTATATCCAAGCATTTAATTTAGGGATTTGTCAGAGGAATGTGTAGACCAACCTTCATTTTTGGCAGTATTTTATTGGGAGGATTTTAAGTAGCTCGTCTTCCTAGGAAAACTTGCATATGAAGAGAAGTTTCAGTCAACTTCCTTTTCAATTTATCTCTCTGACGTTAAGACTATTACCCTTTTCTTTTTATGTTTGCTAGTGATACCCGTCTGGTAGCTTTCCACAAGAGTGGAAGTCTCGGTATCCAGGTGTCAGGAGGAAACAAAGGGGGTATTTTTGTTGCAGCTGTAAAGCCGGGAAGCCCAGCCTACAGTGAAGGGTTGAGGCATGGGGATCAAATATTGATGGTAAGAATAATCATTGAGTAGTTTTGACTTCTAGGAATTTACCAACAATTGTGACTGTGCCCAGGAGAATGTTAAATTAAATTAGTAGGTGTATGCCTTTTTCTGTTTTTATTATTTTTTTATTTTTTATAAAACAAGGCAACCATTGAAATTTTCAAGTTTTTGGAAGTCACCATGCTTGAGGTTTAATCAAAAAGCTCTTTTTCAAAATTGTTGTAATTTATTTATGTTGGAAGTGTTAGTTTTTTAAATTTTGATTGTACTGTCATCTTACTTTAAATGGAAAGTTTCAATACCTTTCTTCCTTGAGCTTGCATATGTTGGATGTGATTCTGAGCCCTGGAAGGACTAATCTTGTAATCTATGTTCAAAAACCATTCACGCCAAAGTGCCGTCAATTAATGAGTAAAACTGTCTAACGTTAGACAGAGTAAAATCTGTTAGTCTGACTCTAAGGAGAGAGTGGGTTAAATTTTCTTTACAGGCTAATGACATTGACTTCAAAGACATCACCAGGGAAGAAGCTGTTTTAATTTTGTTGTCACTTGGAGATGAAGTGAACTTGTTGTGCCAGTGTAGGGAAGGTAAGTTACCTCAGTCTGCAATTTCAAATATTGTCATAGTCATGGAGAGGTTGACTTAATTTCTGAAGAACATTAATTTTAATGCTCTGTGTTTCGTGGAATACTTATGGAACTTGAGTTGCACAGTTTGTTTCCCAGTGTTTTGTAGATGCATCTGTTTCAACTTTCTTTTCATCTCCTAACAAAATTCACTCTAAAATTGATTAATTTAAAATTAGTGGGGCTAAATACATGTACAGTGTAAGGTCAATATCTGACAAGGCTTTCTCAACCGAAGTACCCCAACAATGCTGTTTCACAAGCATTTCATTACCTTAATTATGCAAAAGCACATTTGCATTAACAAGGATAGGTATTTGAGAGATGTCAAGAAAAATAGAATTAAAGCCTCTTTGTTCCTTTGCTTTTAATGCCAGATTCCGAAAAAGTCAGTAAGGAAGCAGGAGATTCCTTTTACATCAAGTGAGTACTTAAAAAAGCTTTGTTTGTTTAATTCCCATGTCAGGTAAAAAAAAGCGTACTGCGGTATTTAATAAGAAATATTCTTCCAGTAAAATATGCTAGTTCCTGGGCTTACCTGTTGCTTTGAACTCTGTGGTGTTGTTGTTGGTAATTTCTCTCTATTTAATCTTGTTTGTGATTGTTGTAAATATGCAACCAGTTTGCCTGTTTGCCCCAGTGAGAGCTGTTTGTATTCAATCTCGTAAAATGTTTCTTTTACTCCATTTTTTGCACTCAAAAAAGGAAATACAAGTGTATGTGCCCAGGATTAAAAGTGTCAGCAGATACTTGCTAGCAAAAAGATAATCACAAAATTTTCAAGGATATTGTGTGCAAGGACAAAATGCATTTTCCCAAGAATCGCCAAATCCGTGTATGACAAAAAAAATAACACACTGTATTATCTAATTTAACTTATGGCCTTTCAGTGTGTGGTGCATATGAACGCGATCTAAACACAGTACAGAACTTTTTAAACAGATGTTACAAGCAACGTTACATTGCAGTTCTATTGAATGTCAAGGATATATCATGCATCACCCTGCTAGCAGAACCTTTCTTTTACTTGCTCGATTTTGGCGTTCTCGAGAAAGGCTCTGCATGAATGTAGTAAGATCTTTATTGAATATGCGCTGCATATTGCCAGGATACAGTCTTGAACCCAAGCCTAATATGCCAGATTTCACCGCCATCTTGGTTTTTCATGGTACAGCGGGCTCAATTATAACCATCGGTTATGTCACTAAACGGACGCTCACACTGGAAAAACGGGTTTGATGAGAGAAAACAAGATTGACTAGTCCAGAAGTTTGGGCTGTGGCGGCTTCAAAGAGTTGACGCCATTTGGGCAGAGCCTCATTTTCTCCTCCTCAGTAAAGAAAAAGACAAAAGGAGGCTCTGCTCGCACGGTGATCATGCATATGCAGGACAAGAAATTATTTAGTAAAGCTATGGCTCTAACCTATCATCTGTTAAATGAAATTCTGTCGAAGCCTAAACCCCAGCAATATAATTTACGTTGCATGGTTTGCGTCTGCCCAAAGATCAACACAGAGCATTTCAAGAACACATTTGTAAATACATGTAGACTCATTTTTGAACACAACCTGTTATAGTTACAAAATTCAATTTTAGCTACAGTATATTATTGTTAATTCATTACACAGTTCTCATTTATATAACATAGGATATGTATATTTTATCTTGTGGTTTATTAAAGGCATCATCATCATCATCGTCATTAACAAAGAGAGAAAAACCAAAGGCAAAGGTGCCCCTGGGCAAGTCCCAAATATAGCTTTCCGTCCTTTTCACAAGTGAAAAGATTCTTTAAAGGAGAGGTCATTTTAATATCAATCTATCTCTCTGTCTTTATACTTTGTATCTGTCTATTGATGTATTTTTTTATGTATCATTGCAGGGTTCATTTTGACTTTGACAAAATGAAGGATAATGAGCTGTCATTTCAGAGAGAGGATGTGTTCCATATATGGGACACCATGCATGATGGAGTGATTGGATCCTGGAAAGCACAGATGGTCATGAAGACTGGTCAAGAAACAACTGTTGGAATTATTCCAAACAAATCCAGGTACAAAGCAACTGACTTTCTCATGGGAAAGGCTGATTTATAAAATTTATGTTTATGCATAACGTTGTCAAATCATTTTGGGCTTTTGAGAGTAAACCATTTCACATACATGTACAAGTGTTTAAGTTGCTACTGGAAGGCCCAGGATGGTAGCGAGTACGAGGCAAACAGAGGCACTTTCCGCAGTCACTTTCCTTGATTCTTTAAAATGAAGCGTGATTCCAGAGTTCTCTTTAAAATGTACTTATCATAAACACCTAAAATACATGTACCTTCGAAGAGAATTTAACCATGAACATTGCCTCAGTCATAATTTTTTCTGGCTACAGCATTGGAAGCATTCTTTCAAACTCGGTAAGGATAAAATCTGTTAGATGTATGTGATTAATTTGCATTACGTTGTGATGGAAGAGCTGATAATCCTGAGCCAGCTTTACTTACACTGTAACAACTTAAATTATGTTTATGATGCTGCTTAACTATATACCATTAAAAAGTTACTGGAATGTACTTAAAACAAGTCTAACCTGATCTCTTAAATGAAAAGTTTAGTTAACATGATAACAATGGCTTTTACCTGAGGGTTGTCATCTGATCCATGGCAAATAGGTTTCATATTAATTTATGTTCCTTTGCAGGGCTGAGCAGTTAGCACAAGTGCAACACAAAGTGGAAGAAAAATTGACTCCAAGGAAGGGAGAGGCTAATTACGGCAGTTTGAAGAGAAGCAGTTCCAGAGGTGGAACACTCAAGAAATACAAGTTTGTGTCATCTGATCATTTGGACGAAGAATCGTTCAGTAAGTTTCTTACTTCAAATGAAGATTTCAAATTTATTGAGGGCAAACAACCTAATGTGATGTTATGTATTTGTTGTTAGTAGGGAAATCCAACATTATAGCAGGCAACTTAAATCCACCCTTGCTAATTCCAATATTCAAACCACCCTTGCTATTCACCTGTATCTGCAATCAAGATATTATCATATTTCCCGGATTGTGCCCTTGACTGTGTTATATGTGATGGAAGAATGCAATTTGCACACTTGTATACAAAAATGTACACAAAAATAATGACACTAGCTATGTGGCAGAAATATTATGGGTCTAGGTACAACTAATCAAAAAAATGTGTTAGCTGCAAAAAGAAAAGACTAGTGTCTAAAAAAAGATTTGTTTTAAATACACTGTAAGCTCTTAAAAAAAGTTGTTGAATATGGAAAAGAAATGTGGTTATGATAAGATTATTTTATTTTTAAAAATGTTGCATTGTGGTGATGAACTTGATGAACTTTATTTGAGTGTCAAGTTTATTTAGCACTGGGGCACTGTTTGGAGGCACTGTGCAGAAATTAAATCAAATACCAGGTTGGTTTTGGGGGAGAGGGGAAAACCGGAGTACTGGGAGAAAACGCTCACTTAGCAGAGTAGAAAACCAACAAAGTCAGCTTACATATAAGGTGCCAAGTCTGGGAATCGAATATGGGCCACATTTGTGGGAGGTGAGTACTCTCACCACTGTGCTACCCCTGCTCTCCAAAAATCTTAAGATTTTTTTTGTTGTGTAACTTGTATTGACGTTCCCTTTTGTTGTAAGTTAAAAGAAACATAACAATTGCAACTAAAATCATATGCTTTTTGCTTCGTTAGATTCAATTCCAAGAGATAGCAAACTGCCAGCTTATGAAAGGGTAGCCCTCAAGAAACGTAAGTTGTAAATAATTCTGTACATTGGCTATACTCTTGGTGCAGTGTTAAATTAGAAAGAAAATAATAATTATGCAAGTTCTTGTGTATCCAGATATTCCATGTCAGGAGTGTTTTCTTTGTGTTTGCTGGCGAAATATCTGTATCAAAATGTCATTGAACCAAATTTGCAACGAGAGGATTATAATAAATTTAAGGATGTGTTTTTCTCATGCATTTTCATTGTTTCTTCAGCTGGATTTGTTAGACCAGTGGTTTTACTGGGACCAATTGCTGACATAACAAGAGACAAGTTGCTTCAAGATATGCCAGACATATTTGCTATTCCAAGTAAGTCCACTGCTGCTTTGCTTTAACTTCATTGGAGTAGTCTTTTATGTTAACTCTATGCTGTCCCCCTTTTTTTTTCTCAGTTTACTGTCCTTCGACCGCGTATTTTTCAGTTTTCGAAGAGATGCGAAAAGAGATGATCACTCAGTAAAACATGTTTTTTAAACTGATAAACAAACGTTGCTTTTTTCGGCCCTGGGCTCAAATCTCGTTCTAACCTCAGCTTTGGGTTTGTTGCCGGTTGTCCTGGATTCTACTCTACCACACTTTGTAAATAGCCAACCTCCTGGCAATTGGCGTTCATAATCATGTTTCTGTAAGTTTGAATTATTAAAAGTGGGGTGCCTGTGAACGAGCTTGATATCTAAGTGGGGATGGCCTTATAGAAAATCTTTCCTTGGAGTGGTCTTGTTTTAGTCCAGTTTTGTTTGGAATTGCCCTCGTGCATGACAACCCATGTCTTGTGTCTTCTCACTACTCGCTGAATTCGCCGGTTTGCTTTTTTTATTATTAAAGCTGCCTTTGGAGGTTTCCAGCCTACAGGACGTAGTCCTGCGCGGTCATATGCATCTCGTCGATCAATAAGCTACAGTTACATCCGGACCGTGATTGACAGTGTGAGTAGTATGCTTAAATGAATTCCTTGATATCGAGTGCAAATAATTTTCACACCTAAGCTGTGTAATCTGAATGCCGATTCTAGTATGCTAAAATGGATTCCGGTGTCTTTAAGAAATCTAATAAATCCATATTCAAAGAAGAAAGTGTGCATACTACCCAAATCCAGATCTTTGGGATTCATGAACTGACATGCCTTGTGCAGTGAAGGCTTAGCCAGGAGCTACTTGGGGTGGTATTCAGTCTGGTTACCTTCGATTTTTTTCGATTTAAAAAAAAAATCATTTTTATGGTTTGCGTATGCGCTGCTCAGAAAAAAGCCGTCTTGTCTGGAGAGATTTTTCCCTGCAGCAAAAAAACCCCGCTGCCTTGCATTCGTTTTGAAAGAAAGGAGGAAATGCGGAATTGAGGAAAATGAAGCCAAACTGTGCAATTTAGCCAATCATAACTGGCGCAGACACAAAAATAAGCCAATGAAAGCAAAGCATGTATCCGACGCAAACTGCGCGAAAATGCGAGAATAGAACATCAAAGCAATTACGTGACTTTCGAGGTGATGATGCTTTTTTTTTCCACAGGGCAAACACTGCTTACTGGACATCACTCCTGAGGAAGTCGAGAGACTGAACTACGCGCAGTTGTATCCTATTGTCATCTTCTTGAAGCCACCCAACAAACAAATTATCAAGTGAGTCAGTGACGAGAACATGAGGCCGCGAGAATCTTGGGACGGGAGTAGACATTTGATCCTTTCTCGGTCCCGCGCGGCCAGTAAAGCTCATATGCAGTAGTGCAAATATGAAATTTCACTTGGAATTTTACAGAGTGGCATGCTAACTTTTTATAATATATTTTATAATCGTCTCCTGTTGTAATCGTGCTCTGCATGATTAGGATTCTCAAAGAATCTATGAACTTACTAGCACTTCTGCAACCCAGTAATTTATCAGTTTTAGATGGCATTGCTGACTATCGAAACCAATAGGCTTAAAATTGATAAATTCTTTTTTTAAAGCCAATATGAATGTTCATTTATGAAATGACACTAGCAATGATTCCCCTATTAAACACCTTTTTGTTAGTGAATGTGTATAAAATGATAATTCGCCTTTTTCACATTCCCTATAATACACTTTGTTTGCCCCTCAAATTTTGCATAAACGATTGTTTTCAAATGCTATTGGGAATATGCAGAGTATTTGAAAACAGTGGTTTATGCAAAATTTGGGGGGCAAACAAAGTGTATTATGAGGAATGTGTGAATGTTGAATGTAATAGACCTCTTTACAGTTACGTGCTTACTTACCTGGCCTTTAAATGAAAGTGAAGCTGGTGTTGACCTTGTCGTGATACAGACCTCACTGCTTTTCTTATGCAAATTCTTACACAAAAACATCCTTAACATAAGAAAAGGAGGGAGGTCTGTATCACAACGAGGTCAATACCAGCCTCGCTTTCATTCAAAGGCCAGGGTCATGTTGTTCAAAAGCCGATCAACGCTAATCCAAGATTAAAAATTAACCACGGAGTTTGTTTCTCTATTCCCAAATGCTGTTCAACGCTTATATTCGGCAAAAAAGTACATTATAAGAAGCCAGTCCTGAAAAACAAAAACAAGGAAAAGAAACTTCCACCAAAAAGTGGAAAATATGAAACAAAAGTTTACGCTAATCCTGGATATTAAGTTAATCGGCTTTCGAACAACCGGGCCCAGGTAACTAAGCACACAACTGTAAAATGGCCTATTGTAATGGAAATGAACTTTGATTTGGTGTCAACGGTTTGGAGCGCTTGAACACTTATTGGGGGACACTGTATTTAATAAATCATAGCAAATCGTAGGTTGTTTTTTCGGGGGGAGAGGGGAAAGCCGGAGAAAAAGAATCTCAGGGTAGAGAAACATATTCAACCCAAATGTCACGCCAAGTCTGGGAATCAAACCTCTGCCACACTGGAGACAAGTGCTCTTACTACAGCACCATCCCTTCTCCTTCTGTGTGGGAAATAAACTATTTCGACCGTAATTTCACTTTTTCTTTCAGGGATATGAGGTCTCAACACGGCATCGGTGATCAGTCTGCTAAAATGGTAAAGAAACTCCATGATAACTCGCTCAAATTGGAGGAATTCTACAGTAATATGTTCACAGGTTTGGAAACTTTGATGTTCCATAGTTGTTTCCGTAATTACGTCTAGTTCCCTAGAACCAGTTAAAACCATAACTCCTAAAAAAAAAGTTGCAAACACTCACTCTAACAAAAAGGCAAGTCTAGGAATCGAAAAGTTATGACATTTCAACAATAACAGCAACAGCCGATATCTTTTACAGTAAGGACACTTGACATTTTTGTGTACATTTTTTTTCGACGACTAAGAAATAAAGGCTCTTTTATGATGTGTAGTGTTACATGTATAGCATTTTGTAAGTGTAAAAACATAAAATACTCTTGTCAAAAGGACGAGCCCACATTCGATAGTCACTAAAAAAATGTACAAACAAATATCAAGTGTTCATGGTTCGAGTGTCCTCACTGTAAAACTGTTGGGAATATGAAAGCGATGACCTTGTACCAGAAACCCATAAGGGTTGAAACGTGTAACCGCCCCTTGTGTGCTGGGAAACAAGCTTCTGAATATTCCAATTTGCTAAGTACCATATTTGGAACAACAAAAGCGAGGGGTTTCCAAATATGGTACTTAGCACTGAAACGTTCAACCAATCAGTTGGCACTGAATATTCGGAAGCTCTGAACGCGCGTTACACGTTTCAACCCTTATGGGTTTGTGCTTGTACAGAATAGGGAATTCGTACCAAATTCAAAGCGACTCTGGCTATTTGATAATTTCTAGCAATGAAATTTAAGGGAGTGGATGGTCTTTAATTTGATGTCCTGAATTGCAGATTATGTTAAAACTGCATTTTATCAAGATTCTTGTAAGTGTCTTAATATTTGTCTTCAATTAAATAGGTATAAGTAAGTCGCATCTTTGTGTTTTTAGCTGTTATTCCTGCTGGTTCTCTGGACAACTGGTATTCACGAGTGAAGGAAGAAATCAAAAAGCAACAAGAAGACCCAGTGTGGATGTCTGAAGACAAGGTGAGGAGAAAAGTTTGAAAATATTTTTGTATTGTCTGGATGGGAGTGACAAGAAATCTTTACTAGTTTAGTTTTTTTTTTTGTTGTTTTTTTGTTAGTCTTTAGTTTTTGCGATAGGAAATGTCCGTTTTTCAAATTTTTGCAAGTATACACCTTGAAATGTTTTTGTTTTCGGTCTTTTTTTGAGGCCGTTTTTTGCCTTGTTTGAATTGCGTAGCGGTTAAAAATTTCCAACTTGTTGCTTTTTATCTTTCCAGTTTGACGACCAATCTGAGATAGAGTTCCGCATGCCCAGCCGTTTCTCCCAGTCCTACGATTATGACTCCACATTGGATTCACCAACTGTCCGTTCATCGGTGTCCGCCCAGCATGTTGATGACGAACACGTGGTGTTTTCTGATCGTGCAAGCGAGGTAATCCAACGATCCAACGTCTGACCAAAAAAATATTCGAGACAAAAAATATATCGAGGAAACTAGTTTGTTAAAACAAAGTTTGAGGAATGCGATGCCGAGGAAGCACGTGTTGTGTACACTCGACTATTCACTCTCTATTTGGGAGCACATCGCAAGCAGTCTAATTTAGTTTGGTTTATTTGGACATGCACCATAAAAGCACAACAACTTCGTTATGCCGACGCAGGGTTTTCGATACATTAAAATTCAGGCTCAAAGAGAGGTTCTGAGGACAACTGAAGACGAGAGTGGATGGTGTTAACTTTGAGGATGCCTCTGGGGGAGTTAAAAGCCCCTGCCCTGTGCTGCCTTATGTGTGATTGTCGTGTCTTGGATGTCTTGAAATGTTACTGAACGGCTCACATCGTCCCATTAGTCCTTTCACATCGCAATATTGTTTTCCAGCAATTTACTTTCTTGGTCAACATCGAAAATCAATCTCTTTATTTCATTCACCGGGATCTCTTTCTGTACAACCGGACAATTTTGAATGGCCTGACTCCTACGAGTCTATTATAGCTCAGTGGCAGAGCAACCGAACTAGTCATCGGAAGGTCGTCGGTTCGACTCCTGCAAAGGAGCACTCGGGTTTTTTTCCGAGTATCTCCGAGTACTAGCTCCCACGAGTCTCCTATAGCTCATTGGTAAAGCATCCAAACTAGTCATCAGAAGGTCGGATTTTTCCGAGTATCCCCGAGTCAACATTCACTATCGGTTGCATTCGTTTTTGAGAAGGAATTAAAATTAAATTAAATTAAATTTCAGGTTCACTCGGA
>NC_090874.1:63771204-63776204 GCF_036669935.1 Montipora foliosa
TCATTTGGACCACATACATGTTTGAGGTCGGATGAATTCTCAATTCTAGGCTAGGGCGGTATATGAGAAGTAGATCCGGACAGTTGTCAGATGAACCAGGTGGGACACATATTTCAAGTCAAGCTTACAATTGATGTGTTCTGTTTCTGTTGCAGGATGTTTGTAATTCGGAAGCTGAATTGGGACGTTTCCCGTTTTCGGCCTTCAGACCTGTTCTGGTTCATGGGGATGCGAGTGATATCAGGGTGCAACTCAGAGATCTAAATAACAACTGGATCGCGCGCTCAAGCTGCAAGAAGGTTGGTATTTTTTTTGCGGGCTGTTTAGCTGTCTCCAGTTTGGCAACGAGAGCGAAAACGCCAAGAATTCGCATATTTAAATGAGCAGAAACAAGAAATCTGCACGGACAACACTTGAATTTGACATCAATACGTTTCTTTCCAGGCTGCTTAGCGACTGACAACCGAAAAATCCGTGAAAGCAGTACCTTTCCCAACTCGCTTAAAGTTAAGCGACTCGGCAAATTTCAGTAGAATTCTCATTAAATTTAAGCCACCAAACCAGGTAGCTTAAGCGAGTTGGCAATTTCAAATCGGAAATACAGCAGGCGTGCTATTTTTGTATTATTGCACTGGCTGCTCTCTCCTCATTTAGGTATTCTTACCCGTGAAAACGCGTATCATTTTAAAGTCGCTTAATGCCAAGTAATTATTCTTTTGTCTTTATGCTAATCATCCTCCCTAGCCTCTTTAGGACGAACAAAATTCAAAAGAATTTTTGCTCCACGGTGAGGCTAGTGAGGCTGATACGCACAAAGACAAAAGAATAATTTCTTGGCCGCTGTTTATGAATAGGGTCTATTGTGATTCTCTTTCTTCTCTTCGAACTGGACAAGGTTTACTCCGCACCGATGCAAATGCAGCTAGAATTGTATAAAATAAAACGCCGCCGTTCAAGCCTGGGCACTCAACCTCGATTTTGGGAATGGGTGGTTTGCAACCTATCTCAAGAGAGTGGTGGACAAACAAAAGGAACTTACAGAGAGATATTTACTTTTCATCCACCAACATGGCAGCGATGAGTCCGATGACGTAACTTGAAAACCGAGATAACAGCGTTTTGGAGTAAAATTACAAGACGAAGCGAACACACGTTCTAGAGTCCGGAAGTCAGCGGAAGCCTTCCATGGCAAATTACAGATTTCGGCCAACATTATTTCTACGAGGCATTATGAGTGAAACAGCAATTCCTTAGTTATCCTATGGAGCACATCAGTTTTCATATTAACGTGCAAGCCACCTACCGGTAATTCACAAGTAACGTTGAATTGCTGTTTTTTATTTGCAGTATATTGAATTCAATGATTCGTGGGAGGCGTATCGCCACGCTCCATGTGTTGAATTTTTGATCCGTGACCGCAACTTCAGCCCCTCCTCCAGTGTGTGTGTTGTTGATGTATTCCAGGAGGGTCATGACGGAGAATCTGCTGCTGTTAGTGTATCTACAAGGCCAAGAAAGGTAACAGTGATGCCAAATTCGTTTTCGTGAACGATTCATGCTATTTTAACGACACTAAGGAAGTTAGATATCGGCACTAGGTTCTCCGCTAATAAGTTACGTAAGCAAACGAAAACTTGATTTTATCAAAGGAGTTTTGATAAAGGTCAAATTGCCACCGTGAAAAGAGAAAATGGCTGGCTTTTCGAGAGTTAGCCCTTCGTCAAAACAAATCATTACATTGTCATAGCCTTCCACGCTGACTTTATTCCGACCTCGTTCCCAGGGGCTCCATTGTCGTTTAGACCCTGGGAACGAGGTTGACTTTATTCGTCACGCAATCTTCGGTTCCTCTTTCTTTTGGGGGAGTAACGCATGACAAAGCCCGGATGCCGTTTTGTGGGATTGATTAACCCATTGACGAGTAAAATCGTCCGGCGTTAGACAGAGTACAATCTCTGAAGTCTCGCTCCTAGGAGTCAGTGGGTTGAAGAGGGGACCTAGTTTTTTTAGTGGATGTAGATTCTACCGGTTGTTAACGTTGTTACGTTTTTGATCAGCAACGAGAACAACCTCTGGCAGGTTCCAAGGTACACGCAGGCCCAGTGAAAGTATAGGTATGTATAAGTTATTAATCACTAATGTTTCGAATTGTTACTTATTCAAAGATTTCTTCGCTCGGAACTAGCCAGAGGTCGTCATATCTGGTGCTGACCAAAATGATTGCGGCTTCTTGGGACCAGAATATGGACTACTAAATAAGCAAATACTTTCTTTTTCTTTCTTTCTTTCTTTCTTTCTTGTATTTCAGATCGGAGGACAGAAAGTCCAGTACCTTATATAACGAAGTGCAAAGATCAGAAGTCTTTTTTGTCATCACAAATACAGGTCGCTTCGTCTCGGCTGCCTTTATAGAATATTTTTGTAGGAAATGTACAGAAAGCTTGAACTCGCTGAGGAATAGAATCGTTCGGATATCTCGCTTGCTTGTCAATCATGCCAAATCTGTCAGCGCCCCTCATTTGAATGGGTTCCTACATGATATTTCCAATTTTACGCCCTGTTTGCAATTTTCTCATTATGGTCGGCAAAAATAGTTTTACGGGCTCAGGAAAGGCTAACTAAGTGACCTTGTGTTTCTTTTTTTTTTTTTTTTTTTTTCATGAACAAAGCGTTAATTTTAGGCTTATTCTTGAGGTGATTTGAGCGAGGGCATGATGAATGAATTCGATATGTTTTAGGAGATTGCATTGTGACATATTTTAATGGACTAGAATGTACATGATTTTGTTTTTAATATCAGTTAAATGATATCTAAACTAGGTAACGCATTCTCTTACAGCGATAAGGGAATCGTGTATTTTTACACAAAAATAAGCAATACGTAATATTCATCAGTTACAGTACAGTCAAGATATAGTTACAATTAATGTTCAATGATTAAGCTTTTGAAATAATGGTAAAATTTTGAACTTGTGGACTAAATGAAATGAAATATTTGCTGAAAGCATTCTTAGTTTTTGTGTTGTTATTCCTTAATTTCTCAATTCTCGGGTATTGTAGGTCACTTGTAAACAATTTGTAGTTAGTTTTAGTATTCTTTTTTTAAGTGAACGGATTTGCTGTAGACCTAAACGAGTTCAATGACACGCATATCAATAAAGTTACGTACACTTTTATATCGCTATTTATGACGTTGTGTTGAATTCGATTTGTCTGTCCTCTTTGCTTTAGGATAACATTTGCCTCGTTCCCTTCGAGCGCACTACTTTTCTCTTTGGAAAATGCAGGAAGTCGAGGTTTCAACAACCGTTTTCACAACCCTGCGGACTTCAACTGTTTTTATTTATCTAGATATTTACTCTTTTTATAAACTTGTCGCCGCAGATGTTTTCAATTACTTCATTTTTCTAGCGGTCTCCTACAACTGACCGAAAAAAGTGACGTCAAAAATTTACTCGAATGCATTGTAGATGAATTCACCACTTGCACAAATCCCATAATACACCTCTTTTACCCCCCAAAAATCTGCTTAGGCATTGTTGTAAACTTCTCTTGGGACAATTTCATGTCCCAGGAGAAATTGCAAACTGGTTATACAAAAGTTTTTTTGTTTTTTTTTTTTTTGGGGGGGGGGGCGGGGGTAAATTGAGGTGTGTTATGGGATTGTGTAAGTTGTGAATAATCATTTTTTGCAATTTCTCCTGGTGCGTGAAGATGTCCCCAAGAGAAATCGAAAACAATGCATATGCAAATTTTTGGAGGGAAAAAGGAGGAGTATTGTGAGATTTGTGCAAGTGGTGAATGCAGCTCAATCTGCATCTTATGTTGTGGGCGGCATTGGAAATTCGTGCCACTAAACTGGTCGTGCATTCTTAACAGAACGAATCTTTGACGTCTCTTCTTAGTTTATCAAAATCACTGAAATTAATAGCGTTTGATTGTGTGAGGCGCATAGTTTCTTTTGTTTTGCCTTCGATCGATTCTATGAGGTCGCCAGTGGAGCGAAACGACCTCTCTTCTCGGGCAAGCGAACTACTTCGGCCGGTATTCCGGCCGGCCAGACCATTAAAAATAACAACTGAAAATAAACAGCCTTTTTCACGATCAAAGCTTTAATTGCGGAAGAGTGAAGCAAATAAACTTTCAACACTGAATTTTTTACCCTCGTGACTGTTATCTCTCCATTTAATCCGTCTTTCCTCTGCAAAACATCCTCGGAGATCTGAGGCAGGTCTGTCTGGACAGGACAGAAACCAGTGGCAAAGGGGACGAGTTCTTGTGCCGTGTCGACTGGCTATTGCCTAGATCGCCGCGGTTGCAGAAGTAAGAGAAACGAAGGGGAGCTAACGAAGAAACAAAAACAAAAAAATATAAACCTACTTAATTGACCGCTCCCCATAGGGGCTTTTCAGGGCAGCCGCCACGTTGGTTTTCAAATTGTCATGCAAATTAGCCATGTGTTATGCTGGGGGGCAAACACTGGAATAAGGGCAAATTGCGGAAAATCGGCTCGTCGAAATATTGAATTAACATGGCTAAAAGTACATTTTAGAATTTAGAATTAAGTACCTTTTATAATAAGTTTATATCTTCTGATTGCCTCCGACGTTTTTACTTTCTACTTCGTTATCTGCTAATTTTTAAGTAAAAAAAAAATCGAAGTAACTAGTGTAAGCATTCTGTTTTACTACTTAGGTGATAGACATTCAATGAACATGAAACAAATCATCTGTGTGGCTAAGCTGTTCGTTATAACCTCGAACTTGTGTTGTTTGCCCCCTCAGAAGTGTGTAGCTAATTTGCATGATCATAGCAAATCCAACATGGCGGCTATCGTGAATAAGGTCTATTGACGAAAAGACGAAACAAAAAAGCAACAACAACTGTTAAGAATCTCAACTGGCCGGAAGCAAACAAGTGCAGCTGAACCATGGACTATCGAAAAGAAATTCACCGATGGGTCAGAGCGGATCTCAAGGCAAGCGCCCTAACCACTGGGC
>NC_090874.1:63781204-63798704 GCF_036669935.1 Montipora foliosa
CTCCGGATCTCAAGGCAAGCGCCCTAACCACTGGGCCACACTGCCTCCTAAAAATTGCTAATAGTAATAGTGCTGCACGTGCAACTGGTATTTCAGTGCATTTCTTTGCCGTACTCGTGAAAAAAACAAATTTTAAGTTTTGACGACAACGCGAGAATACAGCAATGAACCCCTCCCTCATTTTCTCTGTTCACTGTCTGTTTATTTTAAAACCGTTCAACCCAACCCGTCACAGGATACTTCGCCTGTGTTGTGCATCAATCATGAAAAAAAAGGAGTCGTCGCGAAATTAAAGGGACATTTATTTCTTCTCGCCTTGCATAGCACTGCATGATAGCACTGCATAGCACGGGATATTTGCATTTTTGGGCGGAAGAGTCATCAAAATATCAGGGAAACTGGGTCGAGCTTGGGTGCTGTACGAAAGAAACTCAGACGCCCTCGATCAGTTCAGCTCTTCGTTTCACGTTTTCCTCCGTCGTGTTCCTCTTGAAACACAAATCGTCGTCTGCTTTGGTAGCACAACTGGTTCTAGGCTAAGGTCAAGTTTTCGTGGGATTGTAAAGAAGAGCGCCCGTCGACATTTTGTTATAGCTTCTGGGAAAGGGGAGAGGAATCGACTTCACCATGTCTTGGCTAAAGCAAAAGAAAGGTGCTGTCGATCTCGATGAATTCAAAGACATTGATGAAGATGCTCTAGTAGAAGGTCTTTCTCCTGAAGAATTAGCAGATTTAAATGCAGCTATTGATCCCGAGGTGAGTGTCGAGGAGGGAGACGAAGGTTAACGTTGTTATGTTTCGGAATGATTGGATCGAGACGACGCTTTTTGATAGCATAGAAAGCTTCGTTGCTTTGAGAAATTTAGCTCGTAGCAGAGTTTTTTCAATTGTCTTTGTGATCTCTTTGTGTCGGTTGCCGTTCACAACGTTTTAAAATATGATTGAGCATTTTAAAGTCCTCTCTGTAGGGTTCCTTTTTCTTTGTTTCATTTGCTTACCAAGTATTTGATTGATGCGCATTCTTTGCGCATCCTGAAGGGTTGTCTGTCACAGTCTGGCGATGGAAGGTTGCAGCACAGCTTGAGGGCATGCGATATGCTTAAACACTGTAGGGATTTGATCATTGGTACTGCTAAGACAAAAGATCCAGATTAAAATGCGTCTGCCTTTGTGGCTTGTGCTGCAGTGCTTGTGAAAACGGCAGTGAATTGTTTGCTTTGAACTCAATGGTTATGTTGTTAAAGACTGATCATGCAGAGTTTAGGGCACATAGGTTCACCAATGTTATTCGGCAATTTTCGCGTTGTTTTATGGTAGATGTTAAAAACTTAGGAAGAAATTATATAATCTTTTCCTTTTCTTCGTTTTGGGAATCTGTATTCCAAGCAGTTGAGTTGGAGAAGATGAGTGGTAAGGCCAGGAAATGCCAGTTATGGAAAATACAAGCAATTGCATCGACAAGAAGATTAACAACTCCTTTGTCAAACTGGCCTTCAATGCCTTTTTAAATACAGAGTAGAGTCTGTGTGAGCTGTAATTTGTGTCTTAGCGTGACTGTTTGTAGGAGGAAGTGCGACCCAGTGGTAAGAGTGCTTGCCTTGAGATCTGGAGATCCTGGGTTCAAAGACCCGTTCTGACCTTTGGTTGAATGTGATCCTGGTAGTCCCTGGGTCAACTACTTAGTAGCACTTGTAAATAGCCAACTGGTTTGCCTCAGGCCTGTTGGGATTTTTAACAGTTAAATTTGTGTTTTGTTGATTTAATTTCATTGACCCTGAAAAGCCCCATGGGGAGAGGTCAATTAAATATGTATACACCATACATATATGTACTGTTAATAACTCAAAAGTGTGTGCACAGCAGGCTAAAAAACTGTAGAATCAAAAGAATCTGCCAATCTTATGTTTCTGAAAAGTTAGTAAAAGATCACAAAAAGCATGAAAGATATACATGAAAGAAAAAAACGGAGAACACAAAATATTAAAGAATGAAAGTTATAAAGTCATCCTGTCAGTGAAAGGGTTTTTAAGAATTCAACATAATCTTGGTATTCTTGTAAATGTAACAGGCATGTGACCTTTCCTAATGGTATGATTAACTGCATTACAAGGTCAAAGAACTGTAGTATGCACAATGCAGGATGAGGAATGTGGCTATTGTCCAGTGATATTATTAATTTATTATTGTTACGTGGCTTTGGAAGGAGTGAAAAATGTACGAGGTGATATTTTGTCTCAATTTATTCTATTAGTCCATAACACAGACACTTAACTAACTCTCTAAATTCAATTGTAGAATGCCCTGCTGCCAGTTCATGAACGTCAAACTAATCAGACAGACAAGGAAAACACTGGACCATTTAACAGACAACATCTTCTAGAACACTTGGAAGAGCAGGCCAAGAATGTTGAGGAACGTGAAGATTATGTGCCATACAAGAAGGAAACTCGTGGCAAGGTTTGGCAACCCAAGGAGAAGCCTGGAAAGAAAGAAGCACAACCATTGCTGCCAGATGATCTGAGCGAGGTGCTTGATAATGCCACTGAAGAGGAAATGTTGGAACTTGCAGGTACTGAACAATTCTGGTTTTATTCCCTAGACCATTGATACAAACCAAACTGTTAGTAGTGAGCCATACCCCTTTTTTTTGTCAGTACCATTGAATTGAAGTGGAAAACTTAATCACATGTACATGTATTTAACACATGTCTTGTTTACATCTGTCAGAAAAATTCTAGAAGATCTGGAATTTTCTGTTTCCTTATTGAAATCCTAGGAGTAAAACATGAAGTTGGAGTGGATTCAGTTCAATTCAGAGGCCCAGATATTTAAAACTTTATGACAAGAATTATAGTTCATTTAAACATAAAGTGTTAACAAAGACACATTTTTTATTAAATTATTTGCAAATTTTCTAAAGGTAGATTGTGTCAATGATTTTTCATGTAAAGCTCCTAAATGGGGGTGAAGAAAAATGATGACTGGTGTTAAGAATTTTACTATTTTCTTATCTTATTCATTAATTTCATTTATTGAAATTTTCTGGATACTTTTATTTTATATTTTTATTATTATTATAAGTAAGGGTTTCTTAAAACTTTTAATGATAAAAATGAACGGTAAAAGACAATGTTTTGACCATACTTCAGTCATTATCAAGTGAACGGTAAGGTTGAAACAGTGACTATATTTATATATGCATATAAGAAGTATTAACAGATCTGCTGGTGTAAATGGACAATAAAAACATACAAAGAAAAAAACCAATAAAACCTAATTAAAAACCTTAGCACGAATTGAGTCCAATTGCACATAGTCAATGAGAGTAGGTCATAGACATTTCATGGACGAGGCAGTCAAATTTGTTCATGCACTTCACTAAAAACACTAAAATTATTTGTGGGATCTTTTGGAGCCAGAGAGAGAAGTAGTGCCAATTGGATGAAAGTTGAAATGCAAGATCAAGCATAGTTTTTAACAACCCACATTTGTATTTGGTCATCTACATGGCTCTTGTAGTGTAGTGCGCAGGAGGCCAGTATTTTTGGGTTTAACATACACTTAGGTCTCAATATGTGCAGAGATGTATCCAGGTTTTCAAATTTGGGGGTCCTCTGGACCCCTTTTTGAAAAATTTGGGGGTCCATTGCAAAATTTTTGGGGTCCAGCTAATTAATATTCAAGAATTAATATGCGATCTATTGCCTCTTAATTGCTGCTGCAGTACCCTTTCAAATTTCTCATTGCACAAATATAAAGTCTTATCCCTCCCAACGAATATCTACTTAAAATGATCAATTTCTTTGAAACTGTTGTGCCTGTTGATTCATCAATCAAACTGTATGGGCTGTCAAAGTTCCATCGATCACATCTGAAAATGTTTCGAGGAATCCGTATGCTGTAGGGACTGTTGGCTCCAGTTGATAAATTATCTAGATCTCCACAGCAAAAAAAAAGGAACTGAATCTCAATTTTCCGTAAAAGAGCATCATTTATTTTAACAACACTTGAGGTGTAATTTAGGAACAAAAGGGTAAACAAACGTAAGCGATCGATACACAGTTCATTGTCGGCCTGTGCGGCCATGACTTCGCCGTTGTGAGAAATGGGAATGTTCAATTTCCTTGTGAAATACGCCGTTCGCGTGTTTTTCCTGGCGTTTGTAATTTGCATAAACATTCTATTTTTTTTCTGCATCCAATTGGACCCTTCGTTCCATAATCTATGCATCCAAAAGGAAAACGAGTGCGTCCCAGGATGCAATGACGCACTCTGGGTACATCTCTGTATGTGTATGTTTGTTGAGCAGGTGGATGCCCAAAAAAGGAAACAGGCTATTACTCTCTGTCTCCATGGTGAACTTAATATTTAGGAATGGCACTGGTTCAGAATCTTGAGGAAATTGTCTGCTGATGCTTTCTATTTCATTATTACTGTCATTTTATTGGAAATAATTAAGGTAGTAGGTCCACATAAGGCTATGGCTATCCCAATCTTTAACCTGCTTTATCAAGTAAAATTATGTTCATATGATTGTCTCAGATTTGTTGGACTTCTTTTCCATTTTTTTTTTGTCAAGAGGGAGTTGGAGCAATTTATAGATTATTAGTAACTAACTAAAACAGCCGCAGATGTTCTCAACAGTAAACATTTGAGTTTTCACACAAATGTAATGATTTCAGAGACCTAGGATGTGATAAGCGATCCTAGACAATTGGGCCAGCTCTCTAGAATTTTCAGGTTTCTTACATGTATGTCAGGAATTATGGACTTCCCTGAATGTCTTGGATTTTCTGGATACAAAAACTAGGCTTTGTGGTTTGCTCAAAGAGAACATGATGGATGTCTATTATATCTTTTGGTAATCCAATCAAGGGTAAAGCAGAGTAAAGAATCTAGTGGACCAAAGGCAATCGCCAGCTTGATTTGCCAATCATTGTACATTTACAATATCTAAGAAATGAGGCATGAAGCAGATAAATGGCTGCTTACTCCCTAACACAACTTTTCCTTAAAATGGGATACCATTTCATTAGATTCATTTTTGTCCATCAAAATGCAATGCATCAGACCTACAGTAGTAGGTGTGCATAAAATGCATATTATAGGTTGAGTAAAAGCAAAATCCTGAGTCCCAGGGCTGGTTAATTTGGCTTGGACTTTGGTTATTATGACTGACCAATATCTGAAAGACATGTATATCAGGCAATCGTAAATTTTGTCTAATCAATGTCTAATGACTGACAGTAATTTCTAGCATGGTTATGTACAGTTAGCTGTAAGGGAATCTTTGCTGATGTCATTGTTTAGATTTTGTTTCATTAAAATATGAGTAAACCTGCTTGCAGAAGGTATCATTCTATTTACAAATTGACTTCAAAAGGTAAAAGAACTTGTTAAACTTAGTTAAATCTCCGGTTCTAAGCCTTTTAGCCTTGATAATGAGCCAGAACTGAAATTTCAACCTTACTTCCAAAGCATCATTGCTGAGAGATTATCTGGAATATCAGATTCAAATTTTCAGAGATAGCTCATTATGCAGTGCTTTTTCAATATTCGTTTCTTTTGTCTTGGCTGACTGATTTAGAAAACGATAGCATTGTTCTAATGAGGTAAAAAATGTAAACAACGATTCCTCTGTACGTTGTAGATATTTTACTAAACATGTAGATATTATTCCTATACATGTGGATATTTTTCCTTACGTTACTTAGACATTGAAAGTCTTTTTGTCTATCTTCTCCAGCCATTCTCGGAGTTCACAGCATGCTTACCCAAACCCAGAGTCACTGGGCTGAAAAGACAGATTCTGGAAAGGCACTCAGGGGTAGCGGCCTCAAGAAATACAAGCCAGGTTAGTTGTGGCATGTTTATGCCATGCTGCTTTAAAATATCGGTGCACAGAAAATGTCCTTTGTATTGTTCTTGCCCTAGTGTGCTAAAATTGACCTCTGAGGTAAGTGGGAAATTGAGAGAGCACAAAAGAATGGTAAGAGTTGCTGACGGCAAAGCAGAGAGCAACTTTTTACTCTCTCCACAGTTCTCAAGTGCTCCTTATTTAGACTCACAGCTCAGGCAAAAGGGTTAGGGTTAGGGTTAGCCTAACCCCACAGTCTCGTGCAATTTTGGTCTTCTTTGGAAAAAAAAAATTGTGATTAGCTATAAATGTATACATGTACTTATACTATAATAGAATTGATTTCTTTTCTTGACAGCATGTCTTTGATGATTTATTCCTTTTAATGACAGGTATTGTGAAAGCAACCAAGATAAAGAAGCCTGACCTAACAGCAGTGAATGAACTGAATGTGGGCAAAGCCATCAATCAACTAAAAAACAATGACCCTAAACTTACAAACCTGAACTTAAATAATCATCCAGAGGCTACAGTAGAGGTGCTTGAAGATGTAGCCAAGGCCTTGCTTACAAACACCAGTCTGAAACATGTTCAGCTTGCTAACACACAGATGACAGACAAGACAGCCAAGGTGACTTAGTAGTAATTTTCTGAAATATATATTTTTTGCAATAACAGCCAGGATTGTGTGCTGGAAAAGTGTAGCTGTGCTGTCGAATCTCATTATTAGGAAATGGCTGCAAATCAAGTAGTTTTATTTGGTTTTTAATGTACATTGTTCTTTTATTTTGATGTGTTTATAATCCAAATTCAATGGATGGGAAGCATGAATCACACACAAGCATGCTTGACACACAAAATTCAAATTTTCCTGAAACCACTAAAATTGGTTCCTTGTGTCAGATCTCATTTCAGTCTTCCCTTGAATTATTACACTGCTTCATTTTCACTACACGTTCTTGTGTCACTGGGGTAACAGTTACCAAGGATTCTTTCAAAAATTATCAAAATTAAGGGTTTACACAGAATGTACTGTACAGTAGATACATGTAAATACCTTACCTGGTGATGTGTTGTTTATACAAGGCTCATTTTCTGCCTTTCTGCTTTTAAAAGCTGTTTGCTGATGTTTTGAATAAGAACAAGACCCTTGAGACACTGAATCTGGAATCTAACTTCCTAACTGGTGTAGGAATCATGGTGAGTGTGGACATGCTCACTGACATATTGCATGTGCCTAAGTTAATTTGTACATTGTATTTATTCCAGAATTTAATTCTGTGATAAATTATATGTAGTCGAACACAAGGACACTTTTAAATCCAAAAAGGACACTTTTAAATCCTGTTGTTACCTTGAAAGCTCATTTTTTGCACATTCAATTGCATTTATATTCATTGTGTATGTAGCTTCATGTACTGTGTGATCAGACATGGTTTGATGCTCCTCTATTATGGAGAATTATTGTTAATGTAGTTAACAAAGGTGCAGTTCAAAGACCCAATTTTTCCACACGCCTTTTTCTAAGTGTTTTCATTGGGGTCGATCCTCGGCTATCTCATGAGTCCTCAAATAAAAAAAAAATTGGTGATCTTTTCTTGTTACTTGATTCAACCTCCCCATTCCCCACAAAATGTGATGTGCATGGTCAAACTCAAAAATTCAAGGCTTTTCTTCCAAATGTCAACTTTCATCGCTTGTAAAGTCCATGTATGATTTGAAATCTTTTGTAATTAAAGTAGTAAAGATGATGTATCTATGTTAATAATGCTGTTTAAGCTATGAGAATTATTTAATTTTTCCATTGTTGTCAGGCTATTATGGATGTCTTGGAAACCAATACCACTTTGCAGGCACTTCGCTTGTCTAACCAGGTATGAACATAGTATGCAAAAAGCTGTTTGAATGAGTAGTAGACCTACATTTTTTAATTTGTGCACAGGATGTATTGTTTTCCAATTTCAGCTTTTGCCTATGGGAATATATATATTCTTTTAGTCTTCCCTTGGTTGTTCGAAAGGTTAGGGTTAGGTTTTTTTCAGTGGGCTGAGCATGGAAGTACCCAAAGAAAACCCGACCTATGGTCAGTCTTTCAACATATGAGAAGAAAGGGGCTGCCTTTGTAATGACATCTGCAATGGCTGTCCACCATATTGGCTTTGGAAAGACTCTTGGATTTATTGCTTTAACCACATCAAAATGGAATTGGGCTCCTGGGGGTGAGACTTCACATATTTTACTCTGTTTAATGCCAGGTGGTTTTAGTCATCAAGTGAGGGCGTCTTAGGGTGCCTGAGGTGTCATTGGGTTAATCCATTGACTCCTGGGGGTTCCCCATTGACGAGTAAAATTGTGTGGCGCTAGACAGAGTAAAATACGAAGTATGGCCGGTTTAGGGGTGAAAGGGTTAATTAATTAATGGGACAGTGAATGATTAATCCATTGACTCCTGGGGGTACCCCATTGACGAGTAAAATTGTGTAGCGTTAGACAGAGTAAAATACGAAGTATGGCTGGTTTAGGGGTGAAAGGGTTAATTAATGGGACAGTGAATGATTAATCCATTGACTCCTGGGGGTTCCCCATTGATGAGTAAAATTGTGTGGCATTAGACAGAGTAAAATACTAAATATGGCCGGTTTAGGGGTGAAAGGGTTAAATAGTCAAAAACTATGTCCTTGCCATTAATTACACTGTATGATGTATTTTGTAGTGAAATATCTCATTATATTTTGCAACATTCTGCTCAGTATTCATGTGACCTTTCACTGAGTGTTGAACAGATTCTATGAAGAGGCA
This sequence comes from Montipora foliosa, assembly GCF_036669935.1. Taxonomy (NCBI): domain Eukaryota; kingdom Metazoa; phylum Cnidaria; class Anthozoa; order Scleractinia; family Acroporidae; genus Montipora; species Montipora foliosa. The sequence continues at coordinate 63,789,861 of NC_090874.1, forward strand.
AGATGTCCTTCACTGAAATTTTTGCTGAGCCTTTTTCCTTGGAAATTTTCTTTTACCCTTAATACCAGCACTCATGTTCACGTGGGAACTCCTTATTATTATATGATTATTATTATATCCTATAGAAAAAAAAAAGATAAACCGCTGGGTTATTTTGCAAGGGCTGGAGATGTAATCCATGATCCCTAGAGTTTAGCACCAGTTTGTTGGTTTGCTATGTTTCTGGGTGAGGTTTTTCTCTGGGTTCTCGGGTTTTCCTCTATCATGGAAAAGTAACATTTAATTTCATCTTCATTCAATTGTCGTGTAGTCGCCCTAATCAGGAGAGCATTTTGTTTGGCTATAAGTACGTATATTGCCTCAATACTTAAAGTGCCCCTGTGACCAAAAAATCAATTCATATTTTTCTTTGGATTTCAAAACTATGTTAACAAAACACTAAGTGACCCACGTTTTAAGCCTTGATTTCAAAAAGACACCTCTTTATTTTAACTGTAATTTTCCTATTTAATGGTCCGCCATTACTAACATTATGTTCTTGAGAGAGCTGGATCGAGGAGAAAATGACGTCAAATGCTCACTAGTTTAAGAATGGAATACGTGTGTACGCCACAAAATTAATATGCAGCACGGGGGTTTTGGGCTTTCAGACTTTTAAACTCACGCTTTGCATATATAATAAGCTGCGTTCACACGATGAAATTTTAAGCTAGTGAGCCTCTGACGTCACTTTTCCCTGGATCCAACCGTCTGAGGTCCAATCGGTCAGTTTTGAACGTGAGTAATGGCGGACCGTGAAATCCAAAACTTACACTCAAAGTAAAAGGCCTTTGGATAAAAATCAAAGCTCAAAATTTTGCCAGTCAGGTGTTAAGCAAACACACTTTCAAAATCTGAAGGAAAAAAGGAAGTGGTTTTTTGATCACAGGGGCACTTTAAAGTGACGTACAGTAACCTGCAACCACGCTCCGCAGTTGGGGTTATGGAGCTAAAAGGAACTTGGCAAAATAAATATTGGCGAGTGAGGCGAGCCGCCACGTTCCTTTTCGCTCCACAACCTCAACTACGGATCCCTGGTCCCAGGCTAAAAGTGAAGTAGTTAATTTGAATTTATAAGTCGGAAAAAGTGCTTTGTACATTAATCAACTGAAGTGGTTAATATTATTCTTTCCTTTAATATAGTGTGCTGTTATCGGCAGCCAGGTGGAACAGAAAATAGTGACCTCTTTAGAGAAGAACACAACTTTATTGAGTTTTGGAATGAGCTTTGATACCCAGGGACCACGGATCAGAGCTGCTGAGCTGATGGTGCGAAACAATGATTCAAGTGAGTAGAATACCCTTAAACACAAAGGTGTGGTACTTTAGGCACATGTGGATGACTTGTCAATTAACTGTGGTTGCATACAAAGTGTGCAATAGTAAAACCCATAATGGAATCAGTTCGTAACATGTTATTTAACAAAAAATGTTATCAGTCATTCTTGTTTTAAAGTCCCCAGTCACTTTTTCCCCCCGGAAATATTTTGTAAGGGTTCTGTCTCTGGGTTCCTGTTTGTTGTTACCTGTCGTGCTTGAATTGATTTAGACAAAAGCAGAGCGTGAAACGACCCCTTGTGTAGTGTGCCTACATAGATCAATTTAAAACTGCAATGTATGTCCACCACTTTAACCGTTTCCCTCCTCAAAGCGACAACTTCTATATTTTACTCCGTCCCACAGCAGACAATTTTATTTGTCAATGGGAAACCCCTTAGGGGTGAGAGGATTGGTGTACACGAACCTTATTTGATGAGAACGGAAAAGCAAGGCAAACAGCGAAAGCAACAGCTCACATTGCAACCAAGTTGTCAATCAGACTTATGCCCCATTCACACCAACAAGACATTGTTTAGTTAACTGGGTTTATCAAAATGTGAATCAGTCACAGAAAAATGAAGAATCGGCCTTTACATGAGATACAGGCGAGTTTCAATACATGCTTTTGATATTTGCTAAATTAGTAGTCAACGTTTCATGGTTAATTTAAAAAGGATACACTTTAAAACCGTGTTAAACTAAACGTCTTTAAAACATGGTTAAAGGGCACTGTGCTTAATTTGCTGTTTTTAGGTCAAAAATGGGTAAAAAACGAAAGTAGTACTTAAGCTCACACGTGCAACAACCCACTGACAAGATATGAAATACACTTATGGCACAAAGAGCTATTCGTATTTAATTTTTGGCGTCTTTCTGAAGGCACTGTCTCCAAACTTGAAAAAAACTAACAAGTTTTTTCAAGTTTCAATCCATTTCCAACCGTCGACGAAAACGTTACCTCAAAAATACAATTTGACCCTATCGTAATTATATCTTTCGCGATTATTCAGTCTCGTTCACATCCAACAATATGGGCGAAGTATCCTAAAAATAAATTAGTACGAGCGGTTTCGGAGTGAAAAGAGAGAATGAAAGATTCTCTGTTCAGTGTTGCTTGTTTACGTTGTCGTCAAAACCTCAAATATGGTGATTTTACGTCGTCGTTAAGTAGAGGACCGCAAACATATGTGCTAAAATCCGTGCTGCACGTGCAGCACGATTATTTATGCTCTTTAACCAATGTTATTATTGTTTTGTGGGGTTGTCGTAGTCGTAGCCGTCGTCTTTTCTTAAACTCCCTAATAGTTTTTTGTGTTGTTCGTTTTAGTTCGACTGGAACGTGTCGAGAATGATGCTGAAGAAGAGGATGATGAAGATGAAGATGAAGAGGATGATGATGATGAAGAACATGAAGTGTGATTACTTTTGTTTTCAAACTTTTGAGAACGGTGTTGCCTTTAAGGGTCAACAATTTCCAGGTTCATCGAAGCTACACTAAACCAGGCATCCTCCTTTAGCATTAGCATGTATACTTAATATTTCTTAACAATTCTGATCAATGTCCTTCAGCTCTGAAGCTGCTGCACGTGTATATCTCGCCCTTACTAAGGTCTCGGAGTTAATGTGAGAAGGATTTGGTTGGCGAAATATTTTACTTGTAGTTTATAATTAAATAGATAGGGCTTTTCGTTTTTCTTGGATAACGTGTACACTCATATTCAGTTCTCGTGTTCCATTTGAATTGAATTTAGGTGATAAGATTTGGCAGTCACCTGTCAAAAATTGCTAACTTTACATTAACGGACAGAAAGTGTTATGGTTTAACTTTTGCTATACTTACTTTTTTTAGAATTTCACTCATATTTTGCGTGTAACGTGGCTTTTTCCTGCGTTCTCACCAAACTGTCGTTACATTTTTGTGTCAAATTTATCCAAATGATGACCACTAAATGTTGTGGTACTATTTGCCATTTATCAGCCTCTCGAACAAGAACCAATTTTCCTCCCTTGAAAATCCAAAACTGTTGCCATCTTTTCAGTATTTTGTGGAGTACACACTACAGGTATATTATATGAAACTTACTACAAGTTAAGCTTTGCAGTGTTCATTTCTTCTCATTGTGTACTCATGCATATTTGTGAGTAACACACTTTTTATTTAAGAAAGTTTATTGTTTCTATTATTTAGTTGTAATTTACGATTAAACGATTGATTAAAATTTGTTTTCCCGTTATTCACATACTTTTTTGTTATTTCACACATTCAAAGGGAAAACATTGTAAGAAGTAGCAGTCCTGAGTAATAGGAATATGAAATTAAAACTTCATTATGTTGCCCATCGGAATCCTTTTGTTACAAACTCGGGCTGTGCGCTGCGTGCGTTTGCAGACGCTCCGACTTAAAGCGCCCGAGGGCCACGCGAGTTTGACCGGAGCGCGCGGGGAAAGAGACCTCTCTTAGGTCCCCACGTATCTCAACCTCTTTCCCAAGGCTTTTACTCTCCCAACCCCAGACCTTTTGGCCTTATGAACTTACACAGCTGTAATTGTTTTGTCAGGCCGTGTAGGAAAAATTGCTTTATGCCAACTTGTGACAAAGCAGCGAAATGAACGGACTTCTCTTTTCTTCTCTATGGGGAGCATGAATGGCGTAGTGGTCATAGCACTCACCTCCCACCGCCGTGGCCGAGGTGCGATTCCCAGTTTCGAGGCCATATGTGGGGTAAGATTGTTGTTGATTCTATTCTCTGTTCCCTAAAGGTTTTTCTCTGGTTTTCCCCTCTCCTCAGATGCAGGACCTCTCCAATAAAACACTTCTGGGTGAGTGTAGCCTCCTGGGTAAATATCTCGAATTATTATTAGAATAGTCTCAAACCAGTTTTAACACTTTCAACCTACTGTACTATTTGGAAGGATTGAATTTACCGAACGTTTTCTCCTAACAGCAAATGTTGTGGTACCAAATGAAAAACCAATCATTGCTTAACAAGCCGCACCCATTGATGTGACTTATACAACAAACCCATCTTAAAACGCCCTATATTTGGTCTTTAAAGGCTTATATCTTGGAAACGAAATTGGTGGCCCCATATTTTATTGCTGGAAAGTGATAAGCAGGCTAAGATAAAACTTTCTGCAAACATGTGAAACATTCACCATCAAGGACTCAGAGCCACCTTATCCAGATGAATATGCTCATGAGAATTTTCTTCTAACCGTTGGAGAGAGTTTCCTTCCAGCCGGCTAATCACTTTTCAGCAATAAAAGATTAGGGTCACCGAGTTCGTTTTTGAGATATAAGTGTTTAAAGACAAAGCATAGGGGGTTTTTAGATGGCTCTTTTGTTTCCATGGTAATATATTACGTCACGTTAATAAGCAACCATTTGTGTTTCATTTGGTACCACAACATTGCCTTAATGAGAAACCACAAATACATGGTTTTCACGTGACGTCACAGCGGCCATTTTGGTGTACTTGAACAAGAGACATCCTCTCCCTTGGGGACTGAACTCTATTTTTATGCAAATTATGCGCAAATATTTTCTATTGTTTTGTACACCAAAATGGCCGTCAAGTCACGTGAGTGAAAACCATCTATTAAGCCAACTTAATTACTATTATATTATTCTATTCCAAATAACTATGAAAAAACCCTTTTTTCAACCCTAAGGAATGAACTTTGTCCTCAAGCGATTGTTGGAAATCATCCAAATAAATGCCAAATAAATGGAAACTTTATTGCAATCTTCGAGAAACAGGTGAAGTAATGCTTTTTTTAAAAAAATGGAGACCTTTAAAAAAAACGAAACGACTTTCAGTGACCAGGAGAACGGTTTTCAACTGAGTGCCAATTTTGCCTCCTCACAAAGCTCCGGCCACTTGCAGCGACTGTATTCGAAGGCTGCTCGTTGATTGCCTAACAAAAAAGTGCGTCATATTCCCGGCCAATCAAAATCAAAAGTGAAACAAACAGGCTAGTTGTGATATCTTATCGTTCAACTTGACATAGAGAATCGGGGAAAGAAAGCAGATGACAGAGCCAAGGTATCAAATTCCCTGGTTGTGTGTATTCAAGTAAGCTTTTTAAAAACTCCACGAAGAAGTAGGGATCGGCGCTCTCTTGGGTTCTCAATCTCAATCTGTTCATGGCTAATCTTCCTGTTTCGTCGTCGCAATTTTCCCTTTCGTAAACAAGCGATGCCATTTGGACGAGATTTCGCAAATGAGGAAAAAAAGTACTTATCTAGTACTAGATTACCAGCGTATGTACCCTGCGAGCAGTTGGTTTCTCCTGCGCTTCCCGAGAGAGAAACCATTGCGAGCAAGCGCCAAGGACGAATAAATTAATTTTGAACCGGTAAAACGAGTTAGTAAACTTGTTTTGGCGCTTGCGCGTGCGTTCAGCTACGTAACTGCTGTGTTTGGGCGAACCTGCTGTGTTGTGATTTCCCGCGAAATAAGACGAAGTGATGTCAAATACATCACGTGGGGTGTGACGTACTTCGCACATGCTAGATGGAAAATCAAACGGTTGCTCGCAGTGGTTTCTCTCTCGGGAAGCGTAGGAGAAACCAACGACTCGCGGGGTACAGTGTATGTCACTTAGAATTAAAAAAAACTGAGAAAAAACCTTAGAAAAAATGTGAAAAATAAATTAGAAAAAGTTGCTTGAACGATGTCGAACTCGGTTCAACGGCTTAAGAGCAAATGCACTTAATAGAGAGCTTTAGATTCTAGTACGAGAACGACTACGAGTACGAGATTTTCCCAAAGAACAACACTGAGCGCGCGCAAACCAGCGCGGGTTTTTGAGACGCGGACGGCAACCGGAAGAGAATATTTCGCGTGCCAGGACAGTGGTATTTCCCAGATTTTTATACTAATCATCACTGATGAAGAAAGATACTTGGCAATGTAAATGTGGTTGTGTGAAGACAAATCAAAAGGGAAAACAGCTCACTTCCGGTTCCTGTCCGCGTCTCAAAAACGCGCGTGCGGAAGCTCCCTCATGTCGGGAAAAACGTGATGCCGTCGTCATTTTAGTACGAGGTTTTGCAAAAATGTCGTCGTGTCAAAACAAGTCAACAACACGGTAGCAGTTTTGGCATTTTTTGATCAGCAAAAAGGCTCATTTACCAGCAACAAGAATAATGGAGCAACCTATAGTGCTAGCAAAGAGTAAGATTAATCGTACGGGTTATAGATTTCCCAAGTATTTTCGCTAAAAACGGGCAGTCAAAACTCGTACTCGTTCTCGTCTTCGTCTTAGCCTGGAATCTAAAGGTCCCTAATATCTACACTACCGAAACAACGACTTGAAAATTTACAACTTTAAAGTATTTAAGTGAAGCTAATCCTAACAATTTATTGAAAGCTAACCGAATAAAAAGGCTTGGTTACTAAAGATGGCATCGACCCGCAAAAATGGCATCGCTTTGTTGCTCCAGCTGCGACCCGAAGCGTAACATCCCACGTGTTCAATCATGCACCTGTCACGTGCCAATGCAATGTCTTTTCACCCACAAAACTCGGCATCAATCTCCATCATCTTGCTGGGATTCAGATTCGTATTTTTCACGGAGTTTGCTCAGTTGCATCGCTATCTGTGTATGAGTCCCCTCTGCAATTGCTTTGGAGCCCAGACACGATCTGTACTGTTCCTTGCTCAGGCTGGGGTCACAGTTCTTTTCGTGAAAATAATGGAACAAATCTCGGTCGGGAGCACGAATAATTCTATAAGGAAGAATAAAACATGTAAAATGAGTCATTGTGGGCAGCATTGTAAAAATCCCGCTCTGATTATCTCTAATAATAATAGAAATTTATTTTCACACGATAATGTTTAAAGCTGAATAGCTTGTGGGATCGTGCACAAATGAAATCATATCAAATTAATACATATGAAATCATATTGGTTTTTGAGGAGTTCGAGGGAAAGCAGAATACCCGGAGATAAACCTCTCGGAGCAGACAACCCACATAGTACGCCGGATCTGGGAATCGAACCAGAGCAACATTGGTGGGAGGCGAGTGCAATCACCACTATCTATGTTGGACAGAGAAGGATTAGTACACGAAGCATCTCCACAAGATCTTTCGAGGCTCAAGTAGTGAAGGCACCATCTCTGACCCAACCCAAAAGAACTTTAGCTCGTCAGTTCAAATTTTTTAATTTAGCCGAATTTGTACGTATGGCAATTTTTCCTCGTACCATAAACATTCAGTATGGCATTTTCCCTGATCCAAATTTTGTGGCTTGTAATTCTTCATCTTCTTGGTAAGGGCCGCTCTGCGGTTACACAATATATTTTTTTTCCTGTTGCCCAAACCCTTTGACCGCAATTTGTTTCCAAAGGGATCTTTGAAAGAAATGTGTATATTTCAAGTGCGGGCTGTAAAGGAAAGAGAGAAATGATCCTCGCAATTATCATATGATTGCCAACGAGTCAGCCAGGAGGAAGACGCGAGGCTGACGAGGTGGCAGCCTTATAGAGCCGAAGCGCGAGATTCTTGTGTATGCAGAAAATATGAGAGCGCTCCAGAGAAAATGTAATGTAAGGCAAGGGAACAAAGGCCGCTTATCATGTGACTTCAAGAACCAATGACAGCGTGTGTTTTGATGTGTGATGTCATTAGACAAACTTGCATGACGTGCGCGACTATATAATATCCTGTGTTCGGAGGTGAGTGAAAACACTTTTTTTCCCATTTCCCTGACCATTCAGTTGTTTACACTTGCTTTGAGTGTTCTTTAATATTTATTTTCGAAACATCTATATTGAGTGAACGAGTTCAAAACTAAACCGGCGTAAGTGTTCTTATCGGCCGCTGTTGTCAATTTCGGCCCTCGGCCGCGAGTAGAGCAGTTTGTTTTTCGTTTTGTAACCATTGAGTTGTAAACAATTTAATTTAATTTTCAAAGGAAATATGTTGTCTGCAAAGCACACAATTCAACGATCAATTTGACTTATAATTCATGGCTGTATCTTGCAAAATAAAAATTCTACAAGTGAAACAACTTTCATGTGCGAGAAAATTTGATTCCCCATTACATGTTTCACACTGAAAACGGTCTGAAAACGCTTTGGCGATTTTTTACATGGCACTGATTTTATTCAGCTTAATTATTGTATATTCCTGTTGAAATTACGGCCGTTCAAAAATTACAGCAGTACTTTCCATATTATTGCAAAGCACGTTCACATTTACATTGCTTTTCGACACAAAGTGTGCATTTTCTGTTGTTATTGTATTATTGTTAACTAGATAAGTAGTACTTTGGAATAAAAAAAAAATACAACTACTGTTGGGTATTTTGGAACTCTGATACAAATCTGCAAACTGTGTATTATATTATATAAAAATTTGGTTTTATCAACAGAGTTGATGATATATTGTATTACATGAATATTATATTAAAAACCGAGATCATTGGATAATCAGGATAATGCAATTCTAGAGTTTTGATTGGCTTAGCTATCAT